>NW_025999864.1:5307860-5329786 GCF_001458135.2 Marmota marmota marmota
ATATATCTATATATCTATATCTATATCTATCTATATATATATATATATATATATATATATATATATATTTTTTTTTTTTTTTTTAAGGTTGGGGTTGGGGTTGTAGCTCGATTGTAGAGTGTTTGCCTAGCATGTATGAGGCACTGGGTTCAATTCTCAGTATCACATATCAATAAAGTCCATTGACAACTAAAAAAATTTTTTAAAAAGGTTAATGTTAACACTTTCATATAACATTAAGAATCTCGTACCTCATTTAAAAACATCAACATTTCCAGGCACAGTGGTGCACACTTGTAATCCCAGTGGCTCAGGCGGCTGAGGCAAGAGGATCCAGAGTTCAAAGCCAGCCCCAACAACTTAGGGAGAAACTTAGCAACACACTGCCTCTACATAAAATACAAAAAAGGAGCTGGAGACATGGCTCAGTGGTTGAGCGCCCCCAAGTTCAATCCCCAGTACCAAAAAACAAACAAACAAACAAAAAATCAATTATTAACTAGGAGAAACAGATGGACGATAAAACCATTTCTGCAATTACATAAAGAACTTCTATCATATTGGTATGTGTAAATTATTTCCTTTCAAACTTAGTTCTAAGTTGGATCCTAAACAATCCACTCCTCTGGCAATACTGCAAGACAAATGTAAGCTAGTAATAACATTTAACCAGAATAAGTAAGTAATCACATCATTTTCCTGGGTAACACAAGACAAGTTTTTATTTTTCAATGAACTACTCAATGGTCTCTGTTCCATTATCCTTTAATACAGTTTTTAAGACTTACAATTTAATTCTAAAAAAAAAAAAAAAGATGGAAGTCTGGCACTATGTTACATATTTTCCAAGAATATTATCACAGAAAGATAAATAATGTTTAGCTTTTAAGGATCCTACATCAAAATCACATTGTTTTTATTCTATCATAGTAGCTCAAATATTTCTACATGCATCAAAATCCCACTGAGGATTTTTAAAACACAGAATATTAAATCACCTTCATAGTTTCTGATTCAAAAGATCTGAGATAGGACCAAAGAATTTGCATTTCTAATAACTTCCCTGGTAATGCTGTGGACCGCAATCTGAAAGTTGCCATAGCATAAGATACTTATACCAAGCACCCTGATGAAATAACAATCTATCCTATATATAATTTTAAATTAATCTCATGTAAATAACACTTAAGAGATACTAAGTTGTTATTACAAGATTACTCCACAATTTTCCATTACCAATAATAATAACACTGAATTTTATTACTTAAAATATTATAAGAAATAAAACAAGTATCCTTTTAGCCTCATTTTTCCTTGATGGCTCAAGGGAAAAATAGGTCTACAGGTTTTTTATTTGTTTTTTTTTTTTAAATCCATGCCCAAACCACCAATTTCTATATGCTTATTATATATCAGACACTACCATTAGCTGACACTACCATTAGCTGAATTACAAACAATAAAAGACCACCCTGTTGAAAAGACATATGTAAACAAATGATTGCAAGAATATCATGAAGGAGTTTTTTGCTTCCTGTATATTTCAGACCACCACTACCCCCATGACAATGAAAAATCTCCATAAAACATATTTTAGGTGGTGGGATTTTTAAGCCCAAAACTACTAAGACATATAGCAATTATTGAGCCAAGAAATAAAAGTTAAGAAACACAGAAATATAAATAAGCAAAGCACTATCAGTTACTTTTTGCTGTGAGGTTGAAAGACAATCAATTGTCACTTCTCCAGAATAGATTTAACAAAGTCCAAATCTAGAGTCCACCAAAGATAAAGACCATGATAAACTAATTAATTGGGTTAGATTTCCAAAAGGCTGTACCCCAAGAGCAAGAATGACCCAGAAGTTAATCAGTTTTTATATGGTTTGCAGTCCAGCTTTAAATAATCAATGTGGCTCAGAAAAAATCTCAAATCATAATGAGGATAAGGCAATCAGAGATAATCAAACTTCTCTTGCCAGCAAGCACCTGCAGAAAACACAAATCCTCTCTGGAAAAAGAGAACATGATTAACTTTTCAAATACAGGTCACAGCACAAAATCAAAGAGAACTAAGCACATAAGACATTAACATGAAGAAAACTCAAAAGAATCAGTAAATGACAAAAATTACTTACAAATATCCCCATAAAATCAAATGTTAACAAAAGTACTACATATCAAAAATTTGCAGAATATAACTAAAGAAATATGGGAAATGTAAAGTCTTTAATGCACATATTTAGAAAAGAACCGAAAACAATGAACAAACACTCCACCCTCAAGAAATTAGAAAAAGAACTACAGAAATAAAGTACAAAACAAACATCCAATAAGGAAGACTGACAAAACCAAAACTTTCTTTTTTTGAAAAGATGAGTAAAACAGATTAAAAATCTTGACAGGAAACAAAAACAAAACAAAACCCAGGAAGACACAAATAACCAATAACCAGAATGAAAAAGGAGAGAAATAAAGTTGATCTTACAGACACTGCTCAGTACATGTGCAAATTTAAATGGCAAAACTACAGCAAAGCAAAAAAAATTATTGACATAAAAATTTGGTCAGCAATTATTTCTAAGTAGAAGGAAAGTTATGATGATTGAGAAAGTAGAACTGGGAAATTTTCTGGGGTGCTTGGTAATGTTCTATGCCTTGATCTGAACAATGGTTATAAAGGTGTTTGTTTTACAATAATTGATCTATACATTTTTACTTTGTTGGTAACTGCTATGGACTGAATTACATTCCTTTCCATTCCCAAAATTCATATGTTGTTGCCTATGTCAATCAGCTTCCTATATCTGTGACGAAATCCTTGAACAATTTATAAGGAGAAAAGATTTATTTTGATTCAGTTTCTGTGATTTCAGTCTATGGTCACTTGGCTCTGTCTCTTTGAGCCTGTGACAAAGGCAAATCAATATCATGGTGAGGAATCCATGATGGAACAGGAACTGCTTAGCTCATGGTGACTGGAAAGCAAAGAAAGAGGCCAGAGTTCCAATATTTACTTCAAGGGCGCACTCCCAATGACCTATGTTCCTTCCATTGCCCCTCACCACCAAAGGTTCCACCACCTTCCAACAGCACCACAGGCTGGAAACTAGTATTCAGCACATGTGCCTTTGGGGTCACTTAAGGTTCAAACCATAACAATGCTATATTTCTCTTAAGGAGGTAATTAAGAACCAAAGAAGTCAAAAGGGTTGGACCCTAATCTGAAAACTGACTAAAACTGGTACAATTAGAAGACAGTAAGAGAGCCAAACTCCCCCAACTCCCAACACACTGACAGAGTAGAACGGATATGCTAGGACAAAAGGAGAAGGCAGTTGTTTGTAAACCAGGAAGAATCTCTACACCAGAAACCAACCTTGAAGCTGTCTTGATCCTGAACTTTTGGCCTGCAAAAACTGTGGGAATTTTTTATTTGTTAATTATACCAGACTACAATAGTTTATTTCAGGCAATCCTAACAGATAAATAGTTAAGTTTTAAAATAAAAAAAGTTAAAAAGTAAGTGGTTAAGTGTAAATATAAAATGCAACTAACAATTTTTGAGATCAAAAAGATGTTTTATTACAAAAACATCTTAACTACAATAAAGTAATATAAAAGAAAAACAATATTGCCATTTGCCCAAGTTCCTGTATCAACTGATAAATCTACCTTTTTCGCACATTTTATTACAAAATTCCCTCTACCTGGTACACCTTTTAATCAGCACTTTTCTTCAGGATATGAACACTATTTCTATCTCTTCAAAGCATCGGTCTCTCCTTTTCACCTAGTCAATGGACATTAAATAGTGTTGTACCTGACTCTCAAACTATATGCTGTGGGCTGGGATTGTAGCTCAGTGATAGAGCACTCGCCTCACATGTGCAAGGCCCTGGGTTCGATCCTCAGCACCACATAAAAATGAATAAATATAATAAAGGTATTGTGTCCAACTACAACTAAAACATAAATAAAAAAAACTATATGCTGCTTTTTGCATAGAAAACAACTGAACAATAAATATGCTTTTTGAATTTGATTCCCATGACAAAAAAAGTAGTGGAATTGAGGAAGGGCTACCTCATAGTCACTTTTTTAAGATTTTGCCATTCCATGTTCCATATGAAAGTGAGGGCAATTTATAATACGAACAGGTATCCAGGTGGATTTCTTTCTTTCTTTCTTTCTTTCTTCTTTTTTTTTAATTGTGGTGTAAGAGAGAGAGAGTGGTGAGAAAGAGAGACAAAAAGTGGTTTATCATTTTTAAATGCATAATTTAGTGGCACTAGTGACTTTCTCACTGTTAAGCAACCACCACTACTATTTGTTTCCAAAATTTTTCATCACTCCAAATAGAAAAAAACTTAAGTCCATCAAGCAGTAACTCCTAATTATCCTCTCCCCTCAGTCTAATCTTTTGTGATTCTATGAATTTGCCTATTCTAGATACTTCACATAAGTGAAATCATACAATATTTGTCTTTTGATTCTGGCTTATTTTGCTTAGTGTACTATTTTTAAGGGTTTCACCATTGCCTGAATCAGAACTTTCATTTCTTTTTATAGCTGAGTAACATCCCAAAGTGTGTGGATGTGTGTCTGTGTATGTGAAATCTCATTTTATCCATTTGTCTATTAGACAATTGAGTTATTTTCTGCCTTTTGACTATTATAAAAATGCTACAATAAACATCTGGCATATTAGTATCTGTTTGAATCTGTTTTCAATTCTTTTTGATATATATCTAGGAGTGAAATTTCTGAGTCATATAGTAAATTCCACATTTAACTTTTTGAGGAATAGCTGAAAACGGCTTTCCACAACATTTTACATACCCACGAACAATGTATGAAGGTTCCAATTTCTCCATATCCTTGCCAATGCTGATATTTTCCAGGGATTTTAGGTTTGTTTGTTTGTTTCTTGGTTAGTTAGTCTTTTTTATTTTTAATTTTAGCTATTTTAATAAGTGGAAGTTCATGGTGGTTTTGATTTTCATTTCTTACAATACTAAGAAGCTTTTCATGTGTTTATTGGCCATCTGTTTTTATGTTCTTCTGAGAAAGAACATATTAAGTTGGGTTGTTCTTCTGTTGTTGAGTTTTACTTCTTACACATTTGGACATTATACCATTATCAGATACATCATAATGTGATAAAGTTGAAATGAAGAAAGCATGTTTTCATATAAAACATATAAAAGATCAGTGTTATTTTAAAGCAATTTGCTCAAGTACTATCTCTAAGTAATATTAAATGCATTAACTTGAGTAATCTAGATTTATCGCTTCAGACCTGCAAATCATGATACCAGACTTAAAGACTAGGATTTCTTTAAAAAAAAAAAAAAAATGCACAAACTGCTCTGATCACTAAAAGCAAACACTTAGTACTTGATTTTCTTTGCTAAAAAATAAAAGTAATGATGGATTGGAGGGGTATTATAAGACCACATTCAAATCTGCAACAGAATAACAAATATTTTTCAGATCTGTATGCAATCAGTATGTTAGAAATCCTTTTGCCGCTATTTCCAAGTCTATAGCTATGGTACTTTACTATCTCGGTCCATTTTCTGTTGTCATCCCTAAGGCTCAGGAATTTCCATAGAATCTTAGTTTATTTGGTTAACAATTCTGGACATTGGGAAGTCTAAGACCATGGCATCAGCTTCTACTCATTTATCTTCTTGCTGCTTCATAACATAGTAAAAGGGACAGCATGGCAGCTATGATAGAGCAAGCATACTAGTAGCCACTAATCATTTCAGAGCCCTATTTTCATGACTTCATCTAAACCTAATTACCTCTGAAAGACCCCATACTTAACAATACCAATAACATATGATTTGGCTATTGTTTCTAACACATGAACTTTTAAGCAACACCTTTCAAACCAGAGCATAAACACACCAATTTCAAAGTATTTTTCCAAGGTTCCTACTCTGCATAAATTTAAATACCCAGAACTATATGACAGAGGCACTAAATACTTACTGTCATTCTATTTACAATAGTGATTTAGTAATTTGTCTGATCAGGCAAGTACATAAATAGAAGATAGAAACCTGTAGTAAAATATAGGTATATAGTTAGAATGAACAATTACAAATATTTCCTGTTAACTGACATGAAATTATTATTAGTGTTTTGAAATTATATAAAAAATTTAAATAAAGAGGAGGCCAGAATCCCAAAATTTTTAGATGAATCTTAAAACAGAATATAAAGTTCAGTGGTAGTTTAGATCTTATGGATGAAAACCCTCTATACAATCGATAAGAAATAACAAGTGATAAAATTCTCTAACACAGTATACAAATTGCACATCAGACAACAAATGTGTCAAAGTTGAAGAGAGGTTAAATGTTTTATAATAGTGCACACTGTAAAAATAAATACATGCCCTTCACTGAAATTCATCCTTTTATAAATATTCTTGAATTTGAAAACTTTCAAACACCAAGAACATAGTCCGATTGAATATATGCTTACTACATAAGTGAGGGGACACACACACACACACACACATATATCTGGGCATATAACTCAGAGCACATGCGTAGCATTTGAGAGGCTCTGGGTTCAATTTTCAGAACCAAAAACAAACAAAATCACACACAAGGTTAAAAGCTCTGATAGGCAGTATTTTTCTACATTGTTTTTCTGTATTTCTTTATTTTTCAATAAGATATAAAAGGATATATGACACACAATGCATTTAAGAATTCCTTAAGCCTGGTGGTGCACACTTGTAGCACCAACTACTTGGGACGGAGTCTAAGACAGAATTGGGAGGATCACTAGAGCCCAAGAGTTTTGAGACTAGTTTGGCCAAAACAGTGAGTCCCCACACCAACCTCAAATAAAACTTAAAGAAGATTAGAAACCAGCCATATAGTTACCTTTGTCCCAATTCCTGATGCCCTTTCAGT
This sequence comes from Marmota marmota marmota, assembly GCF_001458135.2. NCBI lineage: Eukaryota > Metazoa > Chordata > Mammalia > Rodentia > Sciuridae > Marmota > Marmota marmota. Next base: position 5,314,802 of record NW_025999864.1, read on the forward strand.
AGACAAATGGATAAAGAAGCTGTTGTACATATACACAATGGATTATTACTCAGCAATAAAAGAGAATGAAATCATGGCATTTGCAGGTAAATGGATGGAGTTGGAGAATATAATGCTAAGTTAAGTTAGCCAATCCCAAAAAACCAAATGTTGAATGTCTTCTCTGATATAAGGAGGCTGATTCTTTGTGGGGTAGGGAGGGCGAGTGTGGGAGGAATAGACGAACTCTAGATAGGGCAAAAGGGTGGGAGGGGATAAGGAGGGGAATGGGGAGGTAGAAAAGATGCTGGAATGAGATGGACATCATTACCCTAAAGTACATGTATGAAGACACAAATGTTGTAAATATACTTTGTATAACCAGAGATACAAAAAATGATGCTCTATATGTGTATTATGAATTGTAATGCATTCTACTATCATATAACAAATTGGAATAAAAATTAAAGAATTAAAAAATTAAAAAAAATTAAGAAAAAAAGAAAAGACTTTCTTAAACATAAAAGACACTGTTAAACACTAGAGGTAAAATCATTCTGAAAACATGATATTTTAGAAACAGATTACTATACTTATAAAAATCTCAAAACAAGGGGCTGGGGTTGTATGTAGCTCAATGGTACAGTGTTGCCTAGCATGTGTGAGGCACTAGATTCAATCCTCAGCACCACATAAAAATAAATAAAATAAAGATATTATGTCCATCTACAATTAAAACATATATATTTAAATAATCTCAAATCACAGGGAAAAACTGTCATTAAATTTTAAATTAAAGTTACTTCTTTTCTTTCCCCACTAATTTACTGATTTTAGAAAAGCCTTACTGTAAGAATCAAATTTAGAAAGATATTTTTCCTAAAAGTAAAAGATTTGAGCTGGGGGTAGAGCATAGTGGTAGAGTTTGTACATAGGGTTTGATACCCAGTAACAAAATAAAATAAAACTTTAAAAAGATGAGAAACCAGCCATATAGTTACCTTGTCCCAATTCCTGATTTGGCACAGTTAAAATACAGATCATCAAGTATAAAAATATTAATTTGATATCTTAGTGGTTCTTTCACTTATATTATTTCCTTCAAAATACAGATTTTAAAATAACTTTACAACATCATGGTTAAAAAGTACCATGGCTTATGATGTACTTTATATATTTAACTAACGGCAGCCACCCCTGAAATAGCATTTGTTATGTATGAATCTTTAAAATTTAGATGATCAATTAATTTACCAAACATTATAGGTTTTAAGAAGAAATCCATACTGGGGATATGAGGAAGATGATAAAAAAAAGTCACCTTAAGAACATAAAAACATTTTTTAAAAAGGAGAGAAAATACACTAACTATTTGGGGGGAGGGATTCCCTTTGGCAATTTTTGTATGTATGTATTTTTCCTTCATATAATATTCTCTATAATTTTGATATCAATAATGACATAATTCTAATACAATAACATTTTATTCTAATTTGTACTAATATTGATAAAAATCAAATAAATTTAATAAATTATTTTACACAAGTCGAAAAATTTTACACAAGTTACAAAAGTCTCATTTGTTACAAAGCATTCCCTACTTCATGAAATCTAACAACAATGCTCAAAACATCAAAGAAATCAATTGAATGTTATTAAAATTCTGATCCTTAGAATTCCTTTGTAAGAAGGAGGAAATAAACTTTACTGTACAGAGAAGCGTTTTGGCATAGACTAGAAACTTTTCAATGAATAAAGAGAAACATGAAATGAAACCATTCTTTAGCTGAAGTTACAATTGATCATGATTATTTCTCCAGTATGTCACTCTGGAAAAAAAAAAAGGAAATTAAGGACAATGAAGAAAAGTGAAAGGGAAACAAGAGAAGCAGGAAATTAAAACTCAAAAATACTAATTGTTAACTACCATGGTTTTTAACTTTCTCTTATTCTTGATTTTTCCTAAGAACTTCTAAAATAGTTGTATTATTTAAATCTGAGACTAACAGGAAGAGAAAATATTTATCAGAAAGGATAGTTAGGTTACATAGCTGTAACATGAGTCATAAAATATCTGTGGCTTAAAATTAAAATTTAGTTCATCAGGCTTTACGTCCACTGCTTGTTAACAAGTTTCTTCCTCAGGGACACAAGACGATGGAACACGCATCATCTCCAATTAAGAATATCTATAATTCTATTATCTCCAGATGAATAAATAGCCCAATGGGTATTTAAATTTACCCATTCTCATTTTCTTCTCAAAAAGACCATCCAGTGGGGCACAGTGATGCATGCCTGTAATCCCAGCAGCTGGGGAGGATGAGGCAGGAGGATTGAGAGTTCAAAGCCAGCCTCAGCAACAGAGAGGCACTAAGCAACTCAGTGCCCTGTCTCTTAATAAAATACAAAAAAGGGCTGGGGATGTGGATCAGTTGGCTGAGTGCCCCTGAGCTAAATCCCTGTTTACCCTCACCCTCCCAAAAAAGACCACCCATATAATTCAATAAACATATTCATAGTTAGTACTTATTAACCTAGTCACTGAAAATAAACAAAGGAAAATAAGCTCTTACCTAAGAACTAAAATAAAACAAAACAAAACAAAACAAAAAAAAACTAAATACCAGATTCAATATGAAGAACAAGCATGAAGTTTATTTACATACAACTACTTCCAAAGATTTTTTTTTTTTAACTGATTTGATAGCAAGGCAACTTGACGGGGAAAGAATAGTCTCTTCAACAAATATTGCTAAGACAACTGGATTTCTATTTAGAAAAAGACAAAACTGGCTCCTTCACATACAATAACTCACTCAAAATATATCAGAGATCTACATGAAAGACCTAAAACTGTTAAAACATTGGAATAAAACATAAAATACAATATCTGTGGGCTTGGGTTAGGCAATGGATAATTAGATGTGATAAAAAAAATAAAAACAGAAGAATTGTGCTTCATTAAAACTAAAAATTTTTTGCTTAGACATTTTCAGGAGAATAAAAAGATAAGCCACAGAATTTTGCATATCATTATCTGATATGGAATTTAATAATATGATATAACACAGATGTATGAGAACATTTATGCTAAGTGAAAGAAAGCCAGATACAAAATAACACATATTATTTCACTTATATGAAACATCCAAAATACACATGGCCATAAAATCAAAGTAGATTAAGAGGCTGCCAGAGGCTAGAAATGGCAGAGAAAGGGAGGAAGAATAGGAACTACTGCTAATGGGTATGAAGTTTTTTTTCCGGGGCAATGAAAGCATCTCAATTTGATAGTCACACTCTGTGACATACTACACATAACTAAAACATACACATTAAAAGACTGAATTTTATGGTATGAGATATATCTGAAAAAAGCTATTTTTAAAAGAAGTATTGTGTCTCTAATTTTGAAAACATAATAACTGCTTAAAACCTCATTAGTTAGATGACAACAAAACTAATGCAGATGGTGACAAGAAGCAAACAAATTTAGGAATTACAGATTTTATAACCAAGTAAATATACTGGCTTGTGAAAGGAAGGAGTGAGAACAATAAAGGTTATCCAAAGTTATCTACTGATTTACAAACATCAATCACCTCCACATACACTTAACAAAGCACCTTTAACAAAGTTCCCATAATAGCATCATTTATATTGTAACTGATTATGATGGAAAGACCAAGAGAATTGCCCTGTTTTCAAGAGTAGTAACCTTAATTGACCATATCAATTCTGAGAAGTCTACTTCTAGAACTGCTATAGGAAGGAAAACTATTTTGTATAAACCACTGTTATTTAGAATTTTGGTGAAATGTAGCCAAACTCAATCTGCAAGTGGAAAAGCCCTCAACACTCTCAATACATCCCCAAAGGGTAGATAATAACTGGCATTAAGAAGAAAAAAAAATGATACAGAAAGGTACACAAAAACTTTAAAAAATCAGATGCAAGTTTTAATAACACAATAAAAGATATGAGGCTTGAACTAGCTATAAGCATACAACTTTGCTAATATTTTACAGATTTATATTATAATCAAAAATAGAAATCCAGATACTGAATGTCTAAGAAAATGCCTTTCAAAGGTCTTGAACATCTATTAAATTAATGTTTATGACAATCATGAGACAAATTGAATTTTTTCTTACACAGGAATCTCTCTAAAGAAAAGGTGATATGTTTTCATTAACTGACCTGAGCTCTTATTAGACTATTAATCTATCAAAAGATACATAAACAAAATAAATAATTTCTTTTCTACATGTATGGATCACAAGCAAGTATTTAATTTCTTTAAGTATATAGAATTTGAAAAATAGTAATGATGGCTTGACTGCAACAGAAGGATAACTAATAGTTCAATTATATCATTAATGAAATCACAATGGTAATCTTCTTATAAATGACAAAGATAATTAAAACTGACCTCAAACTAAAACTCTACTTAGGCAAGACATAAAATATAAATTAAATGAATTCCAAAAATGATAAAGGGAATGAATTTAGACAAGAATTAATTTAGATACTGCCTAATGAAGTAAACATCTCTAGTCAGTCTAACCAAGAAAAAAGAATACACAAACCAAGAAAAAAGAATACACAAGAATGTGAAAAGTGGCATGACTATTGAGTATACTTATTAAGAAAAATAATGGAATATTATAAACAACTTTTGCAAAAATTTGACAATTTAATTGAAATGGGAAAATTCCATGAAAGACTCAAACATCAACAGCTCACAAAAGAAAACTGTGAATCGCATCACGTTCATTAAAGAAAGCACAGGACTTTTTAAAAAAATCAATACATAAGATTTAATTAAGATGAATAAATTCTGTTGTCTGAATAACACGAAAAGACAAACTAATGACTGAGAGTAAATACCTGTAAAACACACATTCTTACAAACTAATAAAAATGGGTAAAAATAAGAAGGGACACCAAAAGAAAATAAATGAATGGTAAGTAAACACATGAAAAGATGTGCTCAATATTATCAATCCTGAGGGGAAGTGGAAATTTAAATTCCAGTGAGATACTTCTAACCACTTAGGAGGATATTAAAATCAAAATGGCTGGCTGTGCCCAATATTGGTAAGGATGTGGAATAGAAAAAAGAGCATGTGATTATATATATATCTATATAAAATTTGGGGAAATTCAAACTAATTGTTAGTGTCAGAAAGCACATCAGTGGTTGCCAAAGGATGTCAAGGGAAACAAAAACAAAAACCCATTTCACGGCATGCAGATATGTTCACATGTTAGTATGGTGATGGTTTCATGTATTTACATGCAGCTTATTATATGTCAATTATACATCAATGAAGCTGCTGAACAATTAACCCAAAAAAGTATAAACTGAAAAAATGTTAATATTGATCAATGATAATAAAAATCAATCCATCTTTATATGAGGTTTTAATTGCATGTTACAAAGAATTATTTTTGATCACTTGATAACAAAAGAGGAATAGGAAAATGGATGTAACAGAAAACAATAAACCTAGAGAGGGGGCAAAAGAATGCTTACCCAATTAAAATGTAACACAAGAGAACACAAAACATGTTTCATATATATTTATTCTGATGAAAAACACAGGGAACATATAACATGTTAAGCAGTTGAATTTCTAATAGTTGAACAATATATGAAATATTATATCATGAATACAGATGCCCAACTCAAGTCCATGTAAACCATGCCCAGAAAATCCACACTGAATGCTATCAGAAACATCATTCTGATTAAACTTGGATTATTACAATTATTTCATAACTGCTCTTCTACGTTTTTGACCTCACCTCACACTTCAACAGTCTACAGGTTGAGATTTCTTATCCAAAATGCTTGGAAACAAAAAAGTAATTCAATTTTCAAGTTTCTTCAGATTTTGGAGTACTCGGACAGACTTTACTGGTTAAGTATCCCTAATCCAAAAATTGAAAATGCTTCAAAATACTTCAGGTTTTGAGCATCTTGTCAGTGATGGTAAAGTTTAAAATCTTACAGCACTTTGGGTTGAGATTAGGGATGCTTAGGCTGTATATCAACAAAGCAAGTGGAGTGATACTTTGAAAACCATGAAACTCATGCCTTCAGAGTACAAGTTTAATAAGAGCCCAAAAGATCCCTTGCAAACTACTGTCATCCAGTGATACTTCTGCTCCAGTCTGGATAAGATCTGTCCCACTAAAATGCATGTACTGGAAGCTTAGTTCCCATTATAATGGTATTGAGAAGTGGCAGAACCTTCAGGAGGTGGGACTTAGGAGGGGGTCACAGGGGCACCACTCCTGGAAGTGATTAAAGCCTATTTTGCAGGAGCGAGTTAGGATTATTCCCTGTTTTACAGATCAGAAAACAGGGTTATTCCCTTTCACAGATCAGGAAGGAAAAATAAAAGTCTTGGAGAGGTTTTATAAGACTGAATTGACTACCCACAATGGAGCTGTTATAAAGCAAATTTGGCTTTCTCAGCTCACTCTCATTTCCTCTCCCACAATGTCACTTCTCTATGGTAAGCATTTGCTTCCATTGTTATGCCATCAGCCATATTATGACAGCATAAGACCTCCAAGACAAGCCAATGCCAGTATCATATTGCTGAACCCTCAGAAGTACAAGCTAAGTAAGAATTTCCACAGCACATCCCTGAATTTTTTCTCCACAAAACAAATTTGAGAACAAAATACTTATTATCATTAGTTCATATATCATAAGTTTTGGGAAATATTTGTATTTGCCTACCTCAGTTCATAGGGACTTTTAAAATACCATTTCCATTTTATCAATCTTAGTAATTCTTAATAAAAGTTACCCCAAATCATTTTATTGAGATAAATAATTTAGGAATATACTGTTTAATTCTCTACCATATATAAAAAACAATGTATAAATTATATAAAAATCACTTGTCATGGAATTATTTCACTGACATGTTTCATAATCCTTCTAGTCCAGAGCCTATTTTGAAAATTAATTTGGCAAAACAAAGCTACAAGAAACTTATCTCTGTATCAACCACAGGGATGCTGATACTTCTACCAGTTAGAATAAGTATATAAGCAGCAAGAAAATCAAAGGCAATGATTTCACATTAAGTAACATCAAGAAATAAAAGCAACCTAATTTGCAGTGTTAAAATAATGAGAAACATCGGGACCTTACAGACAATGGATTAGACGTACTGATGAAGATCAAATATTATCTATTGCCAATTAAAAGCCACTAAGAAAGTATAGCAGGGTTAGGTGTGTAGCTCTGTGGTACAGTGCTTGCCTAGTATGTTTGAGATCCTGGATTTGATTCCCAGCACTACCAAAAAAGGGAGGGGGCACAAAACAACAATAAATAAATAAATAAATAAACAAGCACAGTGATACATACCTGTAACCTTAACTACTTGGGAAGCTAAGGAAGAAGGATCACAAATTTGAGGTCAAACAGCCACAACAACTTAGAAAGGCCCTAAGCAACTCAGTGAGACCCTGTCTCAAAATAAAAAGTAAGGGCTGCTGATATGGCTCAGTGGTAAAGGGCCTCTGGGTTCAATCCCCACTAGCAGCTGGACACACTAGCATGTGGGTCTATAATCCAGAGACCTGGGAAGCTTAAGCAGGAGAATTGCAAGTTTAGGTCATTCTCTGCAACTGAGACCCCATCTCAATGGAAAAAGAACTGGGGATGTAGCTCAGTGGTAAAGGGCCCTGGGGTTCAATCCCCAATACCAAAAAAGAAGAAAAACAAAGCACTGTAGACAATTCCAAATAATCTTCCAAGTATTCACATCTACTCTTACAATACCTCACATGATTCTACTTACATTCTTTTTCTGCAAATGTTTATACTTATTAGAGTTAAAATGAATTCTGTGAGGATCATTAAATAACATTGAATCCAGCCTTTACAAAGTTTCTATGGTCAGTCAACCTCTCAGAATTCCAATGTTTCAAGTAACACAATCACCAGATTACTGCCAGACCTTTTAATTCACAATACTTTCCTTGAAGACTAGGCCTTAAGGCCATTATTACTGTACTATGTACTGAAGCCCTCCAAAAAGTATATACAACAAAGTATAGTAAAGGATTATGAAAAGACATTATACTAACCACTTTACATAATTTCACTGAAATCTTAGAACACCCTTTTAGATAAAACATTCCCGCCTTCCTCAGGTTTCCTAATTTCCTGTAACAACTCAGGAAAGCATTTAAGTTACTATTATGAGCTATTAAAATACACAGGGCAAAGTAGAGGGTAGGGAAGTTCTATGTCCTCCAATGAGCATGCTACCTCCTCAGCACATTGAGGTTTTGCCAACTAAAAGCTCTCCAAACTCCATCATGTAGAATTTTTTATGGAGACTCTGTTATGTATGAATGATGTGGCCACTGGTGATTATCTCCAGATCCTTCTTCTGTTAGTGGTAGGGATGAAAGTCCCAAGCTTTTTATCAAGATTTGGTCATCCTCACCCCGAAGCTACTTAGAAGGCCATTAAGGTCCTCTCAGGAAAAAAAGACTATCCTACAATCCTTGTCACTGAGAAAAATTCAATTGGGAGCCCTATGCAAGGAACCAGAAACATATATCAGAGATGTTTCTTATTATAATTGTGTATGGTAGTATAAATCATCAGCTGGATACATTAATTCTCTCTCCACTAGAAGAATGAGGTTACTTCTTGCAAATTTTGGACTCATCTACAATGTTGAGCACTTAATCAATACCTGATATTTATGCTTGCAAACATTTACTGACTCAACACATAACAATAATTGACTATAGAGTTTTCAGATTTCATACATGCATATTGCAAAGTTCTCTTATTGACTTTATTAGTTTTTTCGTTATAAAAGTAATGTAACTCAAAGAATTAAAGATAAATTTCAGAAAATTCTAGGACTTTTTTATATTTTAATTAAGCAAATAATTATTGAGCCAATGTAGGAGCTAAGTTGTGAACACATTAAGTTTGAAATGCCTATCAGATATCCAAATGGAGACAACACATAGGTTGTTTCAACAAGTGTGTAATTCAAGTGGGAGAACCAAACTAGGATATAATATGGAAGTCCCTAGCAAACAGATAGTATTCAAGGTTACAGGACTAGACATGTTGACCAAGGATGAGAGAAGACAAAAAAGAGGTACAAGAATGAGCCCTTAAAAGTTTGTAGAAATGTAGACTGGGTTTGTAGAGTGCTTGCTTATGATCTGCAAGGTCCTGAGTTGTATCCCCAACACTGCAAGACAAAAGTATAGAAATGAGGAAAACCAGCAAAGATTTCAAAGGACAGGCAAGAGAGGGTGAGCATAATGTCTCAGATGCAAAGTGTTCAAAATATCTAAAGGAAGAAAAGGTTATTAGCCATACTAAACGGCTAATAAATTAAAATGCTACCAGTGAGTCCAGCAAGATAAGGACTGAGAAATTACATTTGATTTAGGGAGCAGGTTATTTTCAACCTGATCACAGAATTTTCTTGGAGGGCAAAGGCTTGGCTAGAGTAGTTTCAAAACATAATAAAGAGTCAATAACTGGAGACAGTCTGTATAACATCAAACACTTTTATGGATAAAGGAGGTCAAAGATATGAGGCATTTTTCCTTATAAAGAAGGAATTACAACTTTCCTGGAATCACCTGGAAATTTTGATCTTTGCAACACAGTTTTCCTGTTATTACTTTGTTTCAGGTTATCTGTAAGTATAACTTCATGGAAAAAAAATATTTATAAGCATTTTATAAAGAGAGAAAAATATAATAAATAAAAGTCTTTTTAAATAAAAGTCTTTTCCAAAGATTCTTAAAAAGAAGTTATTCTCAATTTTTCTCCATGATCCCTCATTATTTCTAGAAAATTTTGCAGAAACTGCCTCCTTATCACTATAAGTAAAAAGCAACCTACAGGTCTGGAAAACTGTGCAACAGTGGAAGAAAAGACTAACGTTAAAAGGTTTACTCGTCCCTCCTCCCCAAAGCTGTAAAAGAATAATGCATTTAGATCCCTGTTTATTTTTTTCCAGGAATCCAGTTCAACATATTCTAGACCTCATTACCCCTTGAACAATTAAACAAACAAATTCTACTGAACCTATACATTTTCCTTTAACCTGAAGGGTATTCTACACTTAACGTGAATTATAATATTTCACATTATTTAAAAGGACAAAAAAATCCCAGAAGTAACAGTTTATAACTTGAAGGTATCTAATCTTATTTTCCATGGTTCTGTGACATCAACATTTTTAATTTACTGGGAGGGGGGTACCAGGGATTGAACTCAGGGGCACTCGGCCACTGAGCCATATCACCAGCCCTGTTTTGTGTTTTATTTAGAGATAGAGTCTCATTGAGCTGTTAAGCACCTGCCATTGCTGAAGCTGGCTTTAAACTCACGATCCTCTTGCCTCAGCCTCCTGAGCTGCTGGGATTACAGGCATGTGCCACCATGCCCAAATGATCAATATTTTTTAAATTTTTTTTTGTAGATAAAAACAAATAAAATAAAGGTATTGTATTTATTTTTTTGTGGTGCCTGAGATTGAACCCAGTGCCTCACATCAAGCCACAACCCTGGCCCCTGATCAATATTTCTAATTTTTAAAAATTAATGTGTGTAGACTACCCATCTAATTCCAATAAGACAATAAACAAGGAAGATGGATGAGGAAAAAAATATTTTATCGTTTTATTACAATAGAACCAAAAACAAAGAAAAATCTTGATACTAGAGAGACAGACTATCTTGTTTAAAGTGAGGGCTCAATGATGTAAAGATGTTCATACTTCCTAAATTAATCTACGAAATCATATACAATACCAAGCAAAATGACACCAAAATATCTGTTGGGAGAAGAGGGGGTAAATGAGATTTTTCATTAAATGCAATTAAAAATATTATAAACCACTGGGTGTGGTGGGGCACACCTATAATCCCACAGGCTCCAGAGGCTGAGGCAGAAGGATTGTGATTCAAAGCCAGCCTCAGCAACTTTACAAGGCCCTGAGCAACTTAGCAAGACCCTGTCTCAAGATAAAATGTAATTTTTTAAAAAATAAACCAAGTAGGACTTTTCCTATAATGCAAGGATGGTTCAACATGCAAAAATCAATCAATGTAATAATAATAACCACATTAACACAGAATAAAGAGGGGAAAAATAATCCTGGAAAAACCAACTGGCAAAATATAACACTATTTCATGATAGAAACACTCTATCAACCAGAAACAGAAGGGAAACACAACATAATAAAGGTCATAAAAATCCTTAGATAATATCATACTCCATGGTGAAACGCTAAAAAGCTTCATCTCTAAGATAAAAAGCAACGCAAGGATGCCTGCTTTGCCATTCTACTCAACACAGCATTGTAAATTCTAATAGGAAAATTAGACAAGACATTTAAATCCCTAAAAATTACATTCACACACACAAACACAAAAATAAGTTGCTGAATATATTCAGCAAAACTGAAAATGCACAAAAATAAGCTCTTTCTATACAGCAATAGTAAACAACCTGAAAAAAATTAAGAAAGCAATTGCATTTGCAATAACAAAAAGAATACTACAAAATAAACTTAAACAAAGGTGACAAGACTTGTACACTACAAAACTTGCTGAAATAAAGACAACACAAATTAATCTGATGAGACAATATAGCACATGACCATGTCTTACATTTAATTTCGTACTTACAAAACAGTAGCCTAGAACAATACCTGACACACAACAGGTATTCAAATATTTTTATATGTATTTTAAGTTATTCATATTTAAATTCAATACTTGTTGAATTACTGTACTGTCAACAGATATACAAAAAGTATTTTCATATTATGAATATTGTGACAAATGCTGTTAAACTGGACTTTATCTTTCACAAAAATAGGTGGAATAACTAATAATTGATACATTATTTGATTATCTTTCTTCCCATTCTGAATTCCTTCAATACAAATATAATTTTTAACCAAAGAGTATGTTTAACATTAGAAAGTTCATCAGTAAAAGAAATTTCAAAGGAAATATGAAATCTGTTTTGTGATTTTTATAAGTCACAAAATTTAATAAATTGCAAGGAAAGATTTTCATCAAATAGGGTCCAACAGTTTTTACATTTTGAAAGGAGGATTGGAACAAGATTGAGAAGTCTAAAACACAGAACAACATTTGGACTTCATCAAATAAACAAAAGGAAAACTATTAAAGAATAGGGGAACAACTTTGCTAAAGACAAGTTCAGGATGAAATCTGTTCACACCAAATAGAAAAGACTGGAGAAGGCAGCGAACTCAAATAACCAATAAATACATGCTGGAGAACCTAGTAGTAGCATAAATTGTTGAAACTTATTAGTATTTTAAATTGGGAGTTTCCAACTTGGAGGAAAAAAATTCCAACTTGGGGAAATAAATTTGCAGCACTGAGTAAATGCCTACATTTAAGGTAAGGAAAACATGTGGATATGCACAAGGATACAAATTTTCAAGCCCAAGTGACATTTCAAATAAATTCCCAAAGGACAGCAAGTTTCACATGAAGGTAATAAATTACATTTTCTACAGATTGTATCAGATCCAGATGCTTCAGGACATTCATGTAAGAAAAAAAGTTAATGGTTCAACTGAAGAAAGGCCAATGCTTAAAACTGCAGATTACTCTCCTTGGAGAACTTACTTCTAACTTTACTTAATTAGAAATCTGCAGTTTTATGCATCACTCTTTCTTCAGTTTCAACCATTATCTTTACCTTTTTCAAAAATGCTGAAAAAAGCAGGCATGAGACTGAACCTCTAATGCAAAATTAAGATGGAAGGAACTACAATCAGGAAAGGAAGGAAAAATAAAAGCAAGAGAAGTTGAACCACTGTGTTATAGAAATCAAGAAGGTGGAAAGGTTAGGAAAGAATATGTATCATAGTAATTAAATGGACTTTTTTGTTTTTACTTTAAAAATTTGTGAATTGTCATTTAAGGAAGTAATATGACAAGAGTATCACACAAAGGGGCTGGGGTTGTGGCTCAGTGGTAGAGCACTCGCCTAGCATGTGTGAAGCACCAAGTTCGATCCTCAGCCCCGTATAAAAAAAAATAAATAAATGAAAGAGTATCACACAACAATAGATATGGAATTAGAAATGTGTATTCAAATTTCTGCCATGACATTTATTTATGGTTTTCTTATTTTTCAGAAGTTAAGGAAATATATAACCACACAGCTAATGAATCTACTAATTAACACAGAAAATACCTCTCACATACATACAGAGAAATTAAGAAAACAAACTGAAGAATTAGGGTATCTACTATTAGTTCCTTTACTATATAACTCATGTTATGTATTTAAGAGTTCCATTTTACAGATAAGGAAACTAACAGAGAAATTAAAGATTGCACATTATCAATTTTACCCAAAGTCCATGCTTTCATCCTAGACAACAACATGTATTACTAATTAAAATTAAAGTTTATTTGATTTTACCCAACTGCACTGTCAATTTAGGAATCACAAATAGTAAAAGCTTCAATAATATGCTAATGAAATAAAAGATCATGGGGCTGGGGATGTGGCTCAAGCGGTAGCGCGCTTGCCTGGCATGCGTGCAGCCCGGGTTCGATCCTCAGCACCACATACAAACAAAGATGTTGTGTCCGCCAAAAACTAATAAATAAATGAATATTAAAAAAAAGAAAGAAAGAAAGAAAGAAAAGACCAAATAAAGATTCCCCTTGAAACTGTCATTAGTGCATTTTCTTTTCTTTCCAAATATATATGCTAAAACAGAAATAGAACTCTACTGCATTTTAAACATTTACATAGTATTTTCACCAAAAATATTAATATAGCTGACCAAAATTTCCCAGTGCCTGAAGAAATATATATATTGAATCATTTCAAGGCCTAATATTGTAGCCCTCGGATATTTATTTATTCTACCTCAAATTCTCTAATTAAAAAAAAAAAAATTGAAGCCTGGCACAATGGCACTAGCCTATAGTCCCAGCTACTTGGGAAGCTGAGGCAAGGGGATCACCTGAACCCACAAGTTCAAGACCAGACTGAGCAGCACAGTGAGAAACCCCATTCTCCCCCACCCCCCAAAATCCAAATTCTGGTCTTCCAAAGTAAATACACTAAACAGAAATCACAGAAGAGAATTGTGGTCCTTAGAATAGTATACAAGAGGCATACCATATTGGAAGCCTATTAACTATCTGAGAATTAAGAGCTTTGGGGACAGATCTGAAACTGATTTGCTTAACACTTTTTTCTATGATATTCTAAGTAAAAACTATTAACAAAAATTCCAAATTAAATAGCAAAACCAGTGAATCTAGACCAATTCCTTCACTGATTAGACAATGAGAAAAACTTAGGCTCAATCTATAAAACTAAAATACTGCAAGGACTTAAGAAATGTTTCTATGAAAGCTAAGGTTTTTAAATGCTTAGTTACATGTTTATATATACTTGTACACAACTCCTATTTATTCAAAGTAATTTCAAAAGAAGCTCTATCCAGATCTATTTTGTTGAGCTGTTTTGATTTAATAGGTGTTGTACCTGAAATTTGCAATCTATTTGAAAATATGTAATCCAAAAGGAATCTACTTGCCCATAAATGGAATATTTCATTGTATTAAATACTCTGTTCAAATTCAATAAATTGTGGTGTGATTTAGTTCCAACTGGTTAAGTCTAGGAAACTGGCATAGACTGACCATGTTATAAAACCTTAGAATTTTAGCACTATGTCCAGTGTGTCCAGCAAAACACTAAATGGATTAAAAACTTTTTTTTTTTATCTACTAATTAACTATGTATTCTCTAATTAATAAGTTCTATACTATAAAACAAAAATAACATTTTCATCAATTAGTTTATTAGAATAATTTCATAAAATATAATGTAACACGAAAATGTTCCAACATTCAAAATTTAGTAAGCACCAATATCCCCCCCCCCCCCCCCCCCCCCCCC
>NW_025999864.1:5334418-5337999 GCF_001458135.2 Marmota marmota marmota
TTATTGACCAATGAAATAAAAATCATCCATTCATATATTAAACATTTTGTGAATACACCAGAAATTAGCATTATCTGTTTTGTATGCCCAAGATCTAAGTAACAGATAATTCTAATTAGAAAGAATTATCCAAACAAAACATAAGAAAACCAAATGATACAAACTCAGTAAGAAAGCTGGGCAGAAATACATAGAATTTAAAATGGAAAAGGGCTTACTTATACACAAATAATCATAAACCATTTTGAATTTCCTAAACATGGAAGTTTCACTTATATTTAAGACACATAAATTTTGCAAAATAATCTTTACCTGCAGTTACACAGTTCAGAACAATTTAAAATCTGCATTCCCAGGTTAGTTATTTCTCTTCAAGTGAGTACAAGAAAATTCTCCAAAATAAAAGGAAATTTATTTCTTTGCAAAACAGTATGATTTTTGTGTGTTGAAAAACCCTGACACATTTCTTAAATACTCTTTAGACAGGGATAGTTTTAAAAGAGGGATCTCTAACCACCTTTAACATCAAGGAAATATAGACATATGGGTGGTAAACTGATATATAACAAATTAGTAAACAAATATGTGACTGATATCAGGATATGGAAATGGAGAATAGCTATAGCATGATATTGTTATTCAAGGATTAATATTAACTGGCACATGCCAGTAATCCCAGTCACTCAGGAGGCTGAGGGAAGAGGATCACAAATTTGAGGCCAGCCTGGACAAGACCCTGTCTCAAAATAAAAAGTGGTAAGTTTCCTGGGGAGGGGGAAGACAGGGAGGGAGGGAGGAAGGGGGAAGAAAAGGGGGAGGGGAAGGGGGAGGGGGAGGGAAAGGGGGAGGGGAGACAGGGGAGGGGGAGACAGGGGAGGGGAGTGGGGGAGGGCGGGAGAGGGGGAGGGGGAGGAGGGAGGGGGAGAGAGGAGGAAGGAGAAGGGGAGGGAGGGAGGAGGGAGGAAAGAAGGGAAGAAAGGATTAATATTACACAACAGGGCTTCTCAACTGTCAGTTTCCTTCTGTGATACTGTAACTGTTCTAGAAAAGTTCCTTAAAGGGTAGGGCAGGGCTAATGTGCAACAATGTGTGCCAAGACAAGACCTTCCTGAGTAATGGTGCTAAAAAAAGAAATCAAAGGCTCCTGATACATTATATCTATTTCAACATCTATGATTGGCTCTCTGCAGTAAAGGAGGATACATAAGAGATCTTTTCTTGGTTGATATAGTTCCAAAAAAGACAACACAGAACGTTGTCAAGCCATTTTACAAAGTCACCAACAAAGTATTTGAAATTGTCCAAACATAATCTAGTAAAAACTATCCCAAAGGGTTCAGACCAAATTAAAGGAGAATTAAGTTTCAGATGGCATCTAAGTAGGCTCAAAGGCACTTGAGGAAACAGGAGACAGATCACTAAGGAAATATGGTCAGAGAGATATAACCTGACTGGTTTAAGATGCAAGAAGGGGATGATAAGGCAAGGAATGTGGGTAGCTTCTAAAAACTAAAAAAGGAGGCTGGTTGTGGTGAGTTAGGCCTGTAATCCCAGTGGGTTGGGAGGCTGAGGCAGGAGAATTACACTTTCAAAGCCAGTCTCAGCAACTTAGCAAAACTGTAAGCAACTTAGCAAGACCCTGTCTCAAAATAAAAAGGGTTAGGGATGTGGTTCAGTGGATTAGCACCCCTGGTTTCAATCCCTGGTACCAAAAACATTAAAAATTTAAAAATACAAAACAAAAACTGGAAAAGAAAAAGAAATGAATACCTGCCAAAGTCTCCAATGAACATAGTCTTGTCACACCTTAATTTTATTTCAGTGAGAGAACTATGTTAGATTTGTGAGCCCAGAACTGTAAAATAATAAATTTATATATTTTACAGCACCAAGATTGTGTGAAATGACAGGAAAATAATATATACGGCAATTTCTCACACATAAAACCAAAAGTAGAATTAACTTTGAAACACTGAAAATTACTTCCAGTTTTGATAAGTTATTCTCCCTCAAATCATGTGCTTTTCATGTGCCACACATATGTACAGCTACAACTATTTACAGAGCTTTGAATACATATATTTATAACTTTACAAAACCACAAAACAGCCTACTTATCAGCATTTTTATTTAATTGATCAAGCTTTTTAAAATTTACTATGCTGAAACAAGTCTAAAAGGGAGATTATATTATGTTGGTGCTAGACTGTTTCAAGTAAGAAATATGCAAGTAAAAAAGATTGCAAGTAAATCTAAAATTATAGGTTCTAGAATTTAAAAAATGATTTTATAGTTACTAATATTCATTTTTCAAGTAAAGATTGTTGAAGGAAATCCTGTCAAAGATTTAAAGTTATGGGTCAACGTGCATTTTTTAAAAAAATTTACATAGTGAAATTAAATTCAGAGATATTAAGTGTACAATTCTGTGAATTTTGACAAATACATACACATGGGTGTAACCAATAATCAGGATACAAAACAATTCTATCACCTCATGAAACTCCTTCCTGTTCTTTCCAGTCAGGCCCTATCATTCCTAAATAACTTTAATTTTAAATACTCAAAACCTTGTTATTTACAAAAATGATATATGTAACCACCTCTATCTAATATAAATTTCCAACTAAGTCTTTTAATATATTCAAGTTTCACAACTTGACTGTCACCAAAACTATATATTACTTTAAAACTTTCCTGATTTTCACATTACACACAATACAGTAGAAAACAAATCTCACTCCATGTTTGTTTTGTGATAATTAAAAATGTTATTCAAACAGATTCCACACAAAAGCCAAGACAATTTTCATATCAAAGTTGAAAGAGAAATGAATTCAGTACATTCCTTTTACACAAATAATTATTGAATTAAACTGTCACAACTTATGGAATCATTAAAATAATTTTAAAAAAAAAACTAGGAAGATATTTTTTCTCCAGTTGAACAAGAAAAATCTCGAAAATTACCTCTATTCTTATTTCATTTTCGAAATACCTATTAGCCAAACAAACCTATTTTGCAGTATGTTAAGCTTAATACATGTCACATGAAACCATATCATTGACTACAGTGATTTAAAAAAAAAAAAACCAGGATTTTACAAAAACACTCAGAAATTACAACAAAAATATTAAAACAGGTTGAGTGTACAAATATTACAATGGATTGCGAACTAAAAGCCTAGATACACACATTGAGGGGGAAAAATACCTACGTTTGAAATTTTCAGTGAAAAAGTAAATGCCCCAAGGCACTAGAAACAAATCTCACGGATTACGTATTCCTAAAACAACCTTGGGAAATCAGTCATTGTACTGTCTCTACTCAGCCCCTTACTTTTCCCTAGTGAGAATGCAGTTACCACAACAGAGCACATTCCGTCTCAAATTATGCACATAAATCTATACTACTCAAAGAAAAAGTATCCGGTGTAAGGGGGAGTAAAATAAATAAATACTCTAAGGTTTTGTAGAACCTTTAACAATTTACAATATTTCTCATTTAAAGTCACATAAAACGCAGAAAACATCTTGACTCTAAATCACTATCGGCTCCCAACCAAAAAAAAAAAAAAAAA
>NW_025999865.1:0-3309 GCF_001458135.2 Marmota marmota marmota
TAATATAAAATCATGTCATCATCAAATAATGATAGTTTGAGTTCTTCTTTTCCTATTTGTATCCCTTCATTTTCTTTTGTCTAATTGCTCTGGCTAGAGTTTTAAGGACTATGTTGAGTAGAAATGGAGAAAGAGGGTATCCCTGTCTTGTTCCAGTTTTGAGAGGAAATGCTTCCAATTTTTCTCCTTTTAAAATGATGTTGGCCTTGGGTTTAGCATAGCTAGTTTTTACAATGTTAAGATATGTTCTTATTATCCCTAGTTTTTCTAGTGTTTTATACATGTAAGGGTGCTGTATTTTGTCAAATGTTTTCTCTGTATCAATTGATATAATCATATGGTTCTTATCTTTAAGTCTATTGATGTGATAGTTATATTTATTAATTTCCATATGTTGAACCAACCTTGCATCCCTGGAATAAACCCAACTTGATAATTGTGCACTGTGGACCTAGGAATTAGCCCAAAGACCCTGTGCCTAACAGAGAAAAAGGAGGCCCAAATCTTTATCACATCAAAGTTGGCCCTGAGTTACTTAACAAGACTCCTAAAGCACAGAATTAATAAATGGGATGGACTCAAAACTATAAAGTTTATTCTTAAAAAAAAAAATCAATCAATGAGGTAAAGAGAGAGCCTACATTTAGGGAGCAGATTTTGGCCACAGGCTCATCAGAGCATTAATCTCCAGAATATATAAAGAATTCAAAAAAACTTAACAGCAGAAAAACAAACAACCCAATTAATAAACGGGCTAAGGAGCTGAACAGACACTTCTAAAAAAGATATACATTCGATCAATAAATATATGAAAAAATGTTCAACATCTCTAGTAACTAGAGAAATGCAAAACAAGACAGATACTCTAAGATTTCATTTCACGCCAGTCAGAATGGCAGTTATCAAGAATACAGACAATATAACTGTTGGCAGGGATGTGGGGGAAAAGGCACACTCATACATTGCGGGTAGGACTGCAAACTGGCGCAACCAATCTGGAAATCAGTATGGAGATTCCCTAGAAAACTTGGAATGGAACCACCGTTCAACCCAGCTATCCCACTCCTTGGTCTATACACAAAGGACTTAAAATCAGCATACTATAGTAGTGTAGCCACTTCAATGTTCATAGCAGTTCAATTCACAATAGCTAAACTGTGGAAGCAACCTAGATGCCCTTTAATTGATGAATGGATAAAGAAACTGTGGTATGTATACACAATGGAATATTACTCAGCATTAAAAAAGAATAAAACTATAGCATTTGCAGGTAAATGGACTGATATCATACTAAGTGAAATAAGCCAATCATAGAAAACCAAAGGCTGACAAGGGGATGCTAATACATAACAGGGGGGAGGGCATAGGAAAAATGAAGGAACTTTGGGCAAAGGGGAGGGAGGGGGAGGGAGGCTGCATGTGGGCAAAAAAGATGGTGGAATGAGATGGACATCATTACCCTAGGTACATGTATGATTGCAAATATGGTGAGATGCTACATCATGTACGACCAGAGAAATGAAAAGTTGTGCTGCAATTGTGTACAATAAATCAAATATGCTGTCATGTATACCTAATTAAAATAAACAAACTAATTAGTAGAAATAGAAATAGAGAACTTCTAAGGTTCTTCAGGCCAGATATGATGGTACATACCTGGAATCCTAGCAACTCAAGATGCTGAGGCAGGAAAATTGCAAGTTAGAGGCCAATCTGAACAATTTCATGAGATCCTGTATCAATATTCAAAAAATAAAGGGCTTGGGATTCAGCTCAGTGGCAGAACACTTTCTTGGCATTTTTGAGGGCATTAGTTCAACTTGAGTACCACAAAAAGAAAATAAAATCATTCAGCTTTAATAGTCTGAGAATAGCTTACTTCTAAAAATAACTACTACATTTCAATAAGAGACTCATGGAGCCAAACTCCCATGTGTGATATGTGTTAAATGAAGAATTATACACTGTTTTGATGTCATCAAAGGACACACTTTCAGGAATTGGTGGGCTTTTTGCTTTCCTCCAATTAAACCACAAAGGTTTTCACTAAATCCATCCATGTCTGGGGGTACTTCTGCTCCTGTTTCACTTAAATGCTTATTTGGGGGTATCAAATGGTGGGAACCTTTTTCCTGCCTATTCCAAAGTCTGAAAGCATCAAGAGTACCAGAAAAGGTGACTCTGGATACTTTTGCCCCTGGAAAGACTGTCCTTTGTTACTTATCAGGTATCTTATTAGTATCTCCTTTCTTTCCTTCTCCTTCTCAAAACAAAATTAAACAGCCCTGCTGTCAGGAAGGAATCTGATGAGTTCATTCACCACTCAGCATAATGCTTACCAAGAAAAGACTAGGTGGCGATTACTAGGTGGATTCATCTCCACTGTCTCCTAGCTGTATTGGGGAATCAACTGTTCTGTCAAGAGGAGTTCTGGCTGAGGCACACTGTGCTGGAAAATGGACAGAAAACATTAAAAATATTAGGTGATTGTTCTTTCTGCTTCATGGTGCTATGTCCTGAGTCACTTTCCTCCACCACTCTTCTGCCATGATGTTCTGCCTCAACTCAGGCCCAGAGCGATGCAGCTGGCCATCTATGGACTGAGACTTATGAAATCATACTTTTCTTGGCCCAAAACAACTTGAAACCTGTATATGTGAATATTATCATGTTGTGCATGTTCATAACCCCTAAAATAAACAATAGACTCAAGAGAGATGGCAAATGCATCCATCCAGCATATCATTTTTAAAAATTCCCTTTATTATAATAATGTAATGTGCACAAATATATCTTCTATTATCTATCTATATATCTATCTACCATCAGCTCTCCATATCTCCCACTTTTGATAGTCCAAAAGAGCAATTCAATGAGATTTTTGTTGCTTTAAAATAATATTGTGATTTCCTCAGGAGAAACACTTCTTTTTCCAGAGATCAAGGGTACCTCCTTTCTTCAACCTAGTACTTTCTTTGTAACTCAATCCCTGCATTAGCTGATGAACACAAGAAGAGGAGAGCTATCATGGTCTGTCAGATGAATGCTGGCATACTGGCTTTATCTCATCATTTCAGAGATCCCCTCTTTTTCCCATTCTCTCCTTTCTGTTTGACTATGAAAACATATGAATCAATCAAAGAAATTTATCAAATTTTATAGCATTCTCTTTCCTTTCCTGTTCATATACATGGCAAATATGGAATATGTAGATGCCTTGCAATTTGGGGCAACATTTTTATATTTATATTTATTTTCTCACTTCTTTCATATTAAAGCAGAGTTAGGAAATATCCCATATGGAAAAGC
>NW_025999865.1:7778-20663 GCF_001458135.2 Marmota marmota marmota
GGGTGAAAAGATGAATTGTTTTAGCTAAGATTTGTAATTTATTATTATTAATGTGTATTTCAGTCTTTTTTGTGGGAGGGTACTGGGGATTGAACTCAGGGGAACTCAATCACTAAGCCACATCCCCAGCCCTATTTTGTATTTTATTTAGAGACAGGGTCTTACTGAGTTGCTTAGTGCCTTGCTTTTGCTGAGCCTGGCTTTGAACTTGTGATTCTCCTGTCTCAGCCTCCCAAGCCACTAGGATTACAGTTGTGTAACATCACATCCAGCTGATGTGTATCTTTCAGCCTGTTCTCAGTTCAATTAATGACCATAAAGAGGGTGGCATTGGTGCCTGGCTCTGCGGACAATTTGTAATACCCTTAGGTCACTGTTTCAGAAAGCATAATAGGTTTATGGTTTAGAATATTTCACAAAGATTACAAAGAAAGGATCATCACATGATTACTGATTATTTTAAGGCCATCATTCAGCATTTGGTGTAGCAGATTTAGAGACAGTGGTGAAAGCTGAAAAGGTGCAGGATAACCACTAAGCAGCAGCTTAATGTCATGGAAAAAAACAACTAAAGTTCAAATCCTGGCTCTGCCCCTTTGTTTCTATGTGAACTTGGCCAGTCATTCAATCTTTCTTAATCTCAGTACCTTCCTTTATAAAGTGGGGATATTAAAGCTACCTTGAAACAGTGTGGAGAAGATTAGACTTAATCAGTGGTTCTCAATTAGAGCAATTTTGTCCCCCAGGGGAAATCTGACAATGTCTGCAAATAATTATATCACTACCTGGGGAGAGGGAGTTACTGGCAGAAGCCAAGGATGATACTAAAATGGATTTAGTAATGGTACAATGCATAGAACAGTCTCCTAACCCTACCCCAAGAAAGAATTGTCAGGTATAAAACGTCCTTAGTGCTGAGATTGAAGAACCCTGAATTTAATTCATTCAAAGTGACTAGAATAATGCATGGCAGAAATAAAGAAAGGTCACTGTAATGGGCTGAGATGTGTTCCCCCAAATTCATCTATTATGTCCCTAGTCCCTCAAAATATAACTGTATTAGGAGATAAGAATTGACTAAGTTAAAATGAGACCTTTATATGATTGGATTCCTAAGAAGAGCCTAGACAAAGGCACTTTGGCACTTGAGTATAAAGGAAAGACTATGTGAGAATATAGCTAAAAGCTAGTCACCTAGAAGCCAAAAGACAAACCTCAAAAGAAACCAAACCTGTCAACACCATGATCTTGAAATTCTAGCTTCCAAAATTGTGAGAAAAATTATTTGGTTTAAGCTACCCAATCTATATTTTCTCATGGCAACTCTAACAAACTATTATAGTAGTGGCTATTATTATTATTATTATTATAAAGGAACTGTTTGATTTTGAAAAACATTATCAGAAAACTCAGAGCAAATATACCAAATCTTTATTGGTATTCTAAAAGCCTAAAGCCCTGTTAGAAAAAGAGTAATTTGAGATAGTAAAAGCAAATTGAAAAACAACAATGCTCAGCCCATGGATATGGCAAAGTTCAGTGTTCATAGAAATAAGAAATGGTAAGAATGTACTCAAACAGAATTTGCATGGATAATGCTCTTGATTACTTATTATATTACTTAGGTTCCAACTTCCCCACCTTCTGACACTGTGAACTTTCTAGGTGTCTGCTCAAGTTACAGATTCCTAAATGAGATCTATATCAGGCACAAAGACAGCAAATGAATATTCTTATTAGAAGTTGATTTTCTGATTCCAAGTATCATGCAGAACTTCAATCATGAGGTGCCTGGCTAGCAAGAGGATTCTTTGTGCCATGCTCTTCAATAGCACCCCACCAAACACAGACCTCTTCGAGCTCTTACTTCTAGCTCATACCCTTATCTGAAATCCTAAGGTCTTAATTTTGATGAGAAGCAGCAAGAAAAAAAAAACAAGATAAAAAGTGTTTTTTCTGAAGCCTAGAGCTTATCTGACTGATGTTTTTCTAAACATTTGTTCCCAGGCCTTCCCTTGATTTTTTTCCTTCCAAGAGCAAGTTAATCTTGGACAGCAGACATAAGGGGAGACACTGTCAAAACAATTAGTGAATATTAGGTGATGTTTTATATAAGGATTAGGCATTACTGCTGTCACCAATTGCTTGCATTCAATTAGAAGGAAATGATAATTATGTTAATCCACAGTTTAAGAGAAGAACACTGTGTAGGTATCACTTCCATTTTACTAAAGACAATGAATAGAGACCACTAAGGACAATAATAAGGTTAGCCTCATATCAATTTAAGAGAATTTTGAATGGCATTGCCTTTGGTAGGAATATGGAACATTCATTTTTTTTTTTTTAGAAACTGACAATTTGAAAATTACACGAGGTACTACTTTGTTACACAGTAGGCTGGTCAAATTTCAGCCGTAAGTACATTCCTCCAGATGTCCTGTGTAGAGAGTCAGAAGGTTGGATTATTTTAATTCAGAGTTGTTCATAAATCTAATACCCTTAGTTTTCTAGTGCAGAATATGAGGGCTAGAGCAGTGAGGTGATGCACCAACTACAAACAAGTAGTCAGTTGTGCAAGAAACCTTTAGATGCAAATACTTGAGAACATGGCTCTTTGCATTCTACTACTGCCCTGGAAGGTTAGTCAAGGTACATATAGATATGTATATAGAATTACACATCTCTTCTAGAACATTTATTATTTCTTTGTTTTCTTTGTCCTAATAACACCTGCCTGTCTTTTGGACATACATCTTCCTCTCCTCCCTTACCCCAATTTTTATTATACTCATGAGGACTGGAAAATAGTTTTTTTTTTTTTTTGGTGGTGCTGGGGATTAAACCCAGGGCTTCATACAAGCTAAGTATGCACTTTACCACTGAGCTACAACCCCAGCCCCCCCAAAATTTTTTAATACAGAATAAATCCATACTACAGACTACTATCCAGATTTTACTATTTAAAATTAAGATAATGAGGTTTAGATTTTTTAAAAAAATCAAGAAATTCTCAAATTTTTTTTATTAAAGAAAAAAATATTTTATTTTTTGGTTTTTTATTACAGAAAAAGAAATTATTACTGGAAAAAAATAATATAGTGTTAAAGTATAATAAGATTTTTAACAGAGGAAGAAAGATGGTAGAATTTGATACCAGAACTTAACAGAAGGTGAAACTATGAAGATAAAAAATGAAAAATTGTGGTATATATGTGTATTAAGAATTGCAATGCAAAAAAGTACATGTATAAAGACATAAATTGGTGTGAATATACTTTATATACAGAGATACCAAAATTTGTGCTCTATATGTGTAATAAGAATTGTAATGCATTCCACTGTTGTCCTGTATTTATTAAAAAAATAAGATCAATAAAAGAAAAAAAAATATATGAAATTGAACAAGAAAAAAATTAACCTAAAGATTTTGTTTCACACAAATTATTGTCCAAGATAGAGCTTGTCTGATTATTATTTACAATCTTGGGCAAGGCAATTAGTCTCTCTAAACTTCAGTGCCTTCAACTCTTAAGTGAGGAAGTGATCATTAACATACTGTGTTATTGTAAAAATTGGTGAAAATGTATATAAATTGCCTAGCATGTAGTGCCATTGATTAGTGAGGTCAATTGCAAATACAGCCCCTCTTTGCACCTTTGCAAGGTCAGTACAAGCTCCTCCATGAAATCATGGAGTCTAATTCCCTACCTGATAAATTGAGCCAAATTTGTTACTTGTTATAGGCTAATAGTCTACCAGTTCTAAGTCAAGCCACTCTTGTTACCACATATAAACATATCTGGACAAACCAACTAGAAGGTGGGAGAAATGCAGCCTAGTCTCACAGTCATTCTGACAATCAGAGAGCTCCTAGAAGCAGACATGCTGAACTGACATGCACGTGACAGCACAGAGGGCCCAGCCAAGACCCAGAACTGTAAGATGAAAACACCCTAAATTTCCATCCCACAGAAATATAAACTAAGTTAATGAATATTGTTTTAATATCCATTTTAAGTTTTGGAATCATTGGTTATGCAACAATAAACTGATATAAGTAATATTTCTATTAATGCTTTAATTATAAAAGAATTTTTTAAGGTTAAACAATCCTAGGTGTCATAATTTGCCTAAGAACACAAATGATATCTTCAGAATTTTCTTTTCCAGAATACATAAGCATCCTTAACCAAAATTTTTAATTTGACTCTGAAAATAATGGCCTTGTCCAAAAGGTCAGGAAATAGCTCTAGTTCATGAACATAGCAAAGAAAAAAATACAAATGATAGCAAAATAGAATGGAAGTTAATGTTGTATCTTGCAAAAATATCTTTCAAAAGACTTTAGGAAGAATTTGAAGGATTAGGGGAAATCACTAGAAAAATTTGGCAACAGACTGTAGCTTTGGGTTATTAATTACGTAGTCAGTCTCTCCCTGGTCTCTAGCCCTTCTTCAGAGTTACTCTTTCCCCTTGCAACATTTTTTCCAAGGGCAGTCTATAGTATATTATACTCTTTGCCCTTCTCCAGAAAACAAATCAGCCTCAGGCCATTTATGGTCCCCAAAATGTTTTGTTTTGTCCTAGGATCAAAAACAAGTCAATTTATCTCATCAAACACTGACCTCTGCATCTACAGATGAGTCCAGACAGAATACAGCTCAGCCCCTGTCTCAGACTTTGGGTACAGGAGGAAGCTGTGCTGTGGTCCCCATGCCAGATGCCTGTCTAATAGGTAAACTGGGTATGGTTTGCAAACAGAGATGGAGACTCTTGAAAGCAGTTTGCTTTGGCTCTTGCCGGGAAGCAAGGGTCTGGGCATCACAGAGAACTAGAAAATCAGGTCACATGTGATGGGAACTTGAACAGAGGCAACTGTTGCTTTTTATATCTGTGTTTATAGATTTTTTTCCCCCTGTACAGACAGTTTTCAAGAGCAGCAGGAATGAGAAAGTTTGGCAGAAGAGAAAGTTTCTCTATTTCTTTTCAGCAAATTGCTCTTGGATTCATCTTTGGCTGGATGCTAAACTAAGGACACCTGCCAATTTCACCTTAGGTTTTGATAAAATAATTAAGTTATGAAAGAGAACGTAACATTACATATTGTATAAACTCAAATCCATGTAATTCACATGAGGGATTAAAGGGAACATTCTTCCTCCCATAGGTTGTGAGGATTTCACTACAAATTAAATTACATTTAGTTTGAGGGACCAAATTCTAAAAATAAATCTGAAAATTTAAACATTTAATACACTGATGGATCTTAAATAGCCTAATGTCTTAGAGATTAAGGAACCAGATAGTTAAGGGTCCAGATAGTTAAAGATGACAAAGTACTTTCCCCTTAAAAAGCAGACAGAGATCTGGGGTTAGTCAAAGTTCATTATGCAAATGGGAACATGGTGTCTAAATTTTTAAATTATTTTTTATAAAAATTGGCAAATGCATTCTCTAACTTATAGCAATTATATACATATTTTCTCCCTTCGCCATATTTTCATTTCTACCAACATCTAAATATATTTTGAGATCTCAACATCTAATTCTAAGTTAACTAACAGTTACTGCAGAAACCAACCCTCTACCTCACAATGTGAATTTTACACACATTTGTGTCTAAGTTAAAATAATTCTTTCCTCACAAAGTTAAGTTTCTTAAATTATTAAAAATATAATACATTTAAGTTTTTTAAGGACTTAGCATTTCCTTAAAAAACTACAGAAGACTATGTATGGTAATTTTCTTCCAAACTCATAGATGAGCACAAAATGTTTGCAGATAGACATTTTTTTTTTCCTGGAGCACATCCTCAGAGTAGTCTACAAGGCCCTGTATCATCTGGTCTTTGCTTATATCACCACCCTTATACCTTATACCCCCTCAGGACTGCCCTTATTTCAACCACTAGTGTTCATCAATCTAAAGGCTCAGGTCATTTGCACTTGCTATGTCTGTAATCTACATCCATGTTATTAGTAGACTGGCTGCTTCAGGCATCAGGTCACATGTCTCTTTCTTTGGGGTGGCTCTCACAATCCTATCTAAGTTGGAATCAACCAGTTATTTTCTAATTTAGCAACTTGTTATTTTACTTGATAGTCCTTAAAAAATGTGATTCTAAACCCAGAGTTGTATTCTTTCCCTGAAACACATTTAGCATTATCTATAGATATTTTTGATTGTCAAAATAGTGGGGAGACGAGGGACTGCTACTAACATCTGAGGGGTGGAGGCCAGGGATGCAAGTAAACATCCTCCAATGCACAGGACATCCTCAACAAAGAATTATATTGCCCAAAATATCAATAATTATGAAGTTGAGAAATCCTGACTCAAACAGTTATTTTATTTGACAATTCCTTTGTTTAATATATTATCCTGCTAAACTGCAAGCTGAAAGATGGTAAAGATGAACCACTCTTAGTCATCATTTTATACTTCATACCTCAACCAGTACATGGCATGTAACAGATAAACACTTGTGGAAGCAAAGAAGATCCAACTACAATTAAGGACAAAGCTGTGGCTTACAGGCTTTTGAAATGCAAATGGGAAAAGGTCACATTCCAAATTTAGCAGAAGGCAATATTCGGTAAATTATTAAGGGAATGATTTTCCCATTAAAATCAAAAGGTTTCATCTGTATTTGATACATAATTTGTTCTAGCTGAAGACAACTGCACATAATAGTAAGCAGATCAACAATGGCTGAAGGAACAGTTGGTCAAGGTGGTTCAGTGTGGCTGAGCTTATACAACTAATGTTCCTGGAATGGTCACAATCCAGAAAAGAAGCTGTAGTGTGATTAAAGTAGTCTCCATTTTGATCCCTGATGCATGTCACTGTTTTTTTTGAGCATAAACTCCAATAAATTCACAGATACATATGCATAAATTATATACATATAATAGCGACATTTACTTTGGCTGGAGTGTATAAGGGAACACAACCAAGTGCAATTCATTAATAGCAGATATAAATCCATACACCAAAGATTTTCTTGATAATTTCTAAAAATTATGGTAACTTCTCACTACATTGCCATTATTTTCTCCCTTGTGAAAACTTAGAGACTCTGTATAGGAAAGGTAGACTGTCATCTCTGTTAATCTGTACCTGTACCTGCATTATTACCTTTAATCAGCAATGTATTTATACACGAAATATTACGCTAGTTGTATGTTTTTGAGAGTTAGTCATATCTAAAAAATACATTTTACAAATTCATTAACCAGGTAAATGTAAACTATAAAATATTGTGTCATCCTAAAAGCAAATGAGGACACTACAGTAAATCTGTGTACGTGGCAAAATTCCTTCCTCACATGCTATGTATGACTTGTGATCCATGGAAAGTAGGGGAAAAATGAGAATCTGCTAATGTGACTGTACACATAACTTTGTTGCTTTCTCCAAATTAAAAAAAAAAAGGATGTCTAATATGTTTTTCATTTACACTAGAGGATTACTTTACATAATTCATCCAGGAGGCACATGTACCTCTCTCTGGCATCACTGACACAAAAGGACAGGCAGGATTACTAGTGCGCCCTTCCATCAAGTGTTGAGGTTCTTAGGAAGCAAGAGCTCAGGGAAAAGACATCCTTGGGTGGATGTGGAATATTTATACCATAAAATTCGTTCTATTTTGAGCTCTTTGAGGGTAAGTAAAATGATATATTCTCCTTTCTGAGGCTGTGGAACCAGACCCAAAAGGAACTCAATTAATACTTCCTAAATGAATAAACATATGACCACAAAGAGCAAAAAAAGATGCTGTAAAACAGACTGAACAATGATATAAAAAGGAATAAAACTAAAACCTGGTATGATTATCATTAGGTTTTGGTACAAACATAAGTAGCTTGACAGTATCTGTAGCAAGCAACTTTTGAGGCCTTGTAAGTGAATTTTACACTTACAAGTAAAATTCTTGTATCTGAAAAAAATCAGATTCAGAATAAGAAAAGTCAAGAAAGAAACTCTAGGGCTTCTCTTGTTTCTTTCTGCTAATATCTGCTAATACCTTTCTATCTGTGCCTAATACATATGATCTCCATGAATCTAGCTGATATAATTTCACATTTGTAAAAGGAAAAAAAACTGCAAAAATATAAATAAAAAGCTTCTTTATGAATTGCAAGAACTGATATGATGATGTAATCACAATCAAAAAATAAAATTTGTAGTATCGTTATTTTCAATAAATCCTGGATCTGAAATATTTTTATCTGTAAAATAATTACTTAAGTGTATCTCTTTAATTAAGATATAATAATGAGCCAATAATTAAGTTATTGTTCATTTTAGGAAGAAATAAATAAATGAACACTTAAATCTTGCTTTTGAGTTCAGTAATCCCCCCCAAAAAATGAGCCAGTGAGGTAAGCATTATTTTGGATGGAAAGGTGCAGGCCCAGGAACAACTAAGAGAATTGCTCCTTAGAACTACTCCTAAGATGCAATTCCTAAAGGTTTTGTTTTTCACACAGTACCTTGAGATTCTGATTAGTTGTGTTATTGTTGGTGAAAGTCTCACCAAAAATTTAGCACAATCATATCATATTCAAGATGAATGATTATTTTTTAATTAACCATCAACCACACTTGTCTTAAGGAAACACATGATCTTATAAGCAACATGCCCTAGGGTCAGCTTAGGAGAAGGGGTTTAATAAATTGATGCCATTTCATCTTTGCTCTTTGTTACCCTCAAATAAGCCTCTTTTGCTTACATAAGAGCCTGGTATAAAGAGTGCTCAATATGACAGGTCAATGTTGAGAAGATTGGGAGCAACAAGATAAACAACTTCCTCTGCCTTCTTACTAATTCATTCAGGACATTATACACACTGAAATGTATCAGCATCCTAAAACTCTAATAATCCTCCTTTTTTCCTTTTATTTGTAAATATTTCATTTCTGCTCCTTGTTCCACCATCAAGATAAAGGACTTTTTATGTATTTCAAGCCATAATTTCTTTGGCCTGGGAGACTAAACCCACAACAGATAGGTCTTATGGTAATACCCATGCATTGGTTGCTGCACAACTGTAAGTGTGACAGAAGTGACTGCCTTTTAGTACCAGAGCACACCTGTCATAGAACTGGTTAAGTCCCTCTGGTGCTTTATCTACACACAGGGATTGTTTAGCATCTATATGTACCATGATCTAATGGAAAATTAGGAGTCTAGTTGGCAACACCTGTGCTATGTACAGAAGACTTAGTATCTTGATCAATGAAGGATCCACAGATGCCCTGAAATTCAGTCCTCAGGAGGTGATTGTTATTACCCTCCACAATTAGAAACTGTCATACACAAAATCATTAAAATATATAAAAGATACGATTCAGTTAACTACCACCTGGACAAAACATGTGTTTGTTTGTGGGGAGCAGGGAGAGTATAAGATACCAATTCTTAAATTTAAGGAAATGACAGCAATTTCTATCTTAACCTCTTCAGCTCTGGTTGCTAAGTTACCGTGACATACCACTGTGTATGCTTTTCAGTTTTTGGTTTTGGACCTGACAGTTTGATTAATTCTCTGGAGTGCAAAAATCTTCACACTGAATATTTAAAAATTTCACACGTGTGCACACACAAATATGCCCACTCACCCGGCACCCCATTATTGCTTCTGATTTATAAAATCTGTTTTATAATTATATTGACACATGTAGGTGGAAACCTAAAATGACACTTCATTGTGGGGAAGAAAGAACTACCCCCTCTGGAGGAGAGAAAATCCTCTACTATGTGATGTTTCTTGAAAGTGTCCTTAAATATACCACAGTTCACTCTTTCCTAATAGAACACATTTCTCCCCTTTAATGTGTTCATTTAACCCTTGACTTTGTATCTAAGAAATATGGAAAAATAAATCAAGGGTTATTTAATAGCTGTCATTGCTTTTCCTTCCTCTGCATGTCTTACTTTCTGTGTGATTGAGTTCAAAGGTGTCCATAAATATTACTGTGAGTTGGTGACTAGTGGGCTGTGGGCTATGAGATGTATCTATAAGGGGATATGTCAATGAAAGATAGATCAGCCAGGCTCAAAATCCCAGGACACTGCACAGGAGATAATGTTAAACACACACATACACACACACACACACACACACACACACACACAGAGGTATATATATTTTTAAAAATGGCTTCCCAAGTCATGCTGTTGTCTTGTTCTTCAATATTTCAGTGTAGTGACTAAGAATATGATCATGCTTCTAAGGGCTGATTTAAGCATATGAGTCGGTTAACAGATAAGGAAGAGTTGATAAAGTTGGAAATTGTTCTATAAGACTATAAACTCAACTGCATCCATTCTTTTTCCTCAGTCTTTCTACTAAAATAGCTTAAAGTTTCCTCCTGTAAACAAAATTCAATTCCTTGTTTGTGTGCTGGATTGCATTCCTTCTCAACGTCCCAAGAATATCCCTCTTATAGATCATCTCTTTTTGGATTGCATCATTAATCAGCCTCTTCCACCACTACCAATTTATTATGATTAGTAGATAAACATGCTCTAGAATCTCCCATCTTATAAAAACTTCGTTTAATTTCCTGTCCCCTTTGAAGTACTGTCACATTCCTTTGCCTCCTTGAAAGCAAAAGCTCTGTGCTCAAAGTTTAATTTTATTTTTAATTGACAAAAAATAATTATTTGCATGTGTGGGATACAATGTGATGTTTCAATACAGGTATACACTGTGGAATGATCAAATCAGGCTAATTAGCATATGCATCATAGGAAATATTTATAATTTCTTTGGGTGAGAACTTTTAAAGTCCTCTCTTTTCGCTATCTTGAAAGATAAAATTGTTCACAATAAGGGGGGACCTAGGGAAGAGGAGAATTACTTTAGATGAGGCAGAGTGGAGTGAAAGGAGGGGGGGATATGAGGGCAGAAAGGATAGTAGAATGAATCAGACATTATTATCCTATGTACATATATAACTATACGACTGGTGGGATCTTACATCATGTACAACCAGAAGAATGAGATATTATACTCCATCTATGTATGATGTATCAAACTTCATTCTACTGTCATGTAGAACAAATAAAAAAGTTATTAACTATGTTGTCCTGTGTAACAGGAAACTAGAACTTATTTCTCCTATGTAACTGTAACTTCGTACCTATCCATCAGCATATTCCCTTTCCTCCTCCAACCTCAACCCAAAGTTCTTGAAACAATTATCTGCACTTGCCATTTACACTAGCTCAACTGTCGTTCATTATTTTATCTCTCTTCATTTAATATTAAATTTTAAATTTGACATTTTTTCCCACTTCCTATCATTATCCACCAACTCCAACAATTCAAATGAGACTGCAACTTGTCAAGATCCCTAATGGCTTCTGTGGTTACAAAGTATGAAGATAACATCTTCCTCAATCTCTCAGCACCTCCAACAGGGATGCTACCTCCTTTCTGAAATATGGGGTTTTTGGGCCTTCACATAAGTATACTATATCAATTTTATTTATACCTCAGAGTCTTCTCTCCTCTTTAGAGTCTTTTGCAGATTCCTTTCTTTCCACCCAGCTTCTAAATGTTGGGGTTGTTGAGGGCTCCCTTTACAACTTTACTATCTCTTCTTAGAAGGTATGTTTATCTCATGTCTTTAAATTATATGTATATGTTTATGACTCCCAAAGTTTTATCTTTAGTAATCCAGATATCTAGAATAAATCCCAGGCACATATATTCAACTACATATGTTGAAGTTAAAGAATTCCCAAGGCATCACATTCAAGCACCAACTTCTGATTTCTCTTCCTCCTATACAATTGTTCTTTCCTAATCTTCCATATCTTAGTAAAAGATATTGTAATCCATTCACTTGCACAAGTAAGAATGCTATTGGAATGCCTGATTGCTTCTTATTCTCCAAAACATTGGAAATTCTATCCATTCTAGTTTTGAAATATATTTCAAATGTCTACTTCTGGTATGATTGTGGTAATAACCTAAATGGTCTTCCTGCTTCAACTCTTGCTACACATCTCCAATCCATTCCACATTTTAGAATCATATTTTTGAAACACTTCATATCATTCTCTATTTAAACTGTTATGTTACTCCCCATTTAAAATTCTTCAATGGCATCACACAGTTTTTAGAATTTAATCCATATTCCTAACCTTCAAAATCTTCATTCTTTTGTCTATGCTCTCACTCCATTTCCACGATGCTCCACTCTCTTTCTTTTCACCTCAAAGCCTTCCCATTTGTAATTCTTCCTAGAATAAAGATTTGTCATTCTCATATCACTTAATAAAAACAGCTTCTTTTCAGTCTTCTTAATGTGAACCGAGGAGTCTCTAGATACCTTATTATTTGACTTATTCCCCTATTTATTCTCAACCAGAGCTCATAGTTTATTCACTTCACAGGGATTTAACATGACTTATATCAATATTTCTTTATTGATTAATTTATTTGTTTGCAGGCTGCCCTCTCATTAGACCATACATATCACTGGTGCCTGCTAACACATAGCCAGATAAAATAATTATTTGTTGATCAAATGAATGATTATTGTGACCAATAGATACATACTAGGAAGGTAAAATGGGTACAGAATGACACGAACTGGCTAAGAAAGAGCTTTAGTTTAGCAATCAGTCCATCTTTGAGTTCCCAGAAGTTGCTGAGGAACTCAAAGAAAATCTGTTCAATGTATGAATTTAGTTGACCAGAATTTTAGATCACCCTGTGTGGTAAAGTTAAGAATGTCTACTTTGCCTTCCATCTAACCTAATCTTATAATTGAGAAAATACATCAAAGTCATAAAATTTCAAAATAACAGTCTAGGTCTTTGAAAATGGGTTTTCCTAGATTTAATGATGAGTTAGTTT
>NW_025999865.1:20773-24415 GCF_001458135.2 Marmota marmota marmota
ATTCCAAATTCAGCAGAAGGCAGTATTCAGTAAATTATTAAGAGAATGATTTTCCCATTAAAATCAAAAGGTTTCATCAGTATTTGATACATAATTTGTTCAAGCTGAAGACAACTGCACATAATAGTAAACAGATCAACGATGGTTGGAGGAACAGTTGGTCAAGGTGGTTCAGTGTGGCTGAGCTTATACAACTAATGTTCCTGGAACGGTCACAACCCAGAAAAGAAGCTGTAGTGTGATTAAAGTAGTCTCCATTTTGATCCCTGATGCATGTCACTAAGTTTTTTTTTTTTTTTGAGCATAAACCCCAATAAATTCACAGATATATATGTATAAATTATATACATATAATAGCGACATTTACTTTGGCTGGAGTGTATAAGGGAACACAACCAGGTGGCATTCATTAATAGTAGATATAAATCCATACACTAAAAGATTTTCTTGATAATTTCTAAAAATTCTGCTAACTTCTCACTACATTGCCATTATTTTCTCCCTTGTGAAAACTTAGAGACTCTGTATAGGAAAGGTAGACTGTCATCTCTGTTAATCTGTACCTGTACCTGCATTATTACCTTTAATCAGCAATGTATTTATACACAAAATATTAAGCTAGTTGTATGTTTTTGAGAGTTAGTCATATCTAAAAAATACATTTTACAAATTCATTAACTAGGTAATGTAAACTATAAAATATTGCGGCATCCTAAAAGCAAATGAGGACACTACAGTTATTCTGCGTATGTGGCAAAATTCCTTCCTCACATACTATGTATGACTTGTGATCCATGGAAAGTAGGGGAAAAATGAGAATCTGCTAATGTGACTGTACACATAACTTTGTTGCTTTCTCCAAATTAAAAAAAAAGGATGTCTAATATGTTTTCCATTTATACTAGAGGATTACTTTACATAATTCATCCAGGAGGCACATGTACCTCTCTATGGCATCACTGACACAAAAGGACAGGCAGGATTACTAGTGCGCCCTTCCATCAAGTGTTGAGGTTCTTAGGAAGCAAGAGCTCAGGGAAAAGACATCCTTGGGTGGATGTGGAATATTTATACCATAAAATTTGTTCTATTTTGAACTCTTTGAAGGTAAGTAAAATGATATATTCTCCTTTCTGAGGCTGTGGAACCTGACCCAAAAGGAACTCAATTAATACTTCCTAAATGAATAAACACATGACCAGGAAGAGCAAAAAAAGATGCCGTGAAACAGACTCAACAATGATATAAAAAGGAATAAAACTAAAACCTGGTATGATTATCATTAGGTTTAGGTACAAGCATAAGTAGCTTGACAGTATCTGTAGCAAGCAACTTTTGAGGCCTCGTAAGTATATATCTATAAAAGAAAAAAATCAGATTCAGAATAAGAAAAGTCAAGAAAGAAACCCTATGGCTTTTCTTGTTTCTTTCTGCTAATTTCTACCTTTCTATATATGCCTAATACATATGATCTCCATGAATCTAGCTGATAAAATTTTACATTTTGTAAAAGGAAAAAACTGCAAAAATATAAATAAGAAGCTTCTTTATGAATTGCAAGAACTGATATGATGATGTAATCGCAACCAAAAAATAAAATTTGTAGTATCATTATTTTCAATAAATCCTGTATCTGAAATATTTTTAACTGTAAAATAAATTACTTAAGTGTATCTCTTTAATTAAGATATAATAATGAGCCAATAATTTATTGTTCATTTTAGGAATAAATAAATAAATGAACACTTAAATCTTGTTTTTGAGTTCAGTAATCCTAAAAAAAAAAATGAGCCAGTGAGGTAAGCATTATTTTGGATGGAAAGGTGTAGGCCCAGGAACACCTAAGAGAACTGCTCCTTAGAACTGCTCCTAAGATGCAATTCCTAAAGGATTTGTTTTTCACACAGTACCTTGAGATTCTGATTAGTTGCGTTATTGTTGGTGAAAGTCTCACCAAAAATTTAGCACAATCATATCATATTCAAGATGAATGATTATTTTTTAATTAACCATCAACCACACTTGTCTTAAGGAAACACATGATCTTATAAGCAACATGCCCTAGGGTCAGCTTAGGAGAAGGGGTTTAATAAATTGATGCCATTTCATCTTTGAACTTTGCTACCCTCAAATAAGCCTCTTTTGCTTACATAAGAGCCTGGTGTAAAGAGTGCTCAATATGACAGATCAATGTTGAGAAGATTGGGAGCAACAAGATAAACAACTTCCTCTGCCTTCTTACTAATTCATTCAGGACATTATATACACTGAAATGTATCAGCATCCTAAGACTCTAATAATCCTCCTTTTTTCCTTTTATTTGTAAATATTTCGTTTCTGCTCCTTGTTCCACCATCAACATAAAGGACTTTTTATATATTTCAAGCCAGAATTTCCTTGGCCTGGGAGACTAAACCTACAACAGATAGGTCTTATGGTAATGCTCATGCAGGGGTTGCTGCACAACTGTAAGTGTGACAGAAGTGACTGCCTTTTAGTACCAGAGCACACCTGTCATAGAACTGGTTAAGCCCCTCTGGTGCTTTATCTACACACAGGGATTGTTTAGCATGTATATGTACCATGATCTAATGGAAAGTGAGGAGTCTAGTTGGCAACACCTGTGCTATGTACAGAAGACTTAGTATCTTGATCAATGAAGGATCCACAGATGCCCTGAAATTCAGTCCTCAGGAGGTGATTGTTATTATCCTCCACAATTAGAAACTGTCATACACAAAATCATTAAAATATATAAAAGATACGATTCAGTTAACCACCACCTGGACAAAATATGTGTTTGTTTGTGGGGAGCAGGGAGAGTATAAGATACCAATTCTTAAATTTAAGGAAATGACACCAATTTCTATCTTAACCTCTTCAGCTCTGGTTGCTAAGTTACCGTGACATACCACTGTGTATGCTTTTCAGTTTTTGGTTTTGGACCTGACAGTTTGATTAATTCTCTGGAGTGCAAAAATCTTCACACTGAATATTTAAAAATTTCACACGTGTGCACACACAAATACGCCCACTCACCCAGCACCCCATTGTTGCTTCTGATTTATAAAATCTGTTTTATAATTATATTGACACATGTAGGTGGAAACCTAAAATGACACTTCATTGTGGGGAAGAAAGAACTCCCCCCCTCTGGAGGAGAGAAAATCCTCTACTATGTGATGTTTCTTGAAAGTGTCCTTAAATATACCACAGTTCACTCTTTCCTAATAGAACACATTTCTCCCCTTTAATGTGTTCATTTAACCCTTGACTTTGTATCTAAGAAATATGGAAAAATAAATCAAGGGTTATTTAATAGTTGTCATTGCTTTTCCTTCCTCTGCATGTCTTACTTTCTGTGTGATTGAGTTCAAAGGTGTCCATAAATATTACTGTGAGTTGGCGACTAGTGGGCTGTGGGCTATGACATGTATCTATAAGGGGATATATCAATGTAAGATAGACAGATCAGCCAGGCTCAAAATCCCAGGACACCTCACAGGAGATAATGTTAAACACACACACACACACACACACACACACACACTTATATATATATTTTTAAAAATGGCTTCCCAAAGGACATACAATCAATCAACAAGTACATGAAAAAATGCTCACCATCTCTAGCAGTCAGAG
>NW_025999865.1:31019-40446 GCF_001458135.2 Marmota marmota marmota
TGTTGAGCTTATTACTCATCATGTTATGGGAGATTGTGCGGCATAGGTATGATGATGCTGCCTTGGTAAGAGTTTGCTATTAAGGACTTATTCTTGTATTTCAACATTGGTTGGTTGATTTGGGGAACAGTCTTTGAAAAGACAGGTTTATTCTGGATTTAATGCTATAAGCAAATGGGGGACATTTCAATAATTTGGTGTTTTTAGTTTTAGCTATAGGAGGACAGGCTAGAGTAAGATTAAAATTGATTTTAAAAAAGCAGCATTTGCTCATCTCAGCCAGGAGAGGGGGATGTATGGTATTTTGTAATTTGCACTATAAGTGTGCTTAGATAAGCAGTTGTCTTCTAGCTTCATCATGGTCTCACAGTGACTTCCTGTAAAACTGGTGTTCCGTGTGATTATTTATATCCAGCGAGAAAATGAGAGCTTAGCTTTGAATGCCAGGTCAACTCTAACAGCTCTGTGGTCTACTTGAAATTGTTAGGTCAATTTCTGGACCTTAGAGGCTTCTTATTTTTTTTCTCACAATCATATTTGCTGCTATATTAGTTTTTCAATTATTTAAGCTGTTTTTTAAATTCTTGTTTTCCTTTCCTGATTTCTTCTTAAAATACAACTTTTTATTAAATATTCTTTAGTGGTTTCCCTTAAAATTTTTAATAGTGTTTATTTTAAAAAAAAATCTAAAGTTAGCCAACCTATCATTCTGAGAATAATACATGAGCTTTGAAAATTTTATACTATGATTTACTCTCAATGTCTATGTTATTGTACGTACTATTTTTCTCTCATCTCATTTTTAGAGGAAACTATGTAGGTCATTAGTAATATTGCAAATAGACAAACCACATTTAAATTCTACTAACATATTTTCCAGTTCTTTATTTGCAGTTATTTTTTGTGTTCCCTTGTTTTGTTTTGTTTTTTTCCCCCTGGTTCTATAGATCTTTTTAGACATTCTTTTACATGGGGTTTGTAAATATGTAGATTATGTTGCTAACATGAGTCTGCTGTACAGAAATATCATGGCATTTCTTTTGGTTACTTTTAAGATTTTCTTCATCTTTTATAATTTCTCATTCCTTTCTTTTAAACAAAAGTTAAAAGGCGTTCAGCACAGTAACTAACACATGCCTATAATCCCAGAGGCTCAAGAAATTGAAGCAGGTAAATTGCCAGCATCAGCAATTTAAATTTTGGAAAAACAAAAAGTTAAAATATTTGTGAACTCTGACAGATTTATAACATTAACAAATCTAAGTAACCCCCAAAATTGTGCATTTATTTCTCCAACAATTTTTATTGAAAATCCATTATCTGTCAGTAAGAATTTCTGTGTATTTTGATAGCACACTAACAAATGTTCCTTGTATAAAATCTTGCATATGAAACAGGTTAGCAAAAGAGAGTTTTCCTACCACCTAGGTGATCAGCCTTAAAAATATAGGACAATAGTTGCCAGATTATCTATGCAAGAGAATCAAAGATTATGGAAGACTGGTTTTATAACTTCTCAGTTATCTCCAGGTTTCAGAAAATAAGACTAAGAACTTATTTGATATCTGCTTAAAGAGTAGTTAATGTTCTTAAAGTGGGAGAAAGGGTGACTCAAAAATAACAGAATCTGACATGTCCACTACAATCTGGGTGTGCAGATGCTAATGGATCAAATCTATAAAAGTTTAAACATAAACAAGTAAGTGTGGACTCTTACTGTATTGTGAGAATAGGGAGGTTTTAAAAAAACCAAAGAATCTGAACTTTCACAGCTGGAGGCAAGGATATCTGTGAAACAGATCAGGATTCCATGGAAGGAAACCATACTTTAGTCTTCGAGTCCAGTTTTCTCTTTTCTACCTTAGTTTGTGAAGGCCTAACAACTTGCTACTGAGTCTCAAAATAGTACCCAAATCCTATTGCCAATCTTCAAAATAATAGAGCTCCTACTTCTGGCCACAGTAGATTAACAGTGACTAGGTACACATTCTTGCCTAAAACAGCTGAATACCAGGCAAAGAAAAAACATAATACTTTTGAAAGCATTGGATATCAAGTAATAAAGGACAATGACGATTAAAAGATGGGGAAATAATTGAGGTTAATTTTATAATTCTCAGACTACTTTTTGGAGACTTAGCTGCCATGCACTTTGCTTTGCTACTGGATTATGTGATCAGCAAAATCAATGGGATTTTCCAGGCAATGGTGCATGCCTATAATTCAAGAGACTTGGGAAGCTGAGGCAGGAGAACCACAAGTGGTTAGCCTCAGCAATTTAGCAAGGTCCTAAACAACTTAGACCCTGTTTCAAAATAAAAAATAACAAGAGCTGGGAATGTAGCTCAGTGGCAAAGTGCCCTTGGCTTCAATTCCCAATATAAACAACAACAACAACAACAACAACAACAACAACAAATCAATGGGCTGAAAGTGATATTAATAGGAAGCATTATTGTATGTAGCCTTTTACAGGCTCCTAAAAGTAAATCAGAGTGCTGACCCCTAGGATTTGGGAGCAAAGCCCTCTAACACTTTGTGGGTAACTATTTTACATTTGAGAAACAGATTTGTTCTATTACTGAGCCTTAATAGAGAATAATATTTAACCATGGGCCACCAAATTAACAAGCTATTTGAGTTGCCCATCCGAACTAGCTACCATCATACCCGCCAAACCATGAAATTTTGTATGCAAAACAATACTCCATCCATTTCCAATGGAAATAGTATGTATGAGACCAAGCTCAAGTAGGCCCTAAAGTCATATATAAAATACAGGAAAAAGTGAACCAAATGGCCAAGGTTCTCCCTACTGCTGGGCAATTCTTTGTTACCAACTGAGTTCAGTATTTCCAGATTCATCAGGGTCTTCTCTTACATCTCCATTCTAACTTTCAGAATTGTATTTATTCTCAATTAATACCCTCACTTTTAATAGTAGACACATTGAGAAGCCAGGAATTTGTGTTGTAGTTCAACCGTTTGCATAGTGAGATTCTGAGTTTTGTTTTTAGCAGTCCCAGCTCTGTGATTTATAGGAGATATGAGACTTTTTCAAGGCAAATATAGAAGGTTTCCTGTCAAATATACTGCACTTAATCTGGGAATTAAAATTCCTGATATTATTTCCTGTATAATTTGTCCAGTGAAATTAGGAGCAATCAGCTGATCTTGTTTCCTACTCCTTAGTTTGACAAAATTGTTCAAAGGTCTCATGTTAATAGTTAAGCAGAACCTTCTTTATAAATATTAGGAAGAGCTAGTGTTGATATTACTTCTATTCCTACTTACACATCCTGGCATAGATTATTTGTGCCATCTTTAGTACTATAGTCATTTGTGCATTTAAATCTAACCAGTTTAGTTAACCGTCATGTTCTATTTCTATTAGGATACCAGAACCGCAGATTCAATGTGAAAGACCCATCCTTAAGATTCTGTTCCTCTAATACCTAATTGTCAAAACCTATGTTAAATCTCAGTACCAAAATCCCTGTTCCAGAGAAACAGAACTCATTGTGTGTGTGTGTGTGTGTGTGTGTGTGTGTATGTGCACATATGTGTGTACAGCGATGCATCATATAACACTATTTCAGTGAATTATGCACTGCATATATGATGGTGGTCACATAAAGTTATAGTGGAGCTGAAAAATTCCTACAGCCTAGTGATACCACAGACATCACAATGTCATGGCAAAATGCATTACTCATGCATTTGTGGTGGTGCTGATGTAAACAAGTCTACTGTGCTGCCAGTTGTATACAGGTATAGCATATACAATTATACACACTTCATAATTTTTTTATTTTTTTACATTCTGCTTTATTTTGTCTAGATGTACTCTTAGTTTATTAGTCCCCTTTTAAACATTTGAACTGTTTCTATTGTATGAGTAATTTGATGCTTACATCTTTGAGAATGAAACTTTTGTTAGTCCATTTTCTGTCACTAGCAACATAGTACCACAGACTGTGTAAGTCATAAAAGAGGTTTATTTTGACTCATGATTTTGGTCAAATGCCAGGGAACCATATCTAGTAATGGCTTCCTTGCTGATAGAGTCCCAGGGAAGTACAGGGCATCACATGATGAAGGACAATACGTGTGTGTAAGTCCCATCTGGTCTCTCTTTTCTTATAAAGTTACTAGAATTCAATTACAAGGGCTTCATCCTGACAATCTTATCCAATTCTTATCACCTCCCAAAGGCCCCACGCCTGAACACTTTAGTTGGATTAAGTTTTTCCCCTCTTAATACCTCACAATGGGGGTTACATTAACATGTAACATGTCTTGGGGTGGGGGACACTACATACAAACCCTAACACTCTCTGTATTAAAGTCATTGACTGTTTTCAGTGTTGGTGATGGTGTTGCCTAAGGTACTTACAACTTTTTACCTGGTAATCATCACAGTGAATCCTAGTACATCTTAAGCCCACTAAGAGAGAGCTCTCCTGAAAATAGAGGATGAGGAAACACACAAGTTTGTGTCTTCCATAGTGTAAAGGGCAAACATATAATCCTAAAATTGAAAAGTACTGAACTTCTAGAATGGTGACAAAAATGGTATCCTTTATAATTAGCTAAAATGCCTGTATGTTTGTTTCTACATTGTGCTTTGTTATTGTCTGAAGCATTTAGTCCCAAAACTTTTCCATTTCGTTTGTTCTGACAAAACTCCTTTAAAGGGAGAAGGGCCCAAAGACATCTTGTCCAGCTGAGCTGTGTGTTGCTAGATGAGCTATAAGAGAAATTTTACTAAAACCAACATTTTTTTCATATTTAATTGAATCATAAACATTGCATGTGTTTTGGGGATGCCACATGATTATTTATACATTGTGTAATGTTCAAATCAAATTAAATTTATCTGTTACTTCAAACATTTATCCTTTCTTTATGGTAAAAACATCAAAATCCTTCCTTCCAGGTTTTTGAAATGTACAGTACATTATCATTGTCTGTAGCACCTTACTGAGTAATAGTACACGAGAACTTCTTGTGCCTATTTATAACTTAGTACCCATTCATCAATCTTACCCCATCCCTCCCCACCCTCCTCTCTCTGCACCTTCTGTTAACCATCCTTCTGCTCTTAATTCTATGTGATCAACTTATTTAGATTCTATCTATGAGTGAGATGGTGTAGTCTTTGTCTTTGGTGCTTAGGTTATTCACTTAACATGATGACCTCCAGTACTTCCATTCATGTTATTGCAAATAACAGAATGTTCATTTTCTTTTATTGTTGAATAGTGTTTATGTGTGTGTGTGTGTGTATGATACACACACACTCGATATTTTTGTTATCTATTCATTCATTGATGGACATAATTCTTGATAATAAATTACTGTATTGCTGGTTTATATATTTTACTATATTATACTTCTTATCATTATTTTAGAGTGTGCTCCTTTCATCTATTAAAAAAAATTCAATGTAAAACAGCCTCAGACACTTAGACATCTTCAGGAGGTATTTAGATGCCATTGTTAGTGTGGGAAATAACAGCTCCATTTGTGAGAATGCTCCTGAAAACAGAAGCAGGGGGACAAGATGTGGAGGTAGAAGATTAAAGTCTTCAGTAGGGTACAGTAATGTTCTAGGCCTTCACATTTACTCATCACTCACTGACTCACCCAAGCAACTTGCCTTCCTGCAAGCTCCACTTATGCTAAGTTCCCTGTATAGCTGTGTCCTATTTAATCATTTATACCACATTTTTACTGTGCTTTTTCTATATTTAGATATGTTTAGACACACAAATACTTACCATTGTGGTATGATTGCCTCTAGCATTCAGTATGGTAACATACTGTACAGTTTTGTAGCTGAGGAGCCTGAGGCTTTAACATGTGGCCTAATTGTATAATAAGCTTTACCATTTAGTTTTGTGTAAGTTTACTTTGAAAGTCACACAATGATAAAATTGAATAACAATGCATTTCTCAAAGCATATCCCCTCTGTTAAGCAACCCATGGCTTTGATATATATCTATATATTTATTGCTTGATAAATCTACTGATATATTGATAGATTTAATGAAATTGATGTATGATTTTGTAGTTGGCAAATCCAGCATCTTCAGGGAAAGTCAGCAGGCTGGAATCCCAGGGAATGTTCCCTACTTGAGTCCAAAGTCCAAAGTCTTTGGTTAGATTTAAATGCACAAATTGCTGGCTCAATTTCCCCTTCTCCAGGGGAGGCAAATCTTTTCTGTTAAGGACATTACCTGATTAGTTGAAGCCCACCCACATTATGAAAGGTAATAAGCTTTACCCAAATTGTACTGATTCAAATATTAATCTCACATAAAAATATTCACAGAAAATTTTAGAATAATGTTTGACCACGTACTGTGTACTGTGGCCTGGCCAAATTGATACATAAAATTGAATATCACTGTCTCTGTAAGAGCTTAATATTCTGTTTATCATGTTCTAGTCAG
Organism: Marmota marmota marmota; assembly: GCF_001458135.2. Classification (NCBI taxonomy): domain Eukaryota; kingdom Metazoa; phylum Chordata; class Mammalia; order Rodentia; family Sciuridae; genus Marmota; species Marmota marmota. The sequence goes on from NW_025999865.1 coordinate 37,479, forward strand.
TAAATGCAAAGATCTGTTGTACAAATTTTTTTTAGATGTATAGTTCTGGTTTTCAGGGAAGCATGTTGTGTGTATTTTGAAGAACATTACTCTTGTGAAAAATGAAGATGTAATGTGCATTTGTTTCCTTTTAAGTGGAGTTTTCTACAAGAGATCTAAATTCATCCTCTAGGAGTCCAAAATCGAAACTTATTTTTGTTCCATTTTTCCAGTGAAGTTTCAGAAAAGTAGTTATACCAGCTTTTATTTTTATTCTTACCCATACCACATGCTGAAACTTGTTATTTCTTTAGTGAGAGACTTTATTGAATTTTTCTATTTGCAGAAAAGTAATGGTGGTAGATGTTTTGCACTCTAGATTATGCAATTCTCATTTTCTCAAACCTCAGTGATAAGTTGAATTTCAAAAATAACTTTTTTTCTCAGTTTACTTTGGATCTCTTTAGTATGTGAGTACCCCCAGTTAACTTTTACAGAAGAAAAACTACCATGCTAATTTGAAATAACTATTTGGTATCTCTCCTGATTCAGCTAACTCAGTGTGCACTTTATTCTAAACTTGCTAGTATTTTTTTAGTTCAATCTTTGATTTCCTAACTGTTGCTAGTTGTGTTTCTGATTCCACACACTAGGCAGTAATTTGTGATCTCTTTGAACCATGAATGGTTAGGTATTCCTTATATGTATAAGTCCACACACAGTGAAGATAACAGTAATGTTTGTAGTGTTTTATTTAAGCAAACTTGTTAGATTTAAGTAAACTTGTTTATTTAAGTAAACTATTGTATTAAAATGATTATAGATTAACAGGCATTAGTGGGTTTTGTTTGTTTGCTTTTGTTTTGGAAGCAGGGATTGAACCTAGGAGTCCTCAACCACTGAGCCACATCCCCAGCCCTTTTATTCATTTTTTATTTTAAGACAGGGTTATACTAAATTGCGTAGGGCCTTGATAAAATGCTGAAGCTGGCTTTGAGGTTGTGATCCTTCTGCCTCAGCATCCCTAGCCACTGAGATTACAGGCATGTGCCACTGCATCCGGTTTAACAGGCCTTTGTAAGGAAGATACAGAAAGTTTCCATGTATCCTTCATTCAGTCCACTTCCCTCCCCAATAATATTCTGAAAACATTTTGTACATTACAACCAAAATGTAGACATTGACTCAGTTGAGATATAGAATATTTGTGTGAATATCCCTCTTCCTTAACTACTAGCAACCACCGAACTATTCCATTTCTATAATTTTATAATTTTAAGAATGTTATGTAACAAATTCATACTGTATATAATCTTTTGGGATTGGAATTTTTGTCAGCGTAATTTCCTGGAGATTCTTCTGTGTTATATAAAACAATTTGTTCCTTTTTTTCTGAGCTGTATTTCTTGCTATGGATATGTCAGAATTTATATAATCATTCACTCATTAAAGAATATCTTCATCATTTCCAGTTTAAGATCATTTCAATTAAACCTGCTATGAACATTTGTGTACAAGTTTTGGGTGATGATGTATTTTTTTATACCTTTATTTATTTATTTGTTTGTTCTTATGTGATGCTGAGGATCGAACCCAGAGTCTCGCACTTGCTAGGCGAGAGTTCCTGCCCTGAGCTACCACCACAGTCCCAATGATAATGTATTTTGATTTCTCTGAGATAAATGCCCAATTGCTGATTTACATGGTAGCTAAAATTTTAATTTTTCAAGGAAAATATCAAACTCTTTTTCCGAGTGGCCATAATATTTACATTGCTACCAGCAATGTATAAGTGATTCAGTTTCTGTTTTCACTAGCATTTGGTGCAGTCACAGGTCTTTTTTTAATCCTCCTAATAGGCATATAATGATATCTTATTGTAATTTTAATTTGCATTTCTTTCATGACTAAATGATGTTGAACACATTTTTGTATGTTTGTCATCTGTATATCCACTTTTCATGAAATATATATTCCTGTCTTTTCCCCATTTCCAAATATACTGTTTATTTTTCAATGTTGAGTTTTGAAATTTAATTATATTTTAGATACTAGATCTTTGTCATATATGCAGTGTGGACTGCAGCTTGTTGTTTCATCCTCTTAACAGAATATTTCACAAAGCAAACAAAAAAAAGTTGTTAATTTTAATAAAATCTAATTCATGATGATTTCCTTTAGTGGGTTGTTCTTTTGCTATGAAGAATAAGAACATTTTACCTAATTCTAGTTCATGTATATTTTCTCCTACATGTTTTTTCTAAAAATTTTATACTTTTACATTTAATTATTTGATTAGTATGTGAATTTTTGATTGACTCTTTTTGGTCTTCTTCTTGTGTTGGGTTGCCTGGTATGTGTGTGTGGGTCTATTTCTGGATTATTGCTTTCCATTTTCTATGTGACAGTTCCTCCATCTTTACCCCATAATCTTTATTCTGTTTTTTATATAATAAATCTTTAAATTAGATATTACTCCCACTTCTTCTTTTTCAATTTGGTTTAGGTATCCTAGTTCTTTTGTTTTAAATATCAACTTTAGATTGATTTCTGGGTGTACAGACAGTGTTGCTGACATTTTGATAAAAATTACTTTATATCTGTGTATCATTTTTGTGAGAAATGTTCTTTACTATATTGAATATTCCAGTCTAAAATTTAATTTAATTTTATTTCTTTCATTAGTATTGCAAAATTTCCTGCAAACAAGTTCTTCATGTTTCGTTAGAGTTACACCTAAGCTTTTCATTTTTAAAAGCAGTTTACACATGGTATTATATTATTAAATTTTAATTTCCATGTGTTCATTGCTTGTGTTTAAAAATAAAATTGATTTTTGTATGTTTATCTTATATCTTGCAATGTGGCTATTTTAGGACTTTTTGTAACTTCCTTGTGATTTTCTAAGAAGCAGGTATGTTCTCTGAAAATAGACCTTTACAAATTTTGGCACTTAGTGCTGTAAATTTTTCTTTTTAGAACTAGTTTA
>NW_025999865.1:41822-46590 GCF_001458135.2 Marmota marmota marmota
GAGGTTGTGAGGGGAATGGGAAAATAAACAAGGAGAGAAATGAATTACGAGTAGGATGGGGTAGAGAGAGAAGATGGGGGGGAGGGGAGGGGGGATAGTAGAGGATAGGAAAGGTAGCAGAATACAACAGTTACTAATAGGGCATTATGTAAAAATGTGGATGTGTAACCGATGTGATTCTGCAATCTGTATTTGGGGTAAAATTGGGAGTTCATAACCAACTTGAATCTAATATATGAAATATGTCAAGAGCTTTGTAATGTTTTGAACAACCAATAAAAAAAAATAAAATATAAAAAAAGAAAGAAACTTCTTCTCTGACCCATGCATTATTTATAACTATTTTGTTTTAGCTTGAATTATTTGGATATTTTCCTGTTAAATATTTTTCACTGATTTTGAGTCCAATGTGGTCGGAAAGTTTACTCTATATAATTTCAATTATTTTATGATTTTGAGCAGTTTTTTAATTAATTTTTTAATTTATATATGACAATGAAATGCATTATAATTCTTATTACACAAATAGAGAACAATTTTTCATATCTCTGGTTGCATACATAGTATATTCACATCAATTCGTAACTTCATATATATACTTCAGATAATAATGTCCAATCACATTCCAACATCATTTCTAACCCCATGCTCCCTCCTTTCCCTTCCCACCCCTTTTCCTATCTAGAGTTTGTCTAGTCCTCCCATGATCCCCCCTCCCTACTCCACTATGAATCAGCCTCCATATATCAGAGAAAACATTCAGCATTTGTGGTTTGTTTGTTTGTTTTTGGATTGGCTAACTTCACTTAGCATTATCTTCTGAAACTCCATCCATTTACCTGCAAATGCCATGATTTTATTCTCTTTTATTGATGAGTAATATTCCATTTGATGTTTATTTTATGACTCAGGTTATGATCTATGTTTTCATATGTTCTGTGAGTACATAAAAAGAATATGTGTGATTCAGTTGTTGGGGGAATCCTGTCGTTGATGGTGGGGTTGAGTTCTTCCATGTTATTGCTCATTGACTATCTATTTTTCCAGTTAATTGATGAATATGGATGTTAAAGTCTTGAACTATAATTGTTAATTTGCTTCTCCTTTCAATTTTATCAGTTTTTCCTTTACATATTATATAGGTAAAGGAAATATGTACATAATGAGTGCATACACATTAGGACTGATTATTTTTTTCTTGGAGGAATGATTTCTTTCTCATTCTATCATAATTTCCTTTACTTTCCTGGGAGAGGCAATTTTCTTTGATAGGAAACACATCATATCTGATATTAATAGTCATTCCTGCTTTGTTTTATTGAATGCATGATATATTCATCCTTATAATTCCAGTTTGCTTATATAATTATATTTGAAGTAAGTTTCTTGTGGACAGCATATAGTTGAGACATACTTTTAATCCACCATGCCCATCTGTCTTAGAATTTGTATATTTAGACATTTACATTTAGTATAATTATTGATATGGTAAAGCTTATGTCTCTCACATTTTTTGTTGTTGTTATGGTGGTTCTTATTGTCTTTTACTTTTCTCTTTACTTTTTTCTGCCTTCCTGTGAATTGCTTGAACATTTAAAAAATCAATTCAAAAGAGGTTGAAGACTTAATCATAAAACTTAAAACCATAAAACTACTAATAGAAAGCAGAGGAAAAGATCATGACATTGTATCTTGTAGTACTTTGTAGATATGACCCTCAAAATACAGGCAACAAAAACAAAAATAAATTAAGAGTACGTTAAAACAACAATATTAGCAAAAGCTTTGCTCAGTTAAGGGAGCATCAACAGAGTAAAGAGGCAACCTACATAATGGGAAAAAATATTTACAAGCCATATGAATGTTAAAGGATTAATATTCAAAATATATAAGAAACTTAACTCCATAGCCAGGAAATAATCAAAATTTAAAAGTATGCAAAAGACCTAACTAGAAATTTCTCTGAAGAAGATACACAGATGGCTAACAGATATATGAGGAAGTTCTCCACATAATTAATCATCAGGAAAAATTTTAAAATATGTAATAGAACTAGATCTCTGTTTCTCACCCTGCACAAAACTCAACTCAAAAGTGGATCAAAATCTAGGAATTAGGATAGGTCTTTGATCCACCTTGAGTACTGGTATTTTCTTGAGTTCTTTCTGTATCCTGAATATTAATGCCTCATTGGGAGAAAGCTGCAAAGATTTTCTCCCATTCTATCTATTCTCTCCTCATGCTCTTGTTTCTTTTCTTGTGGAAAAGCTTTTAAATTTGATGCCATCCCACTTATTGATTCTTGTTTCTTTATTTCTTGAACTTTCAGAGTCTTGTTAAAGAACTTGATGCCTATGCTAATATGTTGGAATGTTAAGCCCAGGTTTTCTGCAAGTGATAGGAGAAAACAGGATGAAATTGTATTTTATATGTGTTTGAATATGGTATAATGAATCTTATTAATATGCATAATTTTAATCCTCCAAAAAAAGCTACATTGATATGTTACCTCATCTCTGTTATAATGGCTAAAATAGAAAAAATATGAAACAAGTGTTGACAAGGAAACAATTCTGCACTGTTTGTAAGAATGTAAATTAGCACAGCCATTATACAGAAGATTATGGGGGTTTCTAAAAAACTTAGAAATAGAAATATATGTTATACAATAGCCCACTCTGGTTATGCATATCCAAAGAAATTGAAATTAGTATTTGAAAGAGATATTTATACTTCAGTGTTCATTGCAATATTTATTAACAATAGAAGATATGGAAATAACCTAAGGGTTCTACAGCAGATGAATAAAAAATATGATATACACATAAGCAGTGTAATATCATTAAGACTTAAAAATGAAATCCTGCCTCTTCTGACAATACAGATGAACCTGAAGGACATTATGCTATGTTATATATGCTATGTACAGAAAGACAGTATGATCTTTACATGTGAAATCTCAAAAGTCAAAAGAGGATAGAAAGGTATTTTTCAGTTTCTGACGGTTGGGGAAAATGAAGCAGTTAGTCAAAGAGTACTAAATTTCTCTTATGCATCATGAATAAACTCTGGAGTTATAATGGACAGCATGATGTTTATAGATAACAATACTGTATTTATACTTGAAATTTGCTAAGAGAGCACATCTTAACTATTCTCACCGCTTAAGAAAAGGTCACTGTGAAGTGATGGATATGTTAATTAGATATAATTTTACAATGTATATTTATATTAAAGAATCATGTGGTACACCTTAAATATAAAGAGTTTTTGTCAACTACACCTCAGTGAAGCTGGAAAAAATATTTCCTCCACATTAAACCATATTCACACACCATTATAATTTAGCTTCAACTATGAAAAGTAATTTACCAAGCACAAAAGAGAAATAAAATATATGGCAGTTAGTTATTTAATATCTTCATTGTTCGTTCTTATTAACATTCCAAGATTTATTGGATCACGTCCTTTCTGTTTAGCTAATTACCATTAGCTATTTTTTTCAGCATATTTTGGATAGTGACAAATCATTTCTTTTTGAAAGATTTCACAGGATTTAGAATGCTACATTGACAACTCTTCTTAAAACAATTGAAAAATGTTGTAACATTTTCTAATAATTTCCCAAAATGTCAGATGATAAATCTGTTATTGATTAAATATTTTTTCTTCACTTAGAGATAAGGGTGTTTTGTGTTTTGTTTTGTTTTGTTTTGTTTTGTTTGTGTGTATGGTTCTGTGTTTTTCTCTATATATCTTGCTAAAGATATTTTTCTGGATCTTTAGTTTTCTATAACTTATGATGTGTCCTCAGACAGATTTTGGGTACATTATGTTTGAGGTTTTCTCGGCTTCCTAAGGTTATATCTTTTGTCAAATATCATAATATTCAGTTCATATTTATTTTTAACATTGCCTTCTTCCTCCTTCCATGTGAAAATCTGGATGATGTTTTTTAAATATTTCTTATAGATCCACAAATCCTTGATGTTCTGTACATTTTCTTCTTTTTTGTATTATTTTTTCTCTAATCTTAAAATTTTGTATGATTTTTTTCCTAATCTTAAAATTGGGTAATTTCTTTTGTTCCAGGCTGGATTTTTAAAATTCTTTATTCTGCCTCCTCCATTCTTCTACTAAGTTCTTATGATGTGAACTGAATTATTTCCTCCAACCCCAAAACCAAATTCATATTTTATAACTCTCTTCTTCCATGTGATGGTATTCGGACATGTGACCTTTGGAAGGTAATTAAGTGTAGCTGAGTTCATAAGAATAGGGCACATAAAATGGGATTAGTGTCCTTAGAAGACAAAAAATGAGAGTGATAACACACTTTCTTCACACTTAAGCAACTGAGTGAGTACACAGTGAGAAGGTGGCTATCTGCAAACCAGAAAGAGAACACCTACCAGAATACAATCATACTGGCACTGTGAACTCTAATTTCCAGACTGAAAGACTGTGAGATAATAAATTTCTGTTGTTTAAGACACCCATTCCAGTATTTTATTATGGCTGCCCAAGATAAGACCTCTGTTGAGTTTTTATTTTAGTTATTGAATTTTTCAGTTCTAAAGTTTTCATTTATATGTCTTACATTTTAAATTGTGATTTTGTGTGTATGTGTGTGTGTATGTGTGTATATCTTTGCTGAGATGTTGTATTTCTTTGCCAAGACTTTCTGTTTTCTGCTATTTCATCTGTTCTAAGCATGTTTGTAGTCATTGAAGCATTTTTTTTTTTTTTTTTTTTTTTTTTTTTTTTT
>NW_025999865.1:48294-66184 GCF_001458135.2 Marmota marmota marmota
GAAATAACTAAAACTAGCATTAGTCTGGTAAACTCAAACAAAATGAATATCTAGTTTATCTTTCTCTTAGCCTCCTCCTACAAAATGCCCACAGCCACTACAGTTCTACTCATCATAAAATACAATGTGACAGAGGGGAAATCACAGTGGAAAAATATATTTGTCTTATGAATTTACAGCCACATATGACCTTGCACACATTTTTCTTGGATTTCCATCATCAGGGCTTTGAAAGGAGCTTATACAATTGAGAAGCCATGCTGCATAGGTTTCATCAATTCATAGTAATTTCACCTCTGCCAACATTTAAATTTACCACTTTAACCATTTCTAAATGTTCAGTTCTGTGACTGTAAGTATATTAATGTTCTTGTCCAACCATCTCCATAACACATGAGTGGGTAAACAAAAAGTATATACACATATTATGGAATACTTTTCAGTTCTAAAAAAAAAGAATACCTTAAAAGGGGAAAAAAACTGCCAACATGGTTGAAACTTGCATTATACTAAATGAAATAGCTCAGTCATAAAAAGGACAAATTTTGTATGATTTCTCTTATATGACGTTCTTAGGGTATGTGGTCACATTCATAGAAACAAAGTAGAATTGGAGTTTCCAGGGAAAGTGGAGAAGGTAAAACAAAGAGTTGGTTTTTAATATCTCTCAGTTTGAGAAGATTAAAAATTCTGGAGAAAGATGGTGACAAAGGTTGTACAACAGTATAAATGTAGTTAATGCCACAATATTGAACACAGAAATGGTTAAAATGGTATGTTTTGTTACATGTATTTTACTGCAATAATAAAATGTACAAAAGAATTCACAAAAATCTAGCTAAATTGAGGGCAGTTATTATTAATATTGTTAATAACTTCTAAACTAATGAAAATGTGAAGCCACAGACAGGTTTAATATCTTGTACAATATTATACGACTAATGACTATAGGGACTAAGCCTTGAACCCATGTCTTCTGATCAAAAATAAGTTTATTTTCTTGAAATTCAAAACATTTTATGAATCTACTCCAGAGCCTAGAAGGATTCCAGGTTTATTATTTCTAAGGTCACTGAATAAGGCAGTTGATGGTTAGATGAAGAAAATCCATTTCCATGAATAAATAATGTGTTTGTTAAGAACTTACTAATTGGTAAAATCCACAATCCTCAAAGGTAATTCTTAATGACTTGATGCATAGTATTTGTTTCTCATTAAACTTTATGTAAGTTTTTTTATATAATCTAGATAGTTTTCTCAGTACTGAGGACTATAATTCTGGATATATCTTCTATCATTGCTGAAATTACAGAAATAGAGAAATTGCCCTTGTGTTTTTGCTGCTTTTCAATTTTATCTTATGCTTAAAACATTTCAGTCCAAATGTAAGTGATTGATTGAGTGAGTGAGTGAGTATATGTATGTATATGTAGAGAGAAAAATGAGGGAGGGTGAATCCTTAGGGTGAGTTTTGGTTTGAGAGTTTCCTCACAACAAAGACCTTAGAGTGCACTTGGCTGGAAAAATGATGACAGATATTCATAGCAAGCAAAATAAACAAGGAAATGGATTATGCTTATTTTTCAGTTAAGAAGGAATGTATTTTATAAGTTCAACAGTGAGTTAATATGACTGCTAATCAGTGCTGGAGCTATAAGGTATATTGGCTATAATAAGGTGCATTGACTGGGTTACTGGATAAACACGTGCCATTCAAATACTTGTGTGGAAAACCTTAAGCTTTCATTTGACAAAAGACATCACTCAACCTAAGGCAAAATATTCTAGCTAAAATAAAGAATTATGATTGTTATGGGTCAATTTTACACAACTAATTTCAAAATTAATAAATAGTTTTCCCTAATGCAGATATTAACTTACATATGAAATTTTAGCCCTGTTATTATACAACTAGTCAGGCAAAATAGTTAGAAAATAGGGAAATTAATTCAAATCAAATTGGTTAGCAATATGGACATCACTTGGGACAGGCTATTGATTAATCCTATAGGCTTCAACTTTAAGAAATGTGTTTTTGTCCTTCAGAATTTCAGCCTCAATTCTTTAGGTCCATGAAGCATAGAATAAGGCTCAGAGATGAAGCAGATTAAAGTGCTAAAAACATGACTGAATCATAATTTTATTCAAATATTGATACCCACGGTTACTCTGAAGGTTAGGGATTTTGTTGTTTTATTTGTCCAGCCCCAGTTCCAAATAGGCATTCAAAAAATGGTTGGAAGGAAAGAATAAGAACTTAACTGTGAAGCTAAGAAATTTGTTAATGTTAGAAAGGAAAAAAATCTATGCAGGTTGTCATGCAGAACAATAAACAGGTACAAACAAACAAGCTGGTGGCATATGTAAAGACTTAAGTCAAATATTGTGAAAATTAAAATTCAGAGGCAAAATCAAGCCACTGTTACACAGAACTTAAAGGTCATAACTTAATCAACTAATTATAATTGGACAGCACATTAAGAATCTAACTATTGTGAACTTTCTTACCAAGGTGTAAAAGGATTCAATAGTAAGACTGACCTTGATGTTGAAATAGTAAAGTTGTTGTCATATGCATGTGTGTCATATGGGGTATTAGTCTCAGAGTCTGGGTGGAAACTAGTTTTCTTGTCAATATTTATATAATCATTTAAAGGTTATAATTGTAGAAATGGAAAGCTGTATGGAAATTTCAAATGGCAGAAGAAAAGGAACTCAGGTGATCTAAGTTGGTTGCAGTTTGATTTGCTAAACTTTTAATATTCCAAATTTCTCATTGTGGCTCCCTGCCTTTTCAATGTTGCTTGTTTTAGATTTTATCTGAGATGGGGTAAAGGGTTTTCAGCTTCAGTGAGCCTTCTTTTGAGATTTAGAGGGCACATTTGTCTAGGAAAAAAATCTTCCAGTGTTCATTTTAAAAGCTGAAAATGTCTGGATGCCTATTTCCTTGAGTGACTATTAATTTTCTCTGGCTTCTCTGGAGTGTTTATTTAGTTCTAACCCTAAATGCTTGTTCTCACATATTCCAGCTTGCCTTTGCATGTTTCAAGAGTCAACATAAGCCACTGAGCTAGTGGGTATTTATCCAGATCTAGTATGGGAACATTTGGAGGTCTGCTCACAAGTCCTTTCACTAAAATCTTCTCTGGGCATTGATTTGGGCTGAACACAACAAGTAACAGTTAGCTCTTGGGACAGAGATTCCAAGCCAAGACTGATAGAAGATTTACTGTAGAGTATTTAGAATCACTAAGCTTTGTTATGGAATTATAATAGACTTCCCCACTGAGACACAGTGATTTATAACCTACCAATAGGCAAGCTTGTATAACTCTGTTTACATTAATTGATTGAACATTTTACTTTCTGCTTTGTGTTCATACCTGCTCTTGTACAAAGCTGGTTCATATTCTGCTCTTGGCTATTGAATGATGTCATGTTAATGGCTTATTGGTTCCTCTGTGCCTATAACACATCAGAGTTTATACTATTTAATGAAATGACATGTCTAAGTACTCTCTTGGCTTTGAATTGTCTTTTTTATCAAATTAATATCATGATATGGGTTTTCATTGTACTTTAGAATTGAAAGTTTCTATAACACTCTTCCACAGAGCACTTTAAATATTCTAATAGTATTAGAACATATGTGATAGAGAAAAAGCACTTTCTTCTTAATTGACAGTTTTACTCTTACACTTTGGGGATCTAGGGAAATCCAGTAGGTTTCTCTTGGGAGGGATGCATAAAAAAATTTTTTAGGCATCTTCTGTATGCCTCCTTCTTCTTGAAATTAGGTACGTCAAGGAGATAATGAAAAGTGTTTCATCTTAAAAAGTATTCTGGGGAAGGTGGAGGCTTCTTCCTAAGACCAGTCAAATTACACAAGCACAAGAAAAAAGAAATCCCTAATATCTGAGTTAGGCTGGGATATCTTCTCTTAATGCTTTTCTTAGAAATCACCTCTGAGTTGGGAATATTCACTTATTAAACTCTATATCACTACCCTATTCTGATTCTAGTGATAACAAACATTTACTGAAGCCTTTCTGTAGAGAGTGTAACATATTAAGATTTAAGAACATGAATTCCGGAGCTAGGCTATTTGGGTTAAAATTCAGATAAATATTTGTCATGGAAGAACCTTGGATTCCTCTAATTTGGGTAAAATACCTAGTGTAGATTGTTGTGAAGTTTAAGTGACCTAAAGTTAGTAAAGCTCTTAGCATAGTCCTTGACATTTAATAAATATTCTGCAAATGTTAGTAGTTATTATTATCATAGTAACATTAAGACAAGGATGTTTTTAACTCTTGACTGTCACTTCATTAAAGTGGTCTTATCTTTCTTTTAAAAGTTTACCTCCATTTCTCAGAGCCTTCATTAGTCCACATGGTGCATTTGAGCAAATTGGGAAATAAAGCAGCCCTTACTCAAAACTCTTGACTTACATTTCTCAAAAAATTATCTGGATATACCAGATTGTTTGAGCAAGACACTTTACTGCCATCCCCCCAAAAATTTTGCAATAAATATGTGCTGTTCATGACATGAATCGTGCCTCCTCGGGTTCTGTAAAGCATGCATGATTTTATACAACATTCCTATAGTCTTTAACCCTTTATCACAACAGTTTGATTCATTCATAGTATTTATTGCTTGCTGAAATGATTTGTTGTTTATTGATGTTTTATTCTTATATTATTGTAGAAGCTCTAGGTGGCCAGAACCATATATTATCTTATTTATTGCTATGTCATCAAAACCCCAAACTGTGCTATTTCATTGAGAATACTCAAAATATATTTGGTAAGTGATTGAATAAATGATAAACTTATACCTACTTAGTCTTTTTGTCCAGTTTATCTGCTCATATAGCTGAATATAGTCCAGAATCGGAAATCTAATTTTAAAACCTGGTTGTTCATAGCAGTATAAAGCACAGGGGCTTGTGTGAACTAGAAAATTAGTAGTGTAACTGTATATTGACTGAAATTTAAAGCATTTCCAGGACCTACTAGGATTATGAATCTCATAAAATATGGGTCTTGCCATTATGAAATTAAAATCTATGTGCATGATCATAGCTACTTAAATCTTCTTAGTTTTCAGAATAACAATGGTGATATTGAAGAACTAGTTATAAGAGTAGTTTGAATTCTCACTTTGATGAGAATATGGTTTTGAATGTCAAGAGTCACCAGTATTCTGAAACTACTCTTTGACTATGGACAAGTCTTCTTACATTTTTGGGTCTCAGTCTACCACTTAAAAAACATTTGGATGAGGATTTTCAATATATTTTGAACATTTTTTTTTACAGTGCTGGTACTTGAACGCAGGGCCTTATAGATACCAGGCATGGGCTCTACCACTGAGCTACCCCACCCAGTCCTTCAGGATAGTTTGGAATAAATACCAAAATGGGCTATTCCCACTTCCCTAAACTGAGAACTCTGCTCATGATTACAGCATCCCTCTAGATCTGTCTAACCATAACAGTTTAAGAAAATGATAACTGGCTCTGATTTACTTATTGCAACTATAAAGAGGAAAGTGATTCTGCTGCATGTTTTTCTTTACCTTGTTATGAATTTGGTAGATATATGTGATAACATGCTGGTGCATATTAAGTAGTCTTGAGCTTCTATGACTAATTTAACAGATATAGTAATTTCAAGCGTCATGATATATTGATTGCATCAAGTAAGAATATTGGCCTTCTATTCCTTGTGACATTAATGAAATGATCAACTCATGTTTATATGAGTAAAAGACAGTTGCAAATTTGTAATGTAAAACATGGAGAGCTACATTAGTCAGAATCAATTCATCAAACAATATTTAGAGTATTTAGAACAGAAAGATTTAAATTCAGAAAATTCATTATATAGATGAAAGAATAGAGGACCTGAAAAGCCAAAACATGGCAGTTAGGCCACTCAGAAAGAAACCAAGAAGAATAGAAGAGGGAGGTGGCATTTTTGGAACCAAGAATCCAGAAGTATCATTAGAAGCTTAAAGGCATGATGGCTATTAGTTGGAAATTGGATTGATGAAGGAGATACAGCCTTTTCTATAGATGCTGTCTGAAGAAAAGTAGAATGGTGAAATAATCAGAATATTCTCTTTTGCACACTTCAGTCTTCTACCAGGACCTCCCACTGATTAAATAGTTGGAAACAGGGCTTCTGCATTCTCTGCAATACAGGTGCCTCAAGGGAGGCACAAACAATGGCCCTGAGGGCAAATAGGCCTGAAACTGGCACAAATCTCTCTCATCTGTTATCTAATAAGAAACACCTCAGCATATGAGAAATTCATAGAGAATGAACTTTGTCTCAAACACAGTAAATGGTTTCTCTAAATTATTATTTCATTGTGATATTTGACACTCAAGTTTGGCAATCAAAATATATAAACATTTTGACAGTTACAATGAGCAAAGTTGCTGAATGCATGTACTTTCAACTCAATCATTTACTATGGCCAATCACCAAGAGGATTAAAAATATGAAATTGGTCATGCCGTAACCAATATATCATCTGGATCTGGTGTAAATTTGGATCAGTGGTAATAATGAAAAAGAATAAAACAATTAAAAATGAACTTAAATATACTAGGATTTTGTTCTCAATAGCAGAAAAATTCTGAACTGTGAATAAAAATGTGAAGACAAAATGGAAAGCATTATAAAGGGAAACAAACGTTATTAGAACATGGGAGAGGCTGTAGTATTTGCCAAACCTAGCAAGAAATTAAAATAAGAAGCCATAAGTTGTTTTATCCACTATCATCTCTATGAGAATGATAATTGAAACAAATAGGCCTATAATACCATTTTGCATTCCTGACATCATCAGCTGGTGAAATTTCACCTGTCTTTCACGGTATATTTTAATACCATCCTCCCACAAACATATTTTCTTCGCACACTCAGTTGAAAGTTATCTTATAGCAATTTATTTGTATTTATCTTATGACATTTATTATATCGGACCTTTTAATAATGCAAGTATGGGATTGTACTTTCTCATATATTCCTTGAGTAAAGGAAAGTGGTAATTCATTTGGAGATTCATCATAGCATTAGTGACAGTAAGTTATATGAAAAGTTTTGTTCACTTGCCTGTAGGAATGTATGTGGAATGTATGTTCATCTTTCATACGTTCTATAAGTATTTAAATGCTCACAGTTGGTCTGCTTACTAGAAGCTCATGCGTAGAGCTCTAGAGTTATTTTTAGCTTAGAATTTCTGAATTATTTAGACTATCTCAGATGTATTCAACATTTTATTTATTTATTTAACTATGTATTGATATAAACATACAGGGAAGGGCTCCTGCTATAAATATTCAGTTTTCTGCTTGATGACTATTGACAAACTTATCACAGTTTTAGGATCAGAGTTCAGATATAAAAATACAATGTGACCAATGCCACAAAAGCCATTTTTCTCACCACTCTCCCATTTACCACCTTCCTAGGCCCACCAACCATAATCACCATCCTGTCTTCTAGAGTATAGACCGGTTATGATTGTCTTATTTTGCTCAACGTTAACTTTTTTAGAATTTTCAGGGTAGATCCTATTGCTGTACGTTATTATTCAAATTTAGCATTTAACCATGTGGCTATCATAATTTTTAAAAACTAATTCAGTTGTTACTAGAAGTTTTGATAATTTGGGGGATATTTCTGTACTGCTTTTGTGAATATTGTATGCATCTGTATTTTTTGAGAGATTTCCAACTGTAAACAAAATTGTATACTTGGGTATGCATGTGTTGCTGGATTCTATTCTGTTCCGTTGGCCAATTGTGTTCATCTTACACCACAACTTCACATTGAATCTTGATATCTGGCAGATGTAAGTCATTCAGTTTCTGGTTTTTTTAAATTGCCTTGATATTTGTATGCTATTGCATCTCCACCTAAATTTTAGAATCAGCTTTTCAATTTCTACCAAAAAATCCTAATGTTTTAAAAAAGAGGATTTATTTTAGAGTTTAATTTGAGGAATAATTGGTATCTTTACAATACTGAGTCTTCTTGACCTTTAATGAAGTATTTTCTGGCATTTATTTAGGTATTTTAAGATTTATCTCCAACATACTTTCAATCTTCAATTCACAAGTTCTGCATATTTTTTAAAGGTATTTTTCTAGGCATTGTATATTTTTGGTACCCTTATAGGTAATATATTGAAATTATTTTAAATTATTGGTAAAGATATAGAAATATAATTACTTTTTAGATATTGATATTTATTTTTCAGATTTTGTGTCCTTGTTAAATTCACCTGTTGATTGTACTATCTTTCAGATGGTTTTCTGTGGTCAAAGATTTTATATACATAATCATATAATCTGCCAATAATGACAGTTTTATTTCTTTCTTTATAATCATTTTGCTATACTTCACTTATTGCACTTCCTGGTACCTCATGTACATTGTTGCACTGTTATAGTGCACTCTACAGTGGTCTCCAGTGAGCATCCTCGTCTTGTTTCTAATTTGAAGTGGAAATTTTCTTAAGTCACTATTGAGTGTGATATTTCCTATAAGTACCTTTAAAATCAATGTTCTTTAATGCTGATTTTTTAAAGTCCTTTTTAAAACCATAACAGATTTTGAATTTTTCTTTTGTGTTGAACAGGATAATCATAATTATCTTCATTATTCTGTTAATGTAGTAAAGTATACAGTTTAATTAAATTACTGTATTTAAAATAAATTTAAATTTAATTTTATTTAAATTAATTAAATTATACAGTTTAATTAAATTAAGTTTGAATTTGTATATACACATGTACATACATATATATGTATATGTATAGATCTTTATGCATAGCTTTTATTGAATTTGATTTGTTAAAACTTTTGCATCTATAATTATGTGAAAATTGGTCTTTAATTTTTCATTTATGTAAAATTCTTTAAAAAAAATTTTGGCAGGTACTGGGGATTTAAACCAGGACTTCTCCACCACTGAGCTACACCCTTAGACCTCTTCTATTTATTTGGTCTAACTGAGTTGCCCAGGCTGGTCTCAAACTTGGGATCCTTCTGCCTCAGCCTCCTGAGTCACTGAGATTACAGGTGTACACTACCACAACTGCTTTCTTTGAAAATTTTGGACTTGAAGTTAGGTTAGTATTACGGAGACAGAATATTCAGTCACTCATTCCACTTTTCTGGAAGAGTTTTATAGGCTTGGGTTAATTTATTCCATAAATAAATTCACCAGGGAAGCCATGGGCTTTTGTTGAAGGAAGGTTTATTTATTATTTTATTCACTGGTCTATTATAATTATACATAATTGTGCGATTCATTGTGATATGTTTGTACATGCATAGAACAATTTGGTCAATTTTATCTCCCAGTACCTCTTCTCCTATCTCTGGCCCCTGCCTACCTGTGTCAACTTCCTCTACTCTACCTGTTTCCATTATAATTTCATGAGATCCTCTAATTTTGTTCTTTATTACTGAATATTCCATTTGTGTGTGTGTGTGTGTGTGTGTATTACATTTTCTTTATCCATTTATCTGTTGATGGACATCTAGGCTGGATCCATATCTTGGCTATTGTGAACTGCACTGCTATAAACATGGGTATTCATGCATCACTATAGTAAGTTGATTTTAATTGTTTTGGGTAAATATCCAGGAGTGGTACAGCTGGGTCATGTGGTGGTTTCATTCCTGAGTAATCTTCATACTGCTTTCCATAGTGGTTAAAATAATTTACAATTTCACTAACAGCTTAAAAGTGCTCTTTTTTTCCTGTGGGAAGATTTTAATAAAAGATTCATTTCTTTATAAGATAAAAAGCTGCTAAGATATTAATTTCATCTGTTAGTTTTTACAATTTGTATTTCTTAAAAATTTTTCCCATTTCATTCAAAATTTTAAACATTTGTGTACCTTTATTTATAATATTCATATGTCATCTTTTAAGACCTTTAGGATCATAAGAATGATACCAAATTTATATTTTTAAAAAAATATCAGCTTCATTGAGCTAAATTAAACAACATTGTATTATATTTAATGTGTAGAACTTCACGATATATATATATATATATAGTAAAGGATCACCTCAATTAAGCTCATTATCCCACCCATTACTCATACAGCTTCATTTTTCTTCTTTTTCCTTTTGTTTTAGTTTTTATTTTTTCATGTGAGTGCACTTGAGATCTCCTCTCTTAGCAAATTTTAAGTATAAAAGACAATTTTTTTATCTACATTCATCAAACTCTGCATTAGATCTCCAGAACTTGTTCATCAAATAAGTTGAGCCTTATACCCTTTGACTAATGTCTTCCACCCACTTCCCATGACAACCATGCTTTACTTTGTTTCTATGAGTTTGACTATTTTATATTCCATGTAATAGTGACACACGTATAGTATTTTTCTTTCTGTGTCTGATTTATTTCACTTAGCATAATCTCCTCCAGGTTAATCCATGTTGTTGCAAATTCCACATTTTTTATTTCTTAAGGGCTAAAATATTCCATAGTGTTTGTACACATGCCACATTTTTTAACCATTCATTGTTGCATGACACTTTGGTTGTTTCCAGATTATAAAAATGCTACAATAAACATAGGAGTAATATATTTCTTTGAAATAGTGATCTCATTTCTTTTTGATATAAATCCAAAGTGGGTTCACTGAGTCATAGGATAGTTTGGATTTTTAAATTATTTTTTTGAAATACTTCAGTGTTTTCCATAATGTTATACCAAATTGCATTCCTGCATTCCTCCCCTTGAAGGATTTCCTTTTCTTCACATCCTTGCCAGAATTTCTTCTTTTTGGTTTTATTAATTTTTCCCCCTCAATGCTAGGAATTGTACCCAGGGCCTCAATAATCCTAGGTACACATTCTACCACTGAGCTATATCCCCAGTCTTCTTTTTTACCTTTTCATAGAAGCTGTCCTAACTAGCATGTGGTGATAATTCATTGTAGCTTTTATTTGCATACACCTAATGGTTAGAAGCACTGAGCACCTTTGCTTATTGGCCTTCTGTTTGTCTTTTTAAGACAATTCCTAGTCATTTTTGCCCATTGTTCTTTTGAGGATTTTACCCATTTTTCTTTGGAGGTTTTTGTTGTCATTTGAGCTCCTTATGTTGTTTTAGAGATTAATCCTTTATCAGATAAAATGATTGCATTTTCCCTCATTCCATTGATTGCCCTTTCTTTCTGCTTACTGTTTCTTCAGCTATGCAGAAACTTTCTGGTTTCATGGAGTCCCACAGTCCCATGCTTTTGTTGTCATATCCAATAAACCTTTACTTTTGTTTTTATGTTTTCATTTGAAAATTTTATGGCTTCAGGATTTGTTTTTTAACCATGGATCAAACCCAGGGACATTAAATTACTGAGCTATATCTCCAGCCCTTTGATCCTTTCTTTTCTTTTTTTTTTTTTACTTTTTTATTTTGAGATAGGGTCTCACTAAGTTGCTTAGAGCCTTGCTGAATTGTGGAGGCTGGCTTTGAACTATTGCCTCTGCCTCCCAAGCTGCTGGGATTACAGGAGTGTGCCACTATGCCTAGTTTTAGCTTTTATTTTTAAGTTTTATTTTGAATTGATTTTTGTGTATATTGTGAGATAAGGGTACAAAAGAATAAAATTTATTTTCATGTGGATGTCCATTTCCCCAATATCATTTCTTAAAGAGATTACACTTTCTTCACTGTGAGTTCCTGGTACCCTTATCAGAGATCATTTGAATATAAATGTGTAGATTTCTCTGTGGGTTCTTTATTCTATTGCATTAATCTATATATTTGTATTTATTCTTGTGCTCTTTTGATTACTGTAGCTTTATAATGTAGTTTGACATCAAAAAGCATGATGTTGCCAGATTTATTCTTTTTGCTCAAGAATGTCTTGTTTTTAAGGTTTTTTTTTTTTTTTCTGCTATGAATGAAAGATCTGACAAGAATGATTTAGAGGAGAAGTTTATTTGGGAGCTCAGAGTTTCAGAGGTCTCAGTCTATAGATGGCTGACTCCATTGGTCTGGGCCAAATATGAGGCAGAACATCATGGCAAAAGAGTGTGGAGGAGTAAAGTATCTGGGGACATGGCATCAGGAAGCAGAGAGAAAGCTTCTCTCAATAAGGACAAAATATATGCCCTAAAGTCACAACCCCCAGGGACCTACCCACTCTAGGCACACCCTATCTGCCTAGAGTTGAGTTTGTTATTACCAGAATATTAAAGCACTGATTAGGTTAAAACTCTCATAACTCAATCATTTCACCTCCATATTTTCTTGCATTCTTTTCATACATAAGTTTTTAGGATATACCTCATATCTAAACCGTGATGCCTTACCTCTTCAGGGTCTTTTGTGGTTCTTTGTGAATTTTATAATTGATTTTCTATTTCTGAAAATAATGCTTTTGGGATTTTGGTAGGAATTATATTAAATTTGTAGGTAATTTGGGGCACTATGTGTAGTATAGTGACATTAATTTCATTCCCTTATCATGGGTTATCTTTCTATATATCCTAGCCTAATTTCTTTCATTAATATTTTAAAATTTTCAGTGTGTAAATTTTTACCTCTTTGGTTAAACTTATTCTTAAGTATTTTATGTTTTATTTTTATTATTATAAATGGGATTTTTCCCCCAAATTTCCTTCTTAGGTAGTTGGTTATTAGTGTATATAAACATAACTGATTTTGTGTGTGTGTGTGTGTGTGTGTGTGTGTGTGCGCGCGCGCGCGCAAGCATGTGTGTGTGTGTGAGGTCCTAGGGATCAGACCAGGGCCTTATACATTTTAGGCAAATGCCATACCATTTAGCTAGACATCCAGGCCTCACAACTGATTTTTCTTTGCTAACTTTGTGTCCTAAAACCTTATTGAGTTATCGGTTTTAATAATTTTGTTGTTGCTGTTGTTGTTATTCTTTCCCAGATATATGATCATGATATCTGCAAAGAGAGATGATTTTATTATTTTACTTTTCATTCCAATGTGAATGTCCTTTTTAAAATTATTATTCTTTGTCTAATTGCTCTGGCTAAGATTTCCAGTACCTGTTTATAAAAAGTGGTGAGAGTGGGCATCCTTGTCTTATACTACATCTTAGAGAAAAAGTTTTCACTTTTCCTCCATTAATTATGGTGTCAGCTATAGGCTCTTCATATTTTGACTTTAAAAGAATTTCCTTTTATGCCTATTTTTGAGAGACTTTTTTACGAATAGATGTTAAATTTTTTTCAAACGCTTTTTATGTTTCTGTTGAAATGACTATTTTTTAATCTATCATGCTATTAATATTATGTATCCCATTGATTGATTTGCAATATTAAACCATCCTTGCATCCTAGGAAAAAATATACTTGATCATGCTGTATGATCATATTAACATGCTGTTGAATTCAGTTTGATAGTATTCTATTGAATATTTTTCATGTTATATTAATCAGGGATACTGAGCTGGAGTTTTCTTTTGATGTGGATTCTTTGGTTTTAACGTCAGTGTGATACCAGCTTCATAAAATGATGTCAGAAATGTGGTTGCTCCTCTTTTTTCTCCTTCTCTTTCTTTTTTGGGAGGTGTTTGACTACTGTTATGGTTTGGATGTGCAATGTCTCCCAAAAGCTCACATGTGAGAAAATGCAAGAAGATTCAGAGAAGAACTGATTGGGCCAATAGAGCCTTGATCCAATCAATGTATTGATGACTTGATGGAATTAATGGAGTGGTAACTGAAGGTTGGGGTGTGCTTGAAGGAGGTGGGACATTGGGGTATATATTTTTATTTGGCAAGTGGAGTCTTACTGTCTGCTCTCTGATCATCATGTGAACTGCTTCCCTCTACCACACTCTTCCACCATGATGTTCTGCCTCATCTGGAGCCCTGAGGAATGAAGTCTACTGCCTATGGACTGAGACCTCTGAAACTGTAAGCTCACAAATAAACTTTTTCTCCTCTACAGTTGTTCCTGTCAGATCTTTTAGTCACAATGCAAAAAAAAAAAGAAAGAAAAAGGAAAAAAAAACCTGACTAAAACAACTATTGATTTAATTGCCTTATTTATTGTTAGCTTGTTAAGTCTTTCTGTTTCTTCTTGATTTGCTTCTATTAGAATGGGAGTTGTGTTGGTTTTTTGTCACTATGACCAAAATACCTGAAACAAACAAGTTGGAAGGAGAAAAGTTTTGAGTTGTCATCCTTCAGATGTTTGACTTCATAGTTAACTGACTCATTTGCTCTGGGCCCGATTGAGGAAAAACTTCAAGGTAGAAGGATGTGGTGGAATAAAGCTGCTTAGCCATGGCATCTTGGAAGCAAAGATAAAGAAAAGAAGGAGCCAGGGACAAGATATAATCCCCAAGGGTATGCTTCCAGTGACTGACTTCTTCTAACCATGCCTGACGTACTACAGTTTCTACCAGCTTCCGGTAACTCAAATTATTAATACATCAAATGTATTAATCCACTGATAAGGTTAGATTCCTAATGATCCAATCATTCCTGATTAGCTGCACTTCTGGACTTTGCTGCATTAGGGAAAAAGCCTTTAACACAAAAATTTTGGGGGGAATATTCCAGATCCAAACTATAAGAAGGTGTTTCTAAGAATTTCTACTTTCTTCTTGGCTAACTAACTTGTTGGTATATAACTATTCATAACAATCTCTTATGACCATTTTATTTAAGAGACATAAGTTTTAATATCTCCTCTTTTTATTATTTAATTTATTTTTATTTCCTCTTTTTTTAGGATAAAGTTTTGACAATTTTGTCTGTCTTTTCAAAATATCATCTGTGTCTCTTAGGTTCACGTGGTCTGTAGTTTTTCAAGACAGCTGTTGCTTTACTGGTGTTCTATATATTCTATGCATTATTGAAAGTGAGTTTCTAAAATAACAACCACTTTAATTATTACTACTCATAATTGTGTTTTTCATCTTTCTGATTAGATATTTTTAGAAGTCTGTCCAATTTTAGATTTATTTTAAACAACTAAACTTTGTGTTTTATATCTTCTCTCAATTGCATATCTGTTTTCTCTTTGATTTATCTCATATTTGCCCTTCTTTTTCTTAAAAGTATTCTGAAGGATGATTTGTTTTATAGTGGTTTTTCTAGGATCTTGAGTGACTTTAAGCCACTCTATTTTGGGCCTTATTTATTTTAATATATATGGATCTGAAGACTATAATTTTTTCTGTCATCATTGCTTTGACAGAAACTCCCACGTTCGGATACTCTGTATTATAATTGACATGCATTTCAAAATAGTTTCTAATATTTACTTTTATTTCTTCTTTCTATCATGAATTTTAAAATAATAATATTTGTTGCTTGCCTCAAAGTGTGGTTTGGTGTTGTATTTTGTGGTCAGAGAATATCCTATTGAAGGTAATCATATTCTGAATTGTGTTAATACTACTTTTTAAATGAGTTCTTTGGTAAAGGTTTTATGGGTACTTGAAAGGTTGAATGTTTTCTCTGATATGTGGAAGCTAACCCACAAAAAGGGGTGGGGAGAATAGAAATTCAGTGGAGTAGAGGAAGGTGAATGAAGGGACGGAGGAATGGAAAAGGAAAGACAGTGGAATGACTCTGACCTAACTTCCCTATGCACATATATGAATATTCATAGTGAAACTCATCAATGTGTGCATCCACAAGAAATTAATTAAAAAATAATTATGGGTAAATGACAGAAAGAACAGTAGAGAGAAAAGAGCAGGGGTAGGGAAGGGAAGGGAAAGGAGAGGTATTGGGGACTGAATTAGAATAAGATATATTCCATGCTTGTATACTTATATATCAAAATGGATTCTAGTGTCATGTAGTTATAAATAAAAGAACAAATAAAATAAAAAGTTTAATTATTGAGGACAGAGTTTTATATATAACAGTTTGTTTTATTGATTTTATTATTCATATGCTCTACATTTATTTTGATTTTCTTTATCTGTCATTATTAGTGAGAGATGTGTGCCAAAGTATCCCACATTTGTTAAGAATTTGGGTATTTTTCAATTTAGTTTTAAATTAATGTTTTATTTCTTCTTTTATACATGACAGTAGAATGCATTTTAACATATTATACATACATGAAGTATAGCTTCCCATTTTTGTGGTTGCACATGATATGGAGTTTCAGTGGTCATGTATTCATCATATAGGAATATAGGAAGTTATATCCAATTTATTCTACTGTCTTTTCAATTTCCCTCTCTTCTCCCCACTTCACCCTGTCCAAACTGGTGAAACTCTCCTCCTTCCCCCTCCCCACTCCTTGCTGCTTATTGTAAGTCAGCAACTGCATCAGAGAGAATATTCTGCCTTTGTTTTTTGGGAATTGCCTAATTTCACTTAGCATGATATTCTTCAGTTCTGCCTGATTACTGCAAATGCCATAATTTCATTCTTCTATATGGCTGAGTAATATTCAATTTTGTATATGTACTACATTTTCCTTAAGCATTTATTTGTTGAAGGACACCTAAGTTGGTCCTATAGTTTAGCTATTATGAATTGAGCTGCTATAAACACTGTTGTGTCCACATCATTATAGTATGTGGATTTTCATTCATCTGGGTATATGCTGAGGAGTAGAATAACTGGGTCAAATGATGGTTCCATTCCAGATTTTCTGAGGAATCCCCATATTGCTTTCTAGAGTGGTTGTACCAATTTACAGTCCCACCAGCAATGTATGAGTATAAATTTATTGTTACTTGTATTCTTCATAATTGCCATTCTGTCCAGAGTGAGATGCAGTCTCAGTGTATTTTTAATTTGCATTTCTCTAATTGCTAGTGATGTTGAACATGTTTTCATATATCTGTTGACTGATCTTATTTCTTCTGTGAAGTGCCTGTTTGGTTCCTTTGAGAATTTATTGATTGGGTTATTATTTTCTTTTCTTTTTTTTTTTTTTTTTTTTCCTAAAGTTTTTGAATTCCTCATATATTCTGGAGATTAATGCTTTATCTGAGGTACAGGTGGCAAATATTTTCTGACATTCTTTAGGCCCTCTCTTCTCCTTCTTGATTGTTTGCTTTGCTTTGAAGAAGCTTTTTAGTTTGATACCATCCCACTTATTGAATCTTGGTTTTACTTCTTCTGCTTTAGGTATCTTGTTAAAGGAATCAGTTCCTATGCCAACATGATGTAGATATGGGCCTAATTTTTTTACTATTAGGTGCAGAGTCTCTGTTCTAATGCCTAGATCTTTGATCCACTTTGAGTTGAGTTTTGTGTAGGGTGAGAGATAGAGATCTAATTTAATTTTGTTACATATGTATTTCCAGCACCATTTGTTCAAGAGGCTACCTTAACTGATGTATGCTTATGGCACCTCTGTCTAGTATGAGATAACTGTTTTTAGGTGGATTTGTTTCTGTCTTCTATTCTGTACCATTGGTCTTCATGTCTGTTTTCATGCCAAAACCATGCTGTTGTTTTCTTTTATTACAGCTCTGTATTATAATTTAAGGTCTGGTATTGTGATGCCTCTGCTCTACTTTTCTTGCTGAGGATTGCTTTGGCTATTCTGGGCCTCTTATATTTCATGGAGTAATTTGAGGAAGATTGGTGTTAGTTCTTCTTTGAAGGTCTAGTAGAACTCAGCTGAGAATCTGTCTGGTCCTGAGCTTTTCTTTATTGGAAGGCTTTTAATGGCATCTTCAATTTGATTACTTGCAATTGATCTGTTTAAATTTTCAGTGTCATTTGATTCCATATGGGTAGGTCATATGACTCTAGAAATTTGTCAATGTTAAGTTTTTCTATTTTATTAGAATATGAATTTTCAAAATAGTTTCATTATCATCTGTATTTCACAAGTTTCCATTATTATATTTCCTTTTTCATCACAAAT
>NW_025999865.1:69890-97008 GCF_001458135.2 Marmota marmota marmota
TCTTCTCTAGTAAAACCTTGCTTCCCCCCTGGGGAGCTTGAGGCTGAGAGCTCAAGGAGCCATCCCAGAGCTGGTTTAAAGGTAAAATTGTGTGTCTGTGTCTTTATTTCAAACTCCCTGAGAATTTTCCTGCGTGACCAAACAGTTCACCATCTGTGCTGGCCGCGAATAAAATTTGCCTTTCAAATTTCTGGCCAGGTACTTCTATCCCAGTAGGTCCTGCAAGGAGCCAGATTAGAGGGGAAAGGAGAGAGCCAGGTGGGTTTCCATGACCAGTTGTCCCCTGTGTAAACGTCTCTCTACATTAGATTTTCTCTTGGTCACTTAGGCACTCTCTATGTCATGCTGTGTTTGCCAGTCCTATATTTTGGATTGGGGTTGGTTTTTCCTGAATTAGCTCCCTCAGCTGGCAGTTCCCAGACTGCAGCTGCAAAATGGTTCCTTCCTTTGTCCTCTGCATGCTTCTGAGAGAGATGCAGTTTCTATATGATACAAGGCTATTGTGCAGTGCACCTTGGGGCAGTGTCTAAACTCTCTCTACCCAGTCACACCTCAGTCCTCTTAAAAATGTGGGTTCCTTTAATTCTGTTGTCTCTCCAGTGTGCCTGTAGAGGAACCACTCAGTGTAATGCCTCCAACCGCAGCAGTGGTTATGTCACTGGAGATATTTTGTTTATTTTATTATATCCAACCACTTGAGTCTGTGATCTGCTTTGAGTGTCCAGTATTAAATTCCAATAAAGCATTCCTCACCCCAACACTTTTTTGTTATTGTTGTTCACCAACCTTGCTGAGAAATTGCCTGTCTACTTTCTTTCTATCATGCCATGGATAAGCCAGGAAAGCAATCCACTCTCTTCTGTCATCTTGAAATCTCTCTCCACTTAGTTTTGTCAATTCTTTTTTATGAATTTTATGACTGTTCAGTAGGTTGCGTACAATTTGGGATTATTTTATGTTTTACTCGACTTTTTAGTCTCTGTGACCAAAATACTTGACAAAAACAATTTAGAGGATCTTTGCCTGGTGGAACATGCCTATAATCCCAGTGACTCAGGAGGCTGAGGCAGGATGATTGCAAGACAAAGACAAACTTCATCAGCTTAGTGAGACCCTGTTTAAAATTTTTTTAAAAAGGTCTGGGGATATAGCAACATATAACATATTGTATATCTATGATGGGCATATCTATGATTGTTTCCACTTGTCTATTATAAGTAATGCTACCTTCAGCATTCATTACAAAATTTTAAGTAAACATACATTTTCATTTCTCAGGGCCTGTAGATAGTAAATGGCATTCCTGTGTCACTGGTAAAGTTGCCCTGAATGCAATCCCTAGTGCCATACACATACACACAAAGAACAACTTAGAGGAGGAAAAGTTTATTTGGGATTACAGTTTTAGAAGTCTCAGTCCATGGATGGCCAACTCTATTGCTGTGGGCCAAAAGTTAGGCAGTACATCATCCGCAAAGAACTCAGTGGAGGAAAGCTTCTCAGCTCATAGTCAGGTCAGGAATCAGAGAGACAGAAAAGGGAAAGGGGGCCTCAGGGAGAACGCACCCTTCCAGAGAATATCGCAGTAATCCACCTCTTCCAACTATGCCCCACCTGTGTACAGTTACTACCCATTCAGTCAATTTAAACTAGAATGGATTTATTAGATTACCACTCCAGTCATTGCACTTTTGAATATCCTGAATTAACAGGAGCTTTGGGGGGATACCTCACATTCAAATCGTAACATCATATTTTTTATCTTTTACTTTTTTTCCTACAAGAAATGTGCTTATGTATTTATTTTCGTATGAGCTTTATTTAGTTATAAATCACACCACATAATTCATCCCTGTAAAGTATATAAGGCAATGGTTTTTACATATTGACAGAGTCATGTAACCATCACCACAATTATGTTTAGAATATTTCCAGCAACCACAAAAGAAACGTGTTATCTCTTATTCCCCATTACTCACCTCAGCCTCCACAGCTCTAGGAAACCTTTAATATTCTTTCTGTCTTTATAAATTTGCCTATTTTGAATAATTAATATTAATGAAATTGAACAGCATGTGATATTTTGTGACTGTTTTATTTTGTTTTGCAAAGTATTTTCAAGTTTTGCTCATGTTTTATTTAGCATGTAATCCATATTTTTTATAGCCAACAGTATTCTATTGTGTAAACATACAACATATAGCATATTGTATATCTCTGATGGACATATCTATGATTGTTTCCATTTGTCTGTTATAAGTAATGCTACCTTGAACATTAATTACAAAATTTTAAGTTAACATACATTTTCATTTCTCAGGGCCTGTGGATAGTAAACAGCAAACCTGTGTCATATATTAACTTCATGTTTAACCTTTTGAGGAGCTTCTTGGCTATCTTATAATGTTTCTTACCTAAAAGCTTTGTCTGAAGTTGGAAATTTTCTTTGGTTAGTGTTTACATGGTATTTTGTTATACACACACACATACACACACACGATATTTTGTCATATATATATATACATATATATATATGTATATATATATATGTATATATATATACTTTTTTCAAATATTATGTTTTTACAAATTTTAAAGTATGTATATTTAAAATACTACCTAGTTCAGTTATATTTTGTTTCTTTCCTCTCTGACAATTTTATATTGTCTTTTACTTGAAGTAATATATTTAAGCTTAATGTAATTAGTGTGATTAGGTTTATGTTTACCTTCTTATTGGTCATTTTCTACGTCTATTTGTTTTATGTTCTTTTCCTTTTAAAAAATTTTCCTGTCTTTTTTTCAAGGGATATAATATTTTTATCATTTTTATTTGTCTTCTTAGTCATACAATCATTTATCAGTTTTGTGGAGATTACAAAATGCATATTTGATTTCTTGGAGCCTAATACAAGTGATTACTTTTTCTATATCCTCATTCCATAAACCCTCAGAAAGTTTAAGTTCCATTTACTGTCTCCTGCTTATGTATATTTAATATATTTTAACTCTACATTTAAACTTCACAAAACATTACAAAATTACATTAAAATAATTTGCAATAATTGTTTTCTAAAACTAATGTTCAGTTATGTTTATATTGCCCAATAGTCTTCATTTTCTCTGCACATCAGCTTTTCTATCTAGGATCAATTAATATCTTTCTGAAGAATTCACCTTTTGTTGGAGGGGGAGACAGGTTTTCTGACAAAAACATATCTTAGTCTTTGAAAACTTCTTTATTTCACCCTTATTTTTGGAGAATATTTCTGCTAAGTAAAACATTCTTCCTTGGCTGTTATTATTTTTTTAAATCAGATTTAAATATGCTATTGCTTTTTGGTTTGTATTATTTCTTTCAAAAAGTCAGACATCACTCTTATTGTTATTTCTTTGAATATAACATTATATCATTTTAAAAAATCTCTCTTTTCACTGTTTTCCAGATTTTCTTTTGGCCTGTGATTTTCAGATCTTCAATTTACATAGGTAGGTAGGGGTGTATGTATGTATATTTATCCTCTTGGGGTTCACTTACCTTCTTAAATTTGGGGATTGAGATTAATCATTCACTTCCAGAAAACTCTTAGCTGTGATGATGTTTGAATATGACTTTGACCCATTTTCTCTCTTCCCTTTATAGAATCCTAAGCATATATATGTCTTTGACCATATTTAGGCAGTATGCTCAAAGACTAATATATATATATAATGAGCATATTGCTTGAGTCTCTTGTGCTCATTTCTTTTTTCCTCTCGTCTTTTGTATGTATCTGCTTAAATTTGAGTATTTTATTGACTTGTTCTCTAATTAATTGACTAAAACACTCATTCTGTGTTTTTTTTTCCTAAACCTACCCATTGAATTCCAGATACAGTATTTTCAGTTTTAGATTCCACATTTGTTTCTGTTTTACAGATTCTTTTCTCTCCCTAGTTCCCTATCCATCTACTGAGCACCATATTTCAGCAAGTTTCTCATTGGAAAAACTTTTAATGTGTTCTTATTCCCTCAAGTTTCCAAATTGTTAATCTCCCACCACAAAATCTCAACAGAATTTTTCTGGTTTCTTATTTCTCCCATTGAGCCCTTACCCACAATTCTCAAATGTTCCTAGATATAGATATCTAGATATGATCAGGTTACCTTGCAAATATTCTCCCATTATGGGGTTCTAGATAATTGCTTTCATAGCTCATTGATGTCTTAAAAACATGTGATTTATTTTGATACTATATCTGAATTTTTCTGATTGTCAGTGTAGAAGCACTGGCTTGCCATTTTCTTGCACATTCTACTCTGGTGCAGAAATCTGGGCTTCCTAATTTTTTCAGACAGATATAGATTAGTTGTCTACAATTAAGTTCTAGAAGAGCCCAAACTTTTTTTTAATGTATTTAGTTGCCATTTTATTTTAAACAGAAATAATAAAATCTTTTTATTTTATTCATGTTATTTTGTTTTATTTTTATTTTATTCAGAAAATAGTGATTATTGACATGGATTCATGTTAGACATTGTATTTTAATAAATTCTCATACTGGGTTGAAGTAAGGATTGCCTTTGTTCTTGTTTAAAACAGATTAAAGGGTATCAATCCTGAAGTTTCTCTTGAATGGCTGGGTTGGAGACTGGGAATCTTTAATTTTAATACACTTCCCAGGCAATTCTGATGCACTCCATCAACACGAAGCCATTTTGAAACCACTGAACTAAGCATGACATGATTAAAAAGTAATTTTCTGAGTCACTATTTTTATTATGGAATGAAGGAAATTTCATGGACTGTAAATAGGAGGGAAGATCAGTTTTTAGTTCCCACTCTAATAAACATGGATATATAGATTTCCAAAAGAAAGTTTAAAACCACCTCCCAACATCATGGTACATAAAACTAAATAGAAATAATAGAAAGAATATAGAGGCTAGAACTAAAGAATTCTTATCCTGTAGGTAGAGTGAGGCTGTGGTACATTTTCCTGGAAGTTAGAAAGACATTTCAAGGGTTATTTAGAAAAGATCAAGAGCTGTGTGTCAGTTAAAAAGCACCTGAAATAAAAAGAAATTACTTCTGAGCAGACCAGATTTTATAGGACAACAGCAATGTGTATCACACAGAAAAGTCACACTAGAAACACACTAGATCAAAACTGCTCTTGTAGACCTTATTATAAATGTTTTTTTTAAATCTTATTATAACCTGTACTTTAATGAAAAGGAAACAGAAGTTATGGTAAAACCATAACTATTTTTATAAAACAGTATATAAAGAGTTTGTTTATATATGACCTCATTTCATATAAATAATTTTATAACTTCAGAGTTACAATTTTTAAAAAAATCCTTTTAAGTATTTTCTTTTAAATACGCTTTTATTTGATAATACTTGCTACCTACTAAAATTCAGAGTTTGGTACCTAAAAATGGCAAAATGATAAATCAAGGCAATCTTTATCAAATTCTAAATGAAGCTTGATCTATATGTCTGCCATATATTAAGTGCCACATTATAGATGCAATAACTGATTCAAAGAGCAAAGGATGAGCAAGCATACTTTATACAATGTAACAGCCATCCTTCTGAATATATACATTGATGTTAAGTGGGTACAGAAAAGAATACCTGATGCAGTTTGTTGGAGAAAGTAGGGATGAGGAATATCCACTAAGAAGATGACCTGTAATGTATCTATCTCCAAGATTATGTGTAAATTGCGTAGGTAGATAAAAGCATGGTGATGCTATCTAGGCACAAGAGAGAGGAGAAAATGGCTACACATAATAGTTTGGTGGGCTCTGAGAAGTTTGATATTTACTTGCACTGACATATCAGGTATTAGTTAAGGTACAGATGGAAAACGAGATTGAATAGTTTAAGAGCTATTTGACTTCAAATGACATTTTAAATAATGCTAATAAGTTTGGACTTTATTCTGAAGGTGAATTAAAGTCACTGAATGCTTTTAAACAAAAGAATGGTGTGAAAAACTTTGTTTAAAGAAGACCATTTTGGAACCATGAAACATGGTTTAGGAAGAAGGTGTGCTGTGGGTAGAATAATAATCACAATTTCTAAGATGGTAAGTATTGGGAAAAGATGGAATTAAGAGAAGAACTATTGAAGATGTAATTCATAAAACTTGACTACTCTTTAGTTAGGAGTGGTTAAAAAAAAGAGTTGAGAATTACCTTATATTACTGGCTTTATTAGCATTATGTAAGAAATAACCAAGACAGAAACTACATAAGAACAACGGATTTGTAGGATAATAAAGAGCTCAGATATATACTTGAGAAATTTGAGATTTTTACTGAATATCTATGTAGGTGTAAATAGCCTAACAAATACATTACTTTCAAACTTCTGATGGAAGATGTAAGTACTAATAAAGGAGGTGGGGTCATCAGCAAATATGTAGTAACTGTGAACACAAATCTAAAGTATCTAAAAGTATAAGTATAATGAAAGCAACATGAGATTCAAGGAAGAGAGAACTCTGGTAATGTACTGAAATAAGAAACCACCATATTATAAATTTCTGAGGAAAAATGTTCATATAAGTGGAAGAACTAGGTGTAGTGAATAGTAACTAAGGAGATCAAAGGGACAAATAATGCTGCAGGGTTAAGTAAAGTAAATTTAATACTGGGAAATATGTCACAGGTTACTAACTATCTTCCAATTCTGTTATCCAATTGTTTTTGGTGATAAAATGGCTGTCAAAATTAT
Organism: Marmota marmota marmota; assembly: GCF_001458135.2. Classification (NCBI taxonomy): domain Eukaryota; kingdom Metazoa; phylum Chordata; class Mammalia; order Rodentia; family Sciuridae; genus Marmota; species Marmota marmota. The sequence continues at coordinate 76,622 of NW_025999865.1, forward strand.
TGTATTATTTCTTAGCCTGCCTTACTGCTAGCTACAGCTAAGTGTATCTTGATCAAGGAAGTTTAAGAATAATTGTCCTATCAAATTCTCAATGTTTGCCATCAACAAGTAGCTGATGCAGGCCTTTTGTCTTCTTTATCCAATTCTTTTTTTCTGCATTTGAAATGGAGACCTGATTTATGGAGATGGGACTGTCATTTTGTTTCTCCAAATAGTTCTGTGAATGGTAAGCACAGTTCAGATCACAGAACCTGTGTCCCCAATGACTTTCTGGAGCAACTCTGCTATTCAGACCTGAACCTCCCATGTTAAGACTTCATCTGGAGTAATAAATTTATGATATATCCTTTTCATTTTGAGTTTTAATGCAACTTCTTGAACATAACCCTTTTTGAGATAAGGTCATTTATGAATTTTGTGGTAATAGGTGTCACAAAGTAACAGGCATTAGCCTTATCACTGTATATTTTGCAATGGATGGCATATTAGTAAGTAAATGTAGTAAGTGATGTGCACTCTTTCCAGAAATTTGATGACAAAACCATGGAACAGCTTCTCTCACTGTGCAGTCATTTTAAGTGATGTTTAAGAAGTATGATATCATGGAAAATTGCTTATGATACAGTGTTATTCAAAAAATCAGTATATGCTATAGGAGTACAATAATATGAAATTACCCTATTCATTAGGGGAAAATAATGTAAAAGAATGCCTGTTGAAAATGGGACATTTTGTTTATTTTCTTTATAACCTTTTGCATCTGAGATTTATAGTTACTGCTTACAGTTTAGGTCTGAATATTTAAGGCCATCATTCTACCCAAGGTAGAATTTTCTCAAGCATCATTCTGCAACCCTGGTATCGATAGGGACAGAGAAGTTGGGGAGCTAGGATGACAAGGCCTGTGGCTTTGGAGGAGGGTGTGTAGAAAGGAATGGGAATGAGGAAGTTGCAAGTGAAATGATGGATCTTTTGAAATCAGGCAGTAAGGAAAGTGAAGTCAGAAAATTGATTGAATTCTTGATGACAATAGCTGTTTTGTGCTAAGATTGAATATGATGTAGGTGAAGAGATAAAAAAAAGTGTTAATGGTGAGAATGTAGGTATTCAGATTTAAGATTATAGAGGTATGAGTTCAGATAATTACATGAGATGGTTTTAACTATACAATGTGTTGCTGAAGTAGAGTGCTCTGTGAAGGTCATTGGAAATTATGAAGTATACCACCTTAATGATTAGTAATAATATTGAAATGGGGCTTAGAATTCCTTTAAGTTAATGGGAATTTGAATAGAAAAATAGCATCACAAATGTTCAGATAAACTTTCAGACTATTTCCTAATGTTTTAGTCAGTTTTTTATCTCTATGAGAAATATCTGACATGAATCAAATTTTCCCCCGAGAGCTTTTTTTAGTATTTATTTTTTTTAGTTTTAGGTAGACACAATATCTTTATTTTATTTTTATGTGGTGCTGAGGATTGAACCCAGTGCCTCATGCATGCTAGGCAAGCACTCTACCACTGAGCCACAACCCCAGCCCTGACATGAGTCAAATTAATCAGGAGAAAAAGTTTACTTTGGCTTACAGTTTTGTCGTTTTTAGTCTATGATTAGCTGACTGCCTTACTTTTGAGCCTGGTAGTACATCATAGTAGGAACATGTAGTAGAAAAAAATCACTTGCCTCATGGCCATGGAGCAAAGACAGAAAGAAGAGCTGGGGCTGGGGCTTAGTGGTACAGCACTTGCTTAGCATGTGCGAGGCCCTGGGTTCAATCCTCAGCACCACATAAAAATAAACAAGTAAAGGTATTGTGTCCATCTACAACTAATAAATAAATAAATATTAAAAAAAAAGAGACAAGGTCTCACAATCTCTTTTGAGGGCATTTCCTTAATGACTTGAATAATTCCCACTAGGTTCCCACTCCTTAAAGTTTCCACAACCTCAAATTAGTGTGAAGCTGAGCATCAAGCCTTTAATATATTAACCTTTTGGGGACATTCCAGATCCATACTCTAGCCCCTAATAAATTGTTATTGAATAATTGATTGAAAATGGAGATTCTTTAATTATTAAATCTTGGTTAAAAAATGAGTTGAAAATGTAGACCTTAAAAAAAAAAAGAAGATAAAGAAAACCCCAAGGTACATCATAAAGAAGATGTGGAAACTCCACCTCACAAATTCTGTTTATATCTGTAGGTAGCTTTAGTAACACATTTCTATGCTTTAAGAGCATCTGTATTTTATGCTTATCATAAATGTAATGTATTTATCTTAATACATATTTTCTCTTAAATATTGTGACATCTTTGATTGCGAAGAGTTTTCCTGTATACTGTTAACATATTATACAGAATCTGGCAAGATATAGGTGCTCAATACCCACATCTATTTCATGACTGTTTTTCCTGACATCGTGTTGAAAATCTATATTCCTATAGATTGTGATCTGAGATTCAGTTATTCAAACCAAATGGACTTTCATTTTCAATCATAAAATGTTCAAGCATAAGTAGTGTTCTAACTATTTGGAAATGGAAAGAGTATACCAACAATAGGTTGAGAACTAAATGGTTATATTAGTTTCTCCTAAGCCTGTGGTTCTACAAGTCTATGTTAAGTGGTTGTTTGCTTCTCTTTCTGTGTTAATATGTCATGTGTCCCATCTCTTCTGTACATTGTAGAGAGAGAATATTCATAAATTACCAATATTATATCTTATAAAATTATAACTTCTTGGTATTTAATGGAACATTAAGTATTATTTCATCTAGAACCTGTTTGAAAGTGACAAAAGAAGAAATTCTAGGCATAAAGCATAAGAAAAAATATTTCTCAATTTTTTCATTTCCCTTTCATTCATAGGGTCCCATAGTCCTTATAAATATTTATTTTCCTATTCCCTCCCATGTTTTTAAAATATTTGTGTTAATTAGATTTTCATTGCTATGATCAAAATACCCAACAACTTAGAGACAGAAAAGTTTGTTTTTGGATCAAAGTTTCTGTGGCTCTCTACATGGTCAGCTGACTTTATTGTTTTGGGCCCAAGATGAGGCAGAAAGTCAAAGAGGACAAGTGTGACAGAGGAGCATTATTCCTCTCATGGCAGAGAAAGTTGAATCAGAAGAGGGTGGAAGATATATGAATCCATCCAGGGCACACCCCCAGTGCCCCACATCCTCCAGCCTTAATCTACCTGCCTGTAGTTACTGCCCAGTCATTCAAACTAGGATGGACTGATGAGGTTACAGCTCTCACAATTATAGGTAGCACAGGTACTCTCACAGGGTCACCCTTCCAGTATGGTCTCAACTGAAATGCCCCCAAATCTCCCCCTTTCATCTCTCTTATTCCTCATTTTCTGAATGTTCTTCTGTGTGATACTGTATTAGTCATGTTTCTCTAGAACAACAGAACTAACAGGAAGTATGATTATAAAAAGGGGATTTTTAGTTTTACTTGCACAACCAGAAGCTGGATAGTTCACAATGGCCATCTGCAGGCTGGAGAGCTGGAGGAACCAGTAGCTCCACAGTTCAAGATGCTGAAGCCTCAGAAAAAGAGGAATAAATGATGCTACTCCAGGCCAACACCAAAGGCTTCTGGACACTCCCTGGAGAATCACTGGTAGAGTCCTCTTTGGAAGAGTAACGGACCAAGAGTTTGATGTCCTCAGGTGATCACAGCAGCAATCAAGAACCCATTCAAGAAGAATTGAGCTTGCATCTGCTGCTGCTTCCTTGTTTTCCCAACTTTTATTCCATCGAAGCCTCCAACCTATTGGATGGTGCTGCCCATACTCAGAAAGGATCTCTTCTTCAGTTGCTATCCCACATTCCAATCATTCCTAAACATACCAAGAAGCCTCTTAATCATTGGCATCTTTTAATGCAATATAGTTGACAATTCAAATTAACTATTACAGAAAACAATAGAAATAGTTGATTAGCATTTTGGATACTATGTGCTACTGTTTGCAAATAAGATATTATATTTTATTTCTGAAGATCTTCCTCTTTATAAGAGACTTTTGGGGAGAATGTTTACAGGTAAGCAGGTGTCATAATCAATATTCTCAACTCATTCCTGGAGATAGCAGATTACATGGGAATCATCCTTAGGCAAGCTGCTCTCTGACTACTCATATAACCTAGCTGCATATTCATTAAGAATATACTCTTTTCAAGGAGGCTTTTATTGTTGGTTGCACAAAGAAAACAAAACAAAAAGATGCTCAATTTGGTGATACAATTTCTATAGCCCATATATACCATGTCATCTCATTGGTGATTCCATGGTTGTCATGCTTGCTATAGATCATGAGGCATCTCTAAATCAGAAATCACATACTTGAATACCTATAGAAGCCAAATAAACCATGGAAGTTAACAAAACATAAAGGGTAGAATTTATGAGCAAGACATGGAAATGTGGAAAATAGAACATGGATACCCTATGCAATGAGGCAGCTGCTACACTTTACGGTGTGCCATAATTTTACATAGCAAACTAGCTTTCTATTCCAATTTTTTTTTTAAAGAAAAGAAGGTGAGAAACTCAGGCTTTTATGGTAAATACTTAGAATATAAAATATTGAAAACAAACTGTTTCTACCACACTAATATAAGCCAAAAAAAAAGACAAAATAAAAATCTTAAAATAAAATACCCAGACTGCATTTGACCATCAGTTAACATTTGCAGATGACCTATTCTATTTCATTTGGCTGTTGGCCCATTTGCAATTTTCCTACCTGATAGGGTTCATACAGCCTTCACTGCCCTCCCAGCAAGTCCTCCCTACTAGGACTCATTTTATAGCCCTGGCCCTAAACTGAGAATTTTACTTGCAGATCCAAGATTTTCTTCTTGCTTATTCTCAGAGTTCCAGAATCAGAAAACATCTTTTTCAAATTAGAGTTTGACTTTTAAGGAGAACATACATTTTCATAATACAAGCCATGGAATACCAATTTCAAATTTATTTCCTTTATGTTGGACCTGGCACTGTTAGAGTGGAAAGAATTCAGGTGAATTTTGGGAGTATGATTTATTGAGCAAATCTTTGATGAAGAGTCTTATAAACATAGCTTCTAATCTTGTCTCTGACATTTCTTAGCAGTGTGAACTAGTTCAAGTCCCTTAGATTCATTCAGTTTTCATTTTCTCAAATTCAAAATGGAGATACTAATAAAGAATTATTGTTTTCATCAGGTTTTTTTTTTTTTGCCTCTGTTACTAAAAGACATGACAAGAACAATTTAAGAAGAGGAAAAGTTTACTTTACTTTGGGGCTCACTGTTTCAGAGGTCTCAGTCCATAGACAGCTCACTCCATCCCTTGGGACTTGATGTGAAGCAGAATATTATGGAAGATGACAGAGGAAAGCATTTCAGGACATTATACCAGAAAGCAGAGAGAGAGAGTGAGATTCCCCTCACCATGGACAAAATACATACTCCAGAGGAAAGACCCCAATTATCTACCTCCTCCAGCCACACCCTTCCTGCCTGGTTACCATCCAATTAATCCTTATCAGTGAATTAATGCACTAATTTACCCAATCATTTCACCTCTGAACCCTAATGCATTGTCTCACAAATGAGCTTTTGGGGGACATCTAGTATTTAAATCATAACATTCTATTTCTGGCCCCCAAAACTCATGTCTGTCTCTCAATGCAGTATACATTTAGTGCACTTTAAAGAGTCCCCATGATCTTAGCATTATCTCATGATTTTGGCATTGTTCATAAGTCCAAGTTCAAAGTTTCCTCTGAGACTCAAGGCAAACTCTCAGCATAAGTCTCTGTAAAAATCAAAATCTAGTTATATATATATCTAATATATAAAGGCACAGAGTCAACATTTCCATTCCATAAGGGAGAAATAGAGGTATAGAAAAAAGGAATGTGACCAAAGCAAGATAGAAATCCATCAGGATGAACAAGTCCTATAACTCCACATCAAGCATCTGGAGCATATACCATCCTGATGTTCTTTCCAAAGGGCTTGTGTAGCTCTGCCCCTATAGCTTTGTCCATTGTATCCCATGTGGCCTCTCATTTGGCTTGTCTATGCTCAATTTCTGCAGCTTTCCTTGGCAGATGTTCCACAGTACTGACATTTCTTTAATCTTGTGTGTCTTCAGTATGGCTTTGGCTTCTTCCTCACATCTCCACGCATTGCCTTATCAGAGACAGACACAGGGACACAGGGACACCAACCCTGCTGCAACCTTCCCTTGTCCTGCAGGCCTTCCATAGAAATCTTGATCAAAACTTCCATGACCCCCTAACTCTAGCCTATTATATTCCTGAAGAACCAGCATTATGTGGTTGACACCAAGGACTGCCACCCTCTTGAGTAGTAGCCAAACCTGCAGGAACCAGGCAGCAGCCTCTCCAGAGCTGGGTGACTCAGCATGTTGCAACAAATTCCTAGGCCACCCTGTGCAAGCAGGATGCCCTACTGGCCTCTTCTCAAAGGCATTTTTACTTTTTTTACTTTTACACCCTTGAGCCTGAGATGGATGGGGTCTTGCCAATTCCTCAAGCCATCTTTCCTATAGTCTCTGGGTAAAGTCTTTAGTGGCCCATACATTGCTTAGCCCCAGTTTTACTCACAGCTGTCTAGTTAAAATGCAAGTTTTTTATATGTTTCTGCTTTGGTTCCTACTCCTAATTAACACAATAAACTTGGTTAAAAGCTGCCAGCAATATCATGCCATATCTTGAACTCTATGCTTCCTAGAAATTTCTTCCTTCAGAGTAAGAAGTGTTATCACCTCTAAATTCAACCTCCTAGAAAGTCTCAGGACATGGGCAAACGCAGACACCTTCTTAGCCAGAACGTACCAGGAATGGCTTCTAGTGCAATATTCAATAGAGTACCCCTTCTTCCCTGAACCCTCAAGAGACCAGTCTTTACTGGCCACAGTACTGTTGGCATTGTAGTCTTCTGAACTCCCACCAGAACTTCCCATTAAAGTCCCTTAAAATATTCTAAAGGCTTACATCACTAAAATTTCCAAATTTCCTCCCCCAATTCCAAAAAGTTCCAAAAGCTTCTAAACTACATGACCAGGCTAGTCACAGCAATGACCCTGCTTCTTGGTACCAATTTGCTTTAGTCAGCTTTTTCACTGCTGTGACTAAAAGATGTAAAGAGAACAACTTTTGAGGAGGAAAGGCTATTTTGGGGATCATGGGTTCAGAGGCCTCAGTCAATAAACAATGGGCTCCATTCCTCAGGGCTGGAGACGAGGTAGAACATCAGGGCAGAAGGGAATGACAGAGGAAAGCAGCTCAGGACCTCATACCAGGAAGGAGAGAGAGAGATACTTCTCTCACCACAGACAAAGTATATACCAATTAATTCTTATTACGGGATTAATTTGCTGATCAAGTTAACCCAGTCAATTCACCTCTAAACTTCCTTTGATTGTCTCACACATGAGGTTTAGGGGGACACCTAATATCTAAACCATAGCAATTTTTATAATAAATGGGAATGCATAGGAAAATACCAAGAAAACCTATGATATTGAAATGTAGGGCATTTTTATGATTGGTGCTTTTAATATTCAAATATGAATTTATCTTAAAATTTTATTTTTATTTTTCAAAATTTCTTAGCTAACTGCATTTCATGCAATACAGAACAATAACAGTAGTGAAAAAGGAATAACTAAATATAAAAATAGTGTCAGGTTTTAACTGGATATAGTTATCTGTTATAATATTTTCTTCCATATTTCATTAGTATAATATCCATTGATTATGGGCTAGACATTGTTCTAGATACTTAGGCCATAGGGATTAACGAGATAGGCAAAGAGCCTGTCCTCATGGAAATTTTATTTCTAATTAAAGAAGTAAATCATAGCCACATAAGGAAATAAATACATAAGTAAATGCGACTTAAGGGTCTTAAAGTAAAATAAAACAGATATGGAAATAGTGAAAACTCCCTTAGTGTCTTTTTAACATTTGGAAAATCTGTAGTAATGTCAACTTTTCATCTTTCTCATTATTGATATAAATAACTTTTACTTTCTTTCTTTTTATTGATAACTCTGGATAAAGGCTTATCATTTTTGTTGATTTTCTCAAGTAATCCACTAGTTTCATTGGTTTTCTGCTTTGCTATTCTTTCTCTCAATTACTTTAGGTTGAATTTACTCTTTTTCAAAGTTTTTTGTTGTTGTTATTGTTGTTGTTGTTTGTGTTTTTTTTTTTTTTTTTTACTGTGGAAGCTGAAGTTGTTGAGGTGTTTCCTCTTTTCTCATGTATTTGGGAAGCTGTAAATTTTCCTCTAAATGCTGTTTTATACATATCCCACAAATTTTGATATGTCGTGTTTTCATTTTCTTTCAAGGAAAATGCTGTTAAATTTCCCTATGATTCTTTATTTGATGGATGAACTATTTTTTTCCAAGTATTTGGGAATTTTCTATATTTTAGTTCTGTTGTTTATTTCTAATTCAACTCTATTTTGGTTAGCTCCCTCTTTAAATGAGCAATCTGAGGCCCTGAGATATTCTACATGTCTTCTTTTCATTCTTGTCTTAGCTTACAGAGCTAAGGCAGCTATGGAGGTCCTCTGTTAGTATTTCTTGCTATCACATTTAAAAGATTTCAGATATGTCACTCAGAGTAGCCAGCATGAGTTTATTAAAGGGGATGGGAAAAGGAATAAAGGGGACACTCTCTAGGGAGAATGGGTCTTCTCAGAGAGAATAAGGATTGCATGCTTCTTCTGCCCTACAGTTTCATTACAGATCTCAAGGAAGTTTCTAGATTCATCCATATCTTCCTCTTGACTATTAACTGACAGCAGGATTACATCAGACCTATAGGTTCTTGCTAAAGATCCAAGGCACTTTGTGTACTGTAGTATCTCATAGGAGTTACAAATAATATTTATATTAAATTATTCCAATTTAAAGATGCCATCTGCTTTCTTCTGGGACGCTGACTGATACAGAAAAATTTTTAAGGGTAGTAGAGCTGTTCTTGAGGAGCTTCTAATTTACCAGGAGAAACATTTTCTAGAACCTAATTTTGTTTCAGTTGATGTGTCTGTTAATGTCAAATGAAGAAAACAAACATTAATCAATATAAGGATTCCAGCATGGGAAAAGATTACAAATCACAAATTCAGTTTAAATCCCTGTCCAATTTTAGGATAGTTTCTCATAATTCCTCTGCAGAATATGTAGTCTTTTTCAAAAGATTAACTAGGTAATCAGAAGATTTGCCAAAAGAGGTAGCAAACAAGTAGTTGAAGTGTTATCATTTGGATCTAAAGTGTCCTGAATAGATCACATGTGAGACAATGCAAGAAGTTTCAGAGAATAAATGATCAGGTTGTGAGGGCCTTAACTCAATCAGTGAATTAATCCCCTGATAGGGATTAACTGAATGGTAACTGAAGGCTGATAGGGTGTGGCTGGAGGAGGTGGGGCATTGCAGGCATGGCTTTGGGGTATATATTTTGCATCTGGGAGTGGAGTCTCCATCTGCTTTCTGATCATCCTGTGAGCTGATTCCCTCTGCCACATTCTTCTACCATGATGTTCTGCCTCATGTAGAGCTCCAAGGAATGGAGCCAGCCTTCCATGGACTCTGAAATCATTAGTTCCCAAATAACTCTTCCTCCTCTACAGTTGTTCTGGTCAGGTCTTTTAGTCATGGCAGCAAAATATCTGACTACAACAATCATGGAGTATTTTGAATAGGCAAAGATATGGCACAAATTCAGATGCTAATTTGGGATTATTTTCTGAATATTTAATGTCTATGCATTTTTTTCCCATGCTAGTGTGCTTTTGAGGGGCTTGTGTTATGTGATATATTCCTTCCATCAGAAGATAAGACAAGCCTGTTTGGAAAGCCAGCCACTTGAATGATTGCTAATGTAGTTTTCTTTGGCTCTGCTTCTAGGGGATGGGATAAAAACTATCCTGAAAAGTAGGATGGAAACAAAAAGAAATTACAATTTCGGTTGACCTAGAGTCAAATTAAGTTTTTGAGCAGTAATATCAACCTCATGTTCAAGAGGAGGACTTGAGTCTATATAAAAAAAAAAAAAAATAAGAACTCAGATCTGTAATAGATTGGGAATTGGAGTACAAGTATACAAGTGTACAGAATCAAAGAATTCAAGACACTGGTGGTGGGAAAAGAAAAACTTCTGACTACTTGTTTTTGCTGAGTACTATCCAGGAAGCTTTGAAGTGACACCACAATAAATATCAGTGGAATAGGTGAAGCGATGGTGAAGTAAGTGCCTCCATAGACCGCATGAAATTTCTACCTAGAAAACATGATTGGTTGAAATGAATTAACATATATAGGTTCTCAGATACTGATAGCACAAGGAGTGTGAAGAGAGAGGCATATATGTCAGTGATAGACAGTTTTCTTGGAAACAAATGTAGTTTTACACAAATGAACCATGACTTTATTAACCACTGGGAAGCAAAAGTAGACTAGGATATATGAGTGCTTCAGGTGAAGTAATTGTCTTGAATCTTTTTAAAAACTACTTGACAGTTTTTGAAAGGAAAGAGGGCCTGGCTGCTAGAATCAGCACTCAGCTTTTCTTTTTTGTCTCATGGAGTTCAATTGTAGGTTCAGTTATATATCACAGGGATCTAAAAGCTTCTAATTAACCAGACTCATCTTTCTTGAAAGGGAAATAGGTTTGTCCTGTTGATACTTGAAACATGGTCCACAGAGACCCTACTCAAGCTTCCTTATGACATTCAGCCTGTCCCTAAAATAAAACCTTCTCCTAGCATGTTCTTAATAAGGACAAAATAAACAAATAAATAAATAACACTTTAATAAATTCCAACTGATTACAAGTGACATCAAATTAATTTCTACCTACATACATTATTACTGTCTTTTCAGCTCCATTTTTTTTTTATAAGAACTCATTCTTTCACATTGATGTACTATGCCATTTTTGGCATCTTTCAAAATTCCATTTATGTATCGTCCTTCTTAGGAACTCTATACAAATTTTCAATTTATATTCTTACATAAATATGTGAACACATTATTATATTAATACATGTATATATCATGCTGTGTGTATTCTCCATATTACATATTATTGTGCTTTATAATACATTAATATATTAATATACATTACTATATTTTATCATAAATCCTATATGGCAAGGAATGTCTCCTCAATTAGCTGCCTTTAAATATGTCCTAGGTTTTGTTAACCTTTTATACTTCCATAGAAATTTAATAATCAGTCTCGTGAATTGGGACTTTGACTGAAGCTTCATTATGTCTTTAAATCAATTTGTAGTGAATTGACATCTCTGGTGTATGTTTCTTTCTTTCGTTCTTTAGTACCAGGGATTGAACTCAGGGGCACTCGACCACTGAGCCACATTCCCAGCCCTATTTTGTATTTTATTTAGAGACAGGGTCTCACTGAGTTGCTTAGCATCTTGCTGTTGCTGAGGCTGGTGTTGAATTACTTATCCTCCTGCCTCAACCTCCCAGGCCGCTGGGATAACAGGCGAGTGCCATCACTCCCACCTCCTCTAGGGTATGTTTCTATCATAAACATGATCTTCTGTCGAATTACTTAGGTCCTTTTGGATGTATCTCAGTGAAATTTTATAACTTTTTGCTTTTAGGACTTTTACATCTTTGGTTCAGTTTATTACTTAATATTTTGTACTTTTGTTTGTTTGCTATATAACTTCATCTTTGTCTAAATATTTTTTCTTGTTATTTATTACTGATGTATAGTTATACAATAACTTTTTACATATAATCCATATAAAATGTTTCAATTCTATTATTTATAACTATAATTTATATATTATATTTCTATAATAGTTCTCTGTTCATTCTTTAGGGCTGTCTGTGTGAACAATCATATCATCTGCAAATAATGACAGTTTTATTTCTTCCTTTCTAAGCCCTACATCTTAACTACTTATCTTATTTCACTGACTAGGAAATTGGATATTTATCTTATATCTTGCAAAACAAACAACTTTTGATGCATTGAGGATTCAAATATCAAAAGCAAAATTTTAAAATTTTGTTTGCTAATAGCTATAATATTGGTGTAGGAAACTTTGTTTTAAGCAAGATTTCAAAATTAATAGCCACAAAAGAAAAGATGTATACATTTGTTTATATTAATATGAAAACTCCTGATAATCAAAAAGCAGCTTAAAGAAAATGGGAAAAAATAAAAATGCAAGTTATAAATGGGAAAGAGTGTATCTGTAACACATATAATTGGCAAAATATAGTCACTGTCTCTTTAGGAAATAAAAAGTACTAAATATAATATTAAGATGGAAAAGTTGTCCTTTTATAAACAGAAAATATTTATGACTAATAACCATATTTAACCATGGAGTAGAGTGTCAGGATGAAGAGAAAAGACAGGTACTTAGTGAGCAGTGACAAGGACATGCACCAATATGTGGATAAATACACCTCATACAAACTGGGGTTCCTGGCTGTCTTGGTCACCACTTCTTTCCCCATCTCCACCCTTGCCCCAGGGTTTTGGTCTTGTGGAGCTATGTAATTCAGCTTAGGAATGTGACAATACTGTTTCATGGATTCCATGGTCAACTTTGTCAGCAAGTCTTTAATGCATATATTTTCTTAGTTAATGTATGATGCCATCTTTCCCTCCCAGGCGCTATAGCACTTGTAAAAGCCACACCAGCAGGGGTTGGGAGAGGTACAGGGCATAGCACTGAGGGTTAAGGGGTGTTTGAGGTGTAAAGGGTATTAGAGACCAATGAGAAAATTAAAGCACAGCAGGATTAAAATGGTTGTCTGACATCACTTAGTTGATGAATAAATTCAAAGGATATTTGTGACAAGTAGCAGAGCCTGAGCTCATTTCTCTTGACTCTGGACTAAGGCACTTCCTGTTCCATCACACTGCTCTGAACCTGCCATATGCACACCCAGAAGATGCCAGTTTTATCCTGTTCCATTTATACTTACAAGTTTCTAATGTATATCCTCTTAATACCTGACAGTGCACTTCACAGGAGAGGTACCAGTTTACTTCCAAATCTCTTCCTAGATGAAAAATATGTTAATCCATGCTTCAAATAGACACAAGAATGATTACCACCAGGTGGCATACAGGCTTCCACAGGAGTTCTCTGAGCCTCTTGGTTCACTGCCAAAGATGGGAGAAGAAGGCCATGGTGGGTGGGAGGCAAAAGTAGAGTGGTAGACAGTAGGCAAAGCGCACCTGTGGAACTGCGTAGGCAGAACTCAAGAGTTCTGTTCAGTGAGCCACTCCTCTCCTTTTAGGACTCATAGTAATCTGATGACCTAGTATATTTAATTTTATCACATAGTCACTTGAACTTGTTTTCTCTGAACTGTGTCTTTCTTCCACTTGGTTTCTTTGCAGCCTGCCTTTTAATTAAACTCCTAATATATCTATTTAAGACCTCCCCAGACTGATTAATCAAGTGCCACCAGGAAACTGAAATTCCATCATAAAACAGTTACTAATGTGTGAGGGGGGATTATTAAATTGCTGTTTTATTGCCCAAATTGACAAAGATCAGTGATGAAGAGTGAGCATACTGGAGTTGCGTGGCAACGGGTTCATCTAATTAATGAAGTGACAGTTTTATGTTGTGAAGTAGCAAAAGGACTTGACAAGACTCATGGCTTTTCTCATTGACTCTAACAGATGGAAGGATGTTTCTTAATGTTCTCACAAGGTTTGGCAGTGATATATTACCCTTGTTACACTTAAGGAAGGAGGAAGGGGCAATTAAAATCTCTTTCCACTGTCAGTGAATCCCAATAGAAAGACATTGTTGAGAGCTAAAGATTCCCTGGGCCCTGCCTTAATCTGACTAGCAACATCTACCCCACTAAATACACACTACAATCAGATATCTCTGTTGTGAATTTCGTTGTTTTGGTACCTTGATTGGACAAAGATGGAGAAGTCAAGTGTAACTGACACAAATTTTCCCAGGGAGATAATGGAGAACACATTGAACAAATTCACCATTCACTATTCATTCAACAAATATTTATTGAATAAAAGCTTAAGGTATTGACAAACATTTTGTTAATTATTCTGAATTCACAATGTAATGGGTCCTAAAAGTGAAAACATGGACTAATTCTGAATCAATCAGATATGAATAATATTGATGAGTGTTTTCAGTGCCAATAGTAAGATTGTCTTTATCAGAAGGAAAGGTAGGCAACTCAACCTGTACTTATGTGCATTTGGAGTACGTGTCAGTTGGCTACTTTTCTGTTCAATGGCCAAATATTGGGGCCTCTGTGTGTTTTGATTCTGCTCAGATAGGCAAAGAGGATCAGATGGATTTGAGAACTGTATCTCTCTTGAGTCTACAAGAGTCCTCTGGAGATGAGATGAAAAACAGTCTGCTCATTTCTAGGATTACAAAGTTCCAAAAAGACAGGCTACAATGCTACTACAAAGACAGGCTTGCTTCTGATATTTTAGCTGCCCTATTCTTTCATTATTTCCTCTCCAAAAAACTCCTCTATTATATTAAGGAGGAAGAAAAATGCTGCCTATGTCTTAGGTAATAATGGTAGGTCCAGCCTCAGATCTCAATCAGATCTAACCCCAAGGTTATGTGTGGGAAGCTTGGTTCTGAAAACTGAAGTTTTTGAAGGTAAATGATTATAAATGTAAATTTCAACTCCCTGTGGGGATGCTTGGCTGAGAAGGATTTCTGAGCTTGGCACAGCTCAGTGGTAATTATCTAGACTTGAACACAGTTTTTGTTTCAAGGGGAAAGACATTTGGCAGAAATTCTTGCAGGCTCTAAAAGGCCACATCCTTTTTTTTCCCCCTAGGAATGCCAAAACCTCTAATTTCCAGACATAAAATGTTAATGCTTCTCTCTCACCCATATCCTGGTTCCTGTCAACTTTTAGGAACAGGGATGGCTTTTTCTGGAATATAGGAAACCACAGAGCTTACAACCTGGCAGGATTTATCTCAGTGCCATTGTTTCATTTAGTTAAGTCTGTGTGGCATGGTTTTCAAATCTCCACAGCCAAACACGTGTTTTACTTGAAGGGATAGGCAAGAGTTCTTCAAGCAAATGATATCTAAGCTTTTTGTACAATCTACTTAAAATATCTGTCTCTTTTTCATCGTGAGGCAGCAAGAGAGCAACAAAATCATTTAAAAGCATTTTAAAGTATCTAAAATGTGCCAAGTCTTGTGTGTACCAATGCATGCAGATCCCTAAACCAGAAGATACAGTATTGATCTTTAAAGTTCTGAGGTCTCTTTGCATCAGAAACACATATGCCAAATCAGCAGAATATGATTCTTAGGCTCTACATGAGCAATACAAAATCAGTGTGTGTTTTTGATTTTGTGTGTGTGTGAGAGAGAGAGAGAAAGAGAGAGAGAGTAAGAGAGAGAAGAGAGAAAAAAAGAGAGGTGAGGAGGAGAAATGGAGAGACTGAGAAAGAGGCAGAAAGATGGGAGAAGAAAAGTGTGATTCATTTATTCATTCAACAAACATTGGACCAGTATCTTAGGATGCAGAGATGGCTCAAATAGTGTCTGTATCTTTAAGGAACCCACAGATAATGGAGAACACATTGAACAAATACACCATTCACTATTCATTCAACAAATGTTTCTTGAATACCTTCTAAAGCCGGGCACTAAAGTGCATGATAGGGATATAATGCTAAGAAACTGAATTTGGTACTTTCCCTTATGGATTTATTATTATGCACTCATTCATGATACAGTGCACCATGCTAATTGAAGAACTATGGATGGGCTTTGGAGTAAAGACATTCTATGTTTAAATCTTAGCTATTCAATGTATTTATCTATGTGGCTAAACAAATTAATAAATGTAACCTTTGTTTTCCTCTTTTGGAAAATAGGCATAAGAATATATGACACCTATGAGTTGTAGTGATTAAATGTAAACACAATACCATAGTAATGTCTGGTATATAGTAAATGTTCAATAAATAGTAATTAGATTTAAGTTTTTCTTTTTTTAATGGCAAGCAATAGTAGTATGTAGGTGGAACATCTAAGGCAGCCCAGGGTTCCAGAGATGTTAGATGCATCTGGAGGATAAGAGGAATTAAGGAGAGAAGAAGCAGAGACAGAAGCCTGGGATGAAGCAAATGGAGAAAGAAGCGGGGATAAAGTTCCTGGAGGAAGAAGAGACATCAGCGCTTATAGGACCTAACTGGTTAGAAGGAGCTTTGGCTCTAGCTTCTCTTAGAGCAATCCGAGAGTTCATTGTCTTAATTGATAATTTCAGAAGGACTTCAGGGTTAGAGCTGCCAAGAGCATAGCTGTGATCAATCCCTATTTATTTACTCATTTAAATTGTTTATAATCATATGATCTTATATTCTTGAAAAATTATTTTGGGGCATTTTACATACAGATATCTATAAGGAAATAAGGATGACCCGCTTGCTTATTATTATTGTTAAAATGATGGTTTGTATTTGCCTGTAGAATCTTAGATGTTCCTAGCTATGATTATGCTGAACATGTCTTTTTGACAACTCTGCCTAGCACTGTATATAGATATAATGACTATCTTCCTAAACTCAAAACCAGTTTGACCTGTCTGGTCGTTATGGAAAGGACCACAGTGTGGCATATTGAGACCAGAGTGTGTGGTTTCCTAAAGATGTTTCACCAGGGTATTACTGTGTGGGGGACTTGCACCCAGAAGTGTATCTAAAGAAGCCCCAACTGGAGAAACTGCTTCGTGACTCAGTACTTCAAATCCATTGTCTCAGTGACGACAAGTTTTCCTTATATTTTAATCCCAATATAGCTCAGTTTTAAAAGAACATTTTCCAAAATGATACCCTTTGTTTTCCCAGGAATATAAATTTCTTCTTCTCCCTCTAAATATCACATATGCCAACAAATTTATTCTACTTTACATGTGGCCTATGCTGTTTCTGAACAACCTTTAACTGTTTTTGTTTGTTGGTACAGAGAATTTAACCCAGAAGTGCTTTACCGCTGAGCTACATCCCCAGTCCTTTTATTTATTTATTTATTTTTAAATCCTGAGACAAGGTCTAGCTGAGTTGCTGAGAGTCTCACTAAATTGCTGAGACTGGCCTTGAACTTGCAGTCTTCACACTTCAGGCTTCTGAGTTGCTGGGATTACATACATGCACCTGACTCTGTCTCTCATGATAAGGGTGTTCCTCAAATGTGTGATTGTGGAGGCCCATTTCTGTAGTAGTCCCATCTACCAGGGAGGCTGAGGCAGAAGTGCTTGAACCTGAGAGTTTGAGATCAGTCTGGGCACCATAGAGAGACCCCTGTCTCAAAAATCAATAAATAAAACAGATTGTGTTTAAATATAAATCAAAAGCACAAGGTTGGACAGGGTATCTGAATGACGCACTTCATATTAGACAGCTTTCAAGGCATCCTGTGTCACTTCACTTCCCACCATGGCCACCTGAGCATCTGGGACTGTCAGCCCCTGAGCTTTCCCCATGTTCTCTGTGAACTTGTTGGGAGTGGCCTTCAGGGGACAAGCCACCTACCACCCAGCCAATTTTTCTCACCTTTCAGAATATTGTTGGCCTCATGTTTCTCTTCCTGTTGGTCACACTTTTTCCTAGGAGGTTTCTATATTTCTTTAAATAGATACTGCAGAGCTTGTCCTCAGTCCAATGGCCAGACATGCCTGTATGTTTAGATGACAGCTGTCATTCTGTCACACAGATAAGTCCTTTGGGTTTGTTAATTACGTGCAGTTGACAGCAGCTATAGCTAATTTAAAAAAAAAAATACCTGTTGAGGCATTATGTCACATTTGAAAGAATACTGGATATAGCATCAGAAGTGTTATCTAAAGCTTCCCATTTCCAGAAAAGACAGGAGAACTAAGAAAAAGCTGTCCCCTCTCATTGTTTTGCAAAATGTTAGTATTATCTGATTTCTAAGAACATTCCATTTCTAATATCCAATGGTTCTATTATACAAAGATCACAATCTATACATGAACATTATTTGGGGGATTTCAACCATTAGAAAAACCTATTATTAGATTTGATAATGTAAGTCAAAATCAGTGAGTAGGTTTGGAATACTGGATTGATGTTGGAAGGGGAGATTTACAGTCACTTCTTTACTCCCTAAATGCCAGGTTTTGTAGAAATTAGTTTCCTGAAACAAAAAAAAATGAAATGCCTTACATCATTAATCTCATTGTTAATGTGGGTGGACTCAGATTGCTGTATTGCTACTTTATGGTGAATTATCTTTGACCATTCTGATTTCTGTGATGAATGTGATTCTTACATTTTCATTCCTAATTTTTAAATAATTTCTCATCATTTATGGATGTAAACATATTTCTAAAAATATTCAGTCTGTGTATACTTTTCTTCTTTCATATATTATACCAGCAGTCCTCTAATAGAAACAGCCTTGCTTATTTTGGAGGACCCTATATTTACCATAGCTCCTAAGTACTGAATGTATGCAAAATTCCTTTTATTAATAAGGATAGTAATCTGTATGCTGATGCCAATTTATGAACTTCTTGTTTCCAGTTCATAATGGAGAAGTCCAAATATTGAGAGCGAGTGTTAGGAACTATTATAACAACTTGACATTGCTGTAGCATCAAAATAAGTGGTCAATAGACTTATTGCACTGAATGGTGTGTAGAAAACATTTTGCATATAGATCTTTTATTTTGCAGAGTTACTAAATTCACTTATCATTCCTGCTTGTAGATCAATTAGCCTGCCTGGCTTACTGGGGCCCTTCCAGACTAAGGTGCTGCACAGCTTGCAGAGCCAAGCCTGAGCCCTGTTAGCAGTGCCTAGGGGCCCAGCACAGACCTGCTGGAGGACTTGCAGAGAGCCACAAGTGCACATACCAGGCTCCATCAGATGCCTCCACTTGATACTCTCAGTGCTTTGTGTTTGAAGTTTAGAGTGTGCGACATGAAATGAACCAGCTCACAAGGAGCAGCGGTTCTTCAATCAAGCAATACTGAGATTACAGAAAAGAAGTGCACTGACTTCACCCTGCCCAGACCTCTAGGTTTCAATTAGCTCTTCTGCATTCCAGTGTAATTCTCTTATGGGGGCATCCTGGTGGAGTCAAATTGAATTCCACAATTCACTTATCTGCACATTTGTCATGATTTTTCTTGCAGAAATGTCCACTGCCATTCATATATTTATAAATGCATGGCCAAGGGCACCCTGGAACTGAGAAATATGTTTACCCTTGAAGACAGTGATGTCATCTTGCAGTGGTTCCTAGGGGAGGCCTTTCATTGATGGTGGTGGCCACAAGGCAGGGTATTGCAGTGTTTGTTGCTGGGTGGAGGCAGCAGTGCCATAGTGGAGCAATAGACCTCCATGCAGTGAGCAGCTCCCTAGAGAGCCCATCCCAGAAAAGACCCTCAGCCAAAGGAGCCAGGATTAACACCAAGTCCAAAATTGTGTTTTTGGCAGTTTTTATAAGTTATAAATTTTATAATCCAGGCAGGGTGGTATACATACCTGTAATCCCAGAGACGTGGGAGACTGAGGCAGGAGGATCACAAGTTCAAAGCTAGACTCAGCAACTTATTGAGGCCCTAAGCAACTTAGTGAGACCCTCTCAAAAGCAAAAGTAAAAAGGGGTGGGGTTATAGCTCAGTACTTATAGTTAAGTGCCCCTGGGTTCAATCCCCAGTACCAAAAAACAATAACAACAACAACAACAAACATATGAAATAAAGAAATTTTAAAGACAAAACAGAGCCCAGGAGTTAACTAAGTGACTCTCACTATGATAACTTATATAAAAAATATATCTCAGAAAGAATAGTGATCACATAAGATCACAGATGAAAGAAGAAATATTGTGCAAAGGAAAAAGGACATAAACATGGACTGATGAAAACAAACATTATTTATCTTGATTACTGAGGGTTTTTTAGTGCTTTCTTAAATTTTGTGCCCAAGGCATGTTCACTTTACCATAACTTGAGGAAGTGTCTCACCATTCAATGTGAATAATTTCACATTACCCTATATTCAATATGGTCCCCCCACCTCCTATCTCCATCCTTAGCTATCCAGAGTTTGGCTCAATATTTTGAGATAATTAACTTCTAGACTTTTTCTTGGAGGAAGACAGGAGATCTGAGTCTAGCAATTGTTGTTATGCAGACATACAGAAAATTGCCTGCTTTTATCCTTACATGGGATGCTTTTCATAAATACTCAAGTATTTTCAATTCCTGCACCTTTCAATCCCCAGTACCAAAAAAATAAACAAACAAAAAAGGATGAAATAAAGACATTTTAACGACAAAA
>NW_025999865.1:104190-117866 GCF_001458135.2 Marmota marmota marmota
GCTTGTAGAACCCAGTAGGCAGTGGCCTCGTGGCTAAGAGCCGGGAGGGCGGGGTGGCCGATCACAGAGCGAGCGGGGCCGCCAGGAGAGCCAGGATGGCGGGGGCCGTCTGCCGGGCCAGGCGGGGACCCTTCTCACTGCCCCGGGCCGCCGGGGGCCGCTTGCAGAGCCGGTTGGGCGGTGGCTGCGGGATTGGACCTCTGCGCCCGTGTGGCCGGCCAAGATTCACTTGTCTGGGGCCAACTGTCACCTCTAATATAACTTACTACTTTCTGGCAGGTCTCCTTTCAGCGGAATTTTGCTAGAAGTTCCTCAGTAGGTAGAATGTAGCTGTTTTAATGGGTGTTTCTGATCCGGTTAATGTGGAGATACTGAAAGTGCTGCTTCCTTGCCGGCCGCCATGTTGGATCCTTCAAATTCAATTTTTGAAAAGGTCTGAAAGAAACAAGGGTTTAATAAGATGCTGACCTTGGTTTCTGTTCCTCTCAACATCTCCTTGAAGGATCTTGACTCAGCTAACCATTTTTAATTAGGCTAAGGCTTGTGAGTATTTGTTGATACTTGCCGTCAACTAGCTTTGAACTATGAATAAATATACCTGAGCAGCTAGCTCTGACAGAGGACAAGATGGAATCACTAAATAGAAAATATTAGGAACAAAATGTTCTTTTCCCTGGAAGTGTCTTTCTTACTCTGATTTTTCTACTCCTTCTCATTTCCAGGCCCCACCTCCTTTGCCACAGGAATGGACTCAACACCTAGACTGGCCCATCAGGGAACTCAAACTTCCCCAAAGTAACAACGGATTCAAAGTGGAGATGTGTTCCATATGGAGACCACCCAAGTCCTGCAGTGGCTGACTGCTGTGAAAGAAAATCTCTCTCCATCTGAGATCAAGAACTAAACAAGCCAGATATATGTGCCGCCCTGTGTGGCTTCTGTGAATGGGAACCCGTGGACACAACATGGCTGCATTTTCCTCTCATGGTGGTGTTAGTCACCTTCTAGACTGCTGTTTGTAAGGCCAGACAATCTCTCCACCTCAGCTGCTTCCTTCTTGTTCAGTAAACAAAGACCATCCCTGCTCAGGGAATGGAGGGTGGGTTTGGAGTTTTCACTCTGATCCAACCCTTGTTACAGCCTCCATTACCACGACCAAGAAGGTGACTGAACATTCAAGAGCCAGACTGGATTTCCACACAACCTTGTTCTGACTTTTGTTCTATCAAGCACTGATGCATGTGTTAGTTCCATGTCACAAAGTTGGATGACATCTACCATTAAGTATTAATTTTGAAAGACAAAATGTGTCAGTTGGGCAAAGGCTTTCCTACAATGCCATTGGCAGGCCAGATCTTTTCTTACTTGATGGAATACACCGCTTAGAATCTCTATCCCAATTCCTGAAATTTAGTACTCATAGGAAAATGTTTCTCCTTTACTTAATTTTTTGAGCATACAAAATATTTCAATTGTTAACTAGTTATAGGAAATCTTCTGGTTTCTCCCTGTAATTACTTTAAATTTCTACAATAGGTGCTTCTGTCAACTCAGTGACAGTGCCATCATAGCTTTTAAACCAGATCACCCTGTAGGTGAGTGGGCTAAGCTTTCAAGTTGCAGATGACAAAGTAGACTGAGGACAATGATGAAAACTGCGGGTACTGAACCCAAATGTCCTCTGAGTTATCGACTGACACTCATTGCTCATTTGTGAATAAGAGATTTCATGCATTGCAGATCCATGCTATGCATCCTGCCAACTCTGCAATGGAGGAGTCAAGGTTTCTAGTGCCTACAATGCTGGGCAACCTCTGTACAAGACAGCCAGAGTTGGGTGATATTTTATGATACAGGCAGAACAGCACGGATCATCAGGATGAGCAGCACAATTCATGTGCTTCAGTATTTATGCACAGAGTTGGTCCATCATTGTTTTACTATTTTTTTTTTTAAATGTGTGTGTCATATGTGAAGAACTGACAGACGCGACAATCACAGGGATCTTTGGACAATGACAAGGAGTTGAAGGTGCTCATGGAATGGTTTCATTTTGCATTACTACTAGTCCACATCTGAACCACTCCCAATTCATCTGCAATTACATTTTTCACTTTGGGACAGCTTCTCAAAGTATTAGGGATGATGTTCAGATAAAGTTGTACCCTACCTCTTTTTATTGGCATGAACCTTGGTTATAGGTTTATGACTCTATTTATCTCAAGTGTCTTGTATCAAAGTTCCTCAGGCACATTCCCACTGTGCAAACATCACCACCACCTACCACGCACTACTTTTTATTGCTACTCTATTTCCTTCCTGTGACATGATGCTTCTCCCAGGAGGTGGTATTCAACTGTACTTAGAGTTCTGGGGACTTGCACACAGGTCAAGCCTTCATTATCCACTATAGAAAGAATTGAATAATTCACATGGACTTTCTTCAGTGAATTTAACTGACCTCATCATGTTCTACTCAGCAGTAGGGACAATTACTATGAATTTACACACTGAGCCTAGACCTCATATGGGTTTTAGAAAAAAATCCACAGAAAATTGGAAAATTTAAATAGAATTAAAATAATTTCTCTACAAGAAAAAAAATGACTGGTTATCAATGGAGCCTCTGAATCTGAGAGACGTGAATTATTTTTGCCAGGCACTAAACCAGGTAGAAAGGTCAGAATGCTAGATTGTTTTATGCACTGCAGGGACTGTACATTTGGGAGTCCCATCAGCAGTGTATGAGTGTACCCTTTTCCCCCACATCCTTACCAACAGTTATTGAGTTTGTTCTTAATAGTTGCCATTCTGACTGGAGTCAGATGAAGTCATAGAGTAGTTTTGATTTGCATTTCTCTAATTGGTAGAGATGTTGAGCATTTTTTCATATATTTGTTGATTGATTGTGTATAATTTTCTGAGAGGTGTCTTGGTTCGTAGTAACCTTTTCTTTCTGTGTGTCTATTTCTCCCTTTGGAATGGAAATACTTACTCTCTGCCGCTGAATATTGGATATACATAAGTTGATTTTGATTTCCACAAAGGCTGACAATAAAGAGTTTAATTTGAGTCCCAGAAGAGACTTTGGACTTGAAGTTTGGGGAAATGCTGGAACTGTTCAGATTTGTATCTCCAGTGTGTCCTGGAGATACACTGAATGTATTTTCCATGGTGAGATGTTCATAGCCTTTTGGGGATCATGCTCGGCATGTGAAATTTTAGAATTAGGAGTATCTCAAAAGCTGAAGTGAGGTAATGCAGGAATGTTCAGAGGTGAAATTACTACATTATGAGACTGGTAACTTAATCTATGAACAAATCCATTGGGTGGATGAATAATTTGAAAGTACTGGGTAGTAAATGGAGAAGTTTGGGCATGTCTGGAAGAAGTAGGTCACTGGGGGCATGTCCTTAGAGATTATATTTTGTCACTTGGTCCTCCTTTCCTTCTGCTTCATAGCAGCCATATGTTTAGAGGCTTCCTGAAAAATGCCCTTCTTCCATGATGTTCAGACTCACCTCATGTCCAGAGCAATGGAGCTGGCTTCCCATAGACTGAGACCTCTGAAACATGAGGTGTTCTGCATCACCTTGGGCCACAGCACAGCAGCCAGCCCAACAAAGACTGAGATCTCTGAGAAATGTGGTCCTAGGCAACAGCAAGAATATTGGGTCCCCTAAATATAATTCAGAAATAAAGATATATGTATTATTTTTTAGAATAAAAGGGACTTCATCCCAATAAAAATGTCCTTATTTTGCCTGAAGCTAATATCAAAAAGTTAGGAACCACAACTGGTCCTGATTTCTGTTGGACTGTTCCTTCCACACACCATTCTATTGGTTTTCTAAAATTATAATATGCTGGAAATTATTGAGAATACCTGAGTAGAGCAGTTCAGGAGTAATCGGTGTCAGTTTTGATTGGGTAATTGATAAATCTAGATGACTACCTCATGTCAAACAGAAGCCATACAGATATTATTTGGAGTCATGTGGTATAAACATCTGAATAACCAATAAGAAAGCAGCCCCAGAATAACACTCTGAAGAGATGAGAATCATTTGGTGGAAAAAGAAGCATCGCAGAGTCCCGAGGAGCTCTACACTCAGACTAGCAGTGGACATTGGGCCTTGCTTCCTTTCATGGGGGCCTTCCTCTGACCAACCAGGCTTGTCCCCAAGCCCTTTCTCCATCATACTTTCCAGCCAGAAGTCACAATAGGTGAACTCAACAGTGCGCCTTTGGTCTCCAGAGGAGTAGTTGTCCCAGCTGAGCTCCTTTGGTCTTGTCACTAGTGTCCAGTCAGATCTCACCAGCTGACCTGAATGGTCAGTCTTCTTAGCAAGCATGGTTGAGGGCCATGCCACCTGGCCCTTTTGGACCATCAAGCATGCCTGACCCACAATGCTTCCACTCCATAGCAGGATCACCAAGCTGTTCCAGCAACTGCCATCAAATCTGTCCCCAGGCAGTTCCACCAGGATCACCATCCTCCCAGGCCTGGTTCAGCTGCCTCACAGGCCTTCTCCTGCAGGTGCTGCCTTCCTTTTGGGATCCTGCCGCTGGTGTCCTGGGGTGCCTCCCTCATAAAGCCAGTGCTGTCCTACACCAACTCGCAGATGTTCGGACCATCCAGAACAGTAAGGGTCTCTCCCACCAACACAGCCAAGTCCTCTGCTCACCTGACTCACCCTCCACTGTGCTGTCTGAGGACATGGCCGTGGACACTACTCCTTCTTCTATGACAGTAATATTTCTAACTGCACCTGCCTCCAATGACAGCTCCTGCCCATGCCCCCAGGTCCATGATACTATGCAGCACAGGCAGCCCACTGGCTCCCCAACACCTCAGGTCTCCCACCTCAACCCCCATTTGTACCTTTCCTTTGTCCCACTAACCACACCTCAGCCCTGATCTGGGAGCCCCCCTGGGTTCCATGGAGAACCTGCCTTTGCAATGCTGCCCTGCTTATAGCCATCCCAGTTAGGGACCATGCACTGCCTTGCACCTGGCACACAGTGTCTTGGCCATCATCCTCCTAGCCTGCAGCACCAGAGGAACCTGTGGATACCACCCCTCCTCCCTAGGCTCTCCTAGCACAATCCCTCCTGCCTCCTACTAAAATTTTGGAACATAATATGGGCTGCTTCCTGGTTCTGGGAACATCCATCATAATGGCAGATGTTTCCAGATCCCCAGCAGTTCTAGAGCCACCTCTCAGTCATGTAGGAGCCCTGGTGGGCAGTGGTAGCATAACACATTCATTTAAGGTAACCCACCCAGGAAGCTCAGCCCAGGCTATTAGCTTAAACTCATACCCTTCAACAGTGAGTGGCAGCCATGGGCTGCCTAGTCTTTTGGGTATGATATCAACCCAGACCCTCTTGTGCACATCACTCAACAGCTGGCCAGGCTTTCCTATAGTGCAGTGCAGGGGTTTAGAGTCTCCAGGACAGGCTTGGACTTTGTCACAGGTGGGCTGGATATGGGACATCATATCCAGACTTCCCATTTGCCAGGTCCCCTCTCAGGCCTGCAGTGGTCTTGAAACCTGCACTGCTGGGACTGGAGGGAAAGCTGGTTTTGAAGTGCCAACTCCAGACCTGGGGTCCAAGCTGCAGCCCAGGGTTAAACACTGAGGATCTAAAACACTCACTGTGGAGCATAAAGATCTACATATATGCCTGACCTGACGCCACCACAAAACCCACACTCTGGATTGATGGTATCCTGTATGATCTGAGCTGGGCAAATTTCCTGGCCATCAACCTGGCTAAGATATTCATTGCTAGCTGAAGGGGCTTCCCATTCTCTCATGTATTTGCTTCCAAGGCCTTCCTTTTGCCCCCAAATGTGCTTAAATTCTTATTGTTTTTTTCTGACTCTGTTTATGCATCTCCATTGCTTTCTGATTAGATGTCAGAGAAAGACATGGTATATGTTCATGGTAATGTGTGGAGCCTGACATTATGCAAATTTGGAATAACGACATGTTTTGTGTGTCCAGTAGATAGATCCAAAGGTGCTCTTCCATTGAGGTTTACAGAATTTTTTTTATTTTTCATTTTGAGATGGGGACTCATTCTTTGGAGATTCTGCCTCAGCCCCTGAATGACTGGGATTACAGGAATGCACCACCACACTTGGATTGCCTAATAATTTTTAAGTCCCTTTCCCTTATTTCTTAAATTTAAACCACATTTTTTAAAGGAAGGCGTCATCTTCACCATGGTATGGAATGTATTCTCCCATCAAACAGAATGGGCCAGTGCTGTCTGAGAAACTGGGCTATGCACTGTGTGTCCTGGGCTCACTAGGTATCTTCTGGTCATCATTACTGAGTGGTGGATATGGGAACATGTATAGATTGGGACTGGAAAATAACATAACTTTCCATCTCTGTTTAAGACAAGTGAGTGGCCAATGAGCCAGGAGGCCCTTGTGACCCTCAAGATCATACCTCTGTGGTTAGGGCATTTATCATCCTTTGTGCTCTATCACATCAGCAGCCAGCATAGCATCAGCATGTGGAAGAGAACCTGTTGCTACCCAGGAGCCCTTGCCTCTCCCCTTGAACCTTCCCATCAAGTGCCCCAGGACAGTGTTCAGACAAGCCATTGTCCTTCCCTTTCCACAGCCTTTGTAGCACTACTCAGTGGTTAAAATCACCTACTACATCACTGGTCAATCTCTTTCCTCCTCTGTGGTTCCAGAACTCCAGGTTCATCTATCCAAATGTGACAGATAAATCCCTTTCCTTCAAGGCAGATGTCTCTTCTAGAACATCAAGCTGGTTTAGAGAGCAAATACAAGGATAAGTCTTAACCCTCTGTAGCCTCTCAGAACAAAGCTGTCCCTTCTGCATATAGAGGATCCACCCTCCCTGGCCACCTGTTTTTGCAGCTTCCTTGGTCCACTGGGCTCCAGAAATGGAATGTGTGAGAGGAAGGTGATTCTGGTACCAGGGGGTCAGCCCATATGAGAAGGCAGAGAGCCTTATAATGATCTGTCTTCAGACACCAGGAAATGGTAACTGCAACAGTGGGCAAGGTCCTGGGTGTGTGGAGAAAGAATGCTATGAAAACCATGGCTGCCTCTGCCTGAAATCTGAAAACTTAAAATAGCAGAGCATCTCCACGCCCAGATATATACAGGTTGGCCCCAGGTAACTCCCCTATTTAAGGGATACTCAACTCCTTAGGAGACCCAAAGCCTGAAACTCAGGGACACTCAACCATCAAACTCATGAATCATCAAACATGGAACTCCCTGCCAGTGCCAAAAAATGACTGGCACAGGACATTAGAGGTGCTTTGATCATGGGACAGGGACCAATGGTTCCCGCACACAGGGCACCACCCCCCAACCCAGCAGGGCTGCTGATATATCAGCTAGATTCGGGGGCCCCACTGCCCCTTCTAGCCACACCAGCCCATGATTTCCCAAACACAATTGTATCATCCCCACTACAGCAATCCTATGTACCAAGTGCCCACTGGGATACTGCCAGCCAAGTGGACCCACCCTTCTTCCTTTCACTGCAACAGGGACCTGCATCTCTAGAGATACACAGTTTAGAGGCATAATTGGAGGGTCCTGGAATCAAGGGGTCTCCTGGCCCTCCAGTTCTGACTACCATGTCCTGTGGGGAACTCCTAGCACTCTTCTGTGTAAGATCACCTCAGAACCACAATAGTCTGGTTCTTATAGTCTCAGCTCCAGACCTTGTCCTAAGACCCATTGCCATCTTGCTTTCAGATTTGTCTTGGCAACACCGACAGGTCTAGCCATCCCCATGATGACTGGCTTTTCCCAGTTATAGACACATAGGGAGGGAGATAGTCCAGCCCCCAGGCCAGCCACATCTGGTAGATTGCAGCCTGGGTGGAGTGGAAGGGAGGAGGAGAGAGTAAGCAGAGAGGCAGGGAGGAAAGCAGGAAGAAAAATAGACCCTGCATTTGTCTGACCCAAGACCTTGAAACTCAAATTGCCACTAGGTGCCAGCAGAGGACAGGGTTCCTGAGACCTCAAGTAATGATAGCAGTCTCTGCCTCCTGTGATCCCATGCCAGGTCCCAGGTGAGCATTAGGGCCACCAGGCAGTGGCATCTGGGAAGAGGACATCAAGGGAAGGAGAGTATGAGACTGGACATACCTGGGTACTGAGAGAGCCAGGATCAGACTTGCATTTGGGACATGGTGGTGGGCAGAAGATCAGAGTCCTCTCATGGAACAGGCACAGGTTACACAATGCATGTTACACAATGTGCCCATACACTGCTCCCGCAAAGATGCATTTATTACTTGGTCTACAAAAGGGGGGTTCTACTGACACCCACACAGACACTGGAGTTCACAGAGGTCAGAGATCGCCCCTCACATTACCCTTTTTTACATCTGCCAGCACCTGCCCCTTCCAATGTTGTGCTCACCCCACAGGGTGCTGAGCTCTCCTGGGCAATGCATGCCAAGAACTGCCCACTGAAGGGGCAGAACTGAAGCCCAAGAGGTTCTTCCTCTTGGAGTTGCTGCACTGGGCCCTGTGTCTCCCTGTCTCTGCCACTCACTGACCATGTGCCTCAATTTACCCCTCTATGGCACAAGTTAAAATCCTACCCTGCATGTCTGGGGGCGACGTAAGTCCAGTACAAACAGTTCTGTGGCTGAAACACATGCAAGTAGGAAAAAAAAGGCTCCTGTCCTCTCTTGCCTAGGAATGACATCCATCAGGCCATAGGCAGGCCAGCCAGATATGGAGGGCCACTTCTTGGGCTGGACTGGAGAACCTTGTTCTCAGTTCATGTCATCATATATGAGGTCCTAAGTGCCCTGGGGAATCTGGGGTGGAATGGAAGTAGACCTGCCCTTCATTGTCAAGCCCTCACAGGTTATCCCAAGGTAGAAGGATCAAATTCAGACTCATTTCTAAAGCTGGTTACCTCCTGGAATTTGGGCTTTGGAATGAAATGAAGTCTTGTGGTTACCATCTCCAAGCACCTGGTTTTGCCCACTGAAGCTGGTTGTATCTGGAGTGTATGAAGTGTTGTCAGGTAGTAGGTTAATATCGTCTATGAAGTAGAGGAACCCCATATGACCCTGAAGCCAAATAAAATCTCCCCACCCAACATCTTACCCATAGACACTATGCAAATGCTTTCTGTTTTTTTGTTTATTTGTTTGTTTTGTACCAGGTATTGACCCAAGAGGCCCTTCAACACTAAGCCACATCCCCAGTGTGATTTTTATTTTTTATTTTATGACAAGGTCTCTCTACATTGCTTATGGCCTCTCAGTTGCTTAGTCTGGCATGTGATTCTCCAGCCTGAGTTTCTCAAGACACTGAGATTGCAGGCATGCTTCCTGCAAATTCTTAACAGAGTTAGAAAAGCTTGTGAGGTCAGTTGGAACCAGACTGTGGAAGATTAATGAGGCCTTACCAGGATTATTCCAATTAATCCTGGAAAGAAATATACCATTATTCAATCTATTTGACAGGTGAAGATAGTGGGGTTAGAGTAAGGCATCCTGAGCTTGGATAGGAAGCAACCTGCAGTCCTCCAAGTCCAGCCAAGGCCAGCAAACATAGGTGGTACAGCTCATGCTACATTCCACTATAGATCTTTCAGGATTTCTGGGTAGCCTGCCCTCTACCACCTCAGCTTCCTGAATGTAGCTGCAAGGTAGGCCATGGGGGTGCAAGTCTGGGAGATATCTGTTGGCAGGGACAAGGCTCCTCAATGTGCAGGTGCTAGGAGGACAAGGGGCACCCACTATGAGATTATTTCCCCACTCCATTCCATGATGCTCTAGTAGTTAGGATCCAGCTCTCCAATAATGTCCCTGATGACTTTTGTAGCTGGGCAGGGACATAGCCTCTTGCCAAGGAGGTGCACAGACTTTGCAGTCTCCTGGAGGGTTGGACAGTAGCCAAGCAGTGCTTGATAAGAGAGGAGTTGTGATTCTTCCCCTGTGCTGGCCCCATTGGCTCTCCTCCTTGTCCCTCTAGTACTTAGGTCAATGAACAGGGGAGACGGTGAGAACAATGTTGGGATTGAAAGGTGTCACCTGGTCATGGAGGTGGGGCTTCATGACCCAGGAGCTGGGGTCATGAGATGGGGCTCTCCAAAAGGGTCACGTTCCATCTTCTAAGTCTAGATTGTGGCTTTTGCCAAAGTTTCCATGAACTCAGCCCCTGGAGTTGGGGGTCTTAAATAAAAGGAGCTTTCTGTCTGTTCAGGACCCCAGAATGAATACTGGGAAATGTAGAAACAGCCCACCATGCCCTTTGAGAGCCCTTCAGTTTGTCCAGGAGATGTACTAAAAGCTGCTTGCTGTGGCCATTATGCCAGGTGCATGGGGCATGGAGAGGTATGGGGTTGGGGACAGGAACAGAATTCAGGTGCTACCCAGTGGGTGTCCCTTCCCCACCAAGCATCATTTTCCAATCCTAATGCCTCTTCCTCCCACGCACAGGCTCATCTCCAGTGCTGGTTAGACCCTTTCCTACCTGCAGCTCTCAGCAGCAAGTGCTTATCTATGCCTGGGAGGTGAGAGGGCCCCTAGGCTTTGGGAGCCACAAAGGCCACTGCCTGGCTGAGTGGTAGTGTTCAGGCCTGTAGGCCTGGGCGGGGTCC
The DNA here is from genome assembly GCF_001458135.2 of Marmota marmota marmota. Lineage (NCBI taxonomy): Eukaryota > Metazoa > Chordata > Mammalia > Rodentia > Sciuridae > Marmota > Marmota marmota. Next base: position 114,832 of record NW_025999865.1, read on the forward strand.
ACAGCTTCCTTGGGAGGCAAGCTCTGGCTTCTGCCCTCCAGGATCCTTGGGCACCAAAGCGATGAGGGTGACTCTAAAGTCTGCAGAGGAAGAGGCCAGCTCCTTATCTGGGTGAGCAGGCCCACCACTGGGCAGAAAAGATCACTGTGACCAGGCTCCTGTACTCTGACGTCTCAGACTAAGAGATGCCACCACAGCTGTCCAACCCTCCAGGAGACTGCAAAGTCTGCGCACCTCCTTGGCAAGAGGGTATGTTCCTGCCCTGCTGCAAAGGTCATCCGGGACATTATTGGAGAGCTAGATCCTAACTATTAGAGGGGCATGGGATTGAGTGGGGGAATTTTCCCATAGCAAACCAGGAACCTACCCAGAGTGTGGTTCTTGCTTGGCCCACAGCTGAATTCAGAGCTGTTTAAGCAGTGCCAACTCTGGTCAGCTCTCCCTACACCTCTTCTCTGTGTGTTTTAATGATGGAAATAGCATATAACATAAATCACACCCTTATCATTATTTTAAAATGAATAACCTCTGAATTTGTATCCCATAGTTGATATTCAAAGGAAAAAAATGTTAAGTTAAATTCAGTAGAATTTATCTGAGCAAGAGGAAAAAACAAAAATTAAAAAAACATTAATGAGAAAGATTGGATTCCCTCCCCTAACAATCAAAAAATGTCCAAGAAAATAGTAGTGCAGTGTTATGAGGAAGTATATATGAACTGAAGTGAGACACAAATTCTTTCATTGCTTAAAAGACAACGTAGTTCATTATAACTCTGCAATGGACAAGCTCAGCTGCTGTTATTGCCTGAGACATAGCTATTCAATAAATGAAGCTGTAAGACAGTCAAACTACTAAATTGTAATATAGTTTTCAAAAGGATTTGAGTGCAAGTCCCTACATGGGTTTGACACTGATGGCTTCCTGGCCGGCTGGACCCTTGAAGACTCAGGTGCTACATAGCCTGCAGAGCCATGCCTGAGCCCAGCTAGCAGTGCCTCTGGGCCCCACTACAAACCTACTAGAAGACCTGGCAGAGAGCAACAAGTGCATGAAATGTGGCTTCATTCAGACACTGCTATTGTGGCTGGAAGGCACTGGCCACTACCTGTGCAAAGCCTGCAGCCTCTACACTAAGATGAATGACCTCAGTCTATCTCTCATCAAACAGAAGCACATACCTTCATCCTGGTGGCTAGGAATACATTATGCCAATTGGCACATCATCACCACAACCTTATGGTGCAGAAATTCTGAGGGCTAACCTGTGTGAAATGCCTGTGGACTCTATCAGAAACTCCATGCAGTGCCTCAACCTCTTCCTATGAAAAAATAGGGAATTCAAACCAGGAAACCAAAACCTAAAAATAAGGAAGTCAAAGACTTGTTCTCCTCTAATAGCAATAATTTGGTTCTTATGACTCTAATTTCCACCTTCTAACGCAGAGGATTACAGCAAAAATACTTCCCTTCCAACACTTCCAACAGCCACAGGGACAGGAGCCCCTGTGAGGTTTGCTGCAGGAGAGGGCACCAACCCTGAATATAGCAAGCTCCATTATTCAGGTCAAATGGGCTCCACATAGGCTTCAGTGTGGCCTTGCCAGCTGAAGTCACATCCTCAGTGGGACAGGATTCCTATTGTGCTCTGGCCCTGGCCTCAGCCCTTGTGACCACGAGGTGAAGAGGGTTCCACCCAAGAAGGCCTTGCACCTCTTATGTCGGAATTTGTCCTGCAGCCCAGACTGTGGCGATGATGCAGACAGAACCTCCCGCCCATGTGTGATTTCCCCAGGAGGCTTGCTAAAGAGAAAAAGAAGATGAAGCTCCTCTAGGAAAGGGCCAGTGCGTGAAAACATGGCCTGCTCCATTGGGCCAGGGCCACTTCCAGCCAGTCCGCCACGGGTTGTCTCCTGAACTGCTTGCAGAAACTGGGACTAGGAACAGGGCCAATTGCCTGCTAAGGAAGATGGAGAGATTCTTTCCAACAAGGTTCTGTGTGTATTGCCCCAAATCATGTGTTTCCTCTGATCGATTTTTGTTATTCCAGAATTTCTGCACACCTGTTCCACATGCATATTTCACAAGCATTCACGGAGAAGATCATTGGAGGCATTTGGCACACATCTTGAAGACTGGGTGAGTTCCTGGCTCTCTTGTCAAAAGACTGAGTAGTGACTCCAACAGACACTGTGACTGATGTTTCTCAAAGGTCATCTTGCCTGACTGACCTGAGGACAGTTGGAATTTGTACACAGGTGGCAAAGAAGATATTATTGTTCCATGTACACAATATTTTTTTAATGTTCAATTTTCATTGCAGCAATCAGGGTTAAATCATTTGCATAAAATTAAACAACATTTTTATAATGAATGTAAACATTTACCTTAATGTTACTTAAAATAATTTAAAAGAAAAAAAAATGTGAACTTAAACCTTCTTATGCTTCTCTTACACTTACATTGAATTTCTATATTCCCAATTCTTTAAGAGAACTATATCAAGAAAAATCTTTTTTTCAAAAAAATTTACCTTTTTCCATTTGTTAAGAATATTTATTTATTTATTTATTTTAAACGAAAAGCAAACTTCTTTATTGTACCCAGTACAGAATATAACGCAGCTTGGCAGGATGCATACAGCTCGGCGCAGGGGGAAGTATTTAAAATCATTTGGCAGGTTGAAGCCTTTCTGCACTGTAGACTTTCCACACTCTGGAAAAGAAGCAAACAAACAAACAACCCCCCCCCCCAAAACCCTGAAAAAAACAAAACAAAACAAAACCACCCAGGAGATGCATGAGTCCAATGGGAATGCAATGGTGATGCCGTCATCCTATATCTTGCGACAGCACAGGCCACATGGTTACAGCAGGGGAGGGGCAGCTCAGGCGACAGAAGATTATTTTCATACTTGCTAAAACAGCATAAATTTATTTAAAAAAAAAATCCCAAACCAGGATAAGTAAAGAAAGGAAAAACACTTTCGTCTCCAGGGCCCGGGACGTGGCGGCAGGCGCCGGCGGGGCGCGGTG
>NW_025999865.1:118479-130122 GCF_001458135.2 Marmota marmota marmota
AGCTGAAGCGCTGCCGTCCGCCTGGACTACGCTGTGCACCTTGGGGTGTGCGCCTACCTGCCAGGCACGACTTCCCGCTGCCTCCCCAGCCGCGCGGCGCCTACTCCAGGACCCAGCACTCCGTGCCAACCCTGCGGCCGCTGCTGTCCCCGCCGGGACCGAGAGGGAAAATGATCCCTGAGGATTTAGAGAGGCAGATCAGTCTGGCTGAAGCTGAGGGTGCTGTGCCGTTCCTGGTCAGTGCCACATCTGGCACCACTGTGTTGGGAGCCTTTGACCCCCTGGATGCAATTGCCGATGTGTGCCAGCATCACGGACTGTGGTTACACGCGGATGGCTGACTCCGTGGCCTGGAACCCCCACAAGCTCCTCGCTGCAGGACTGCAGTGCTCTGCTCTTCTTCTCCAGGATACCTCGAACCTGCTCAAGCGCTGCCATGGATTCCAGGCCAGCTACCTCTTCCCGCAGGACAAGTTCTACGATGTGGCTCTGGACACGGGTAACAAGGTAGTGCAGTGTGGCCGCCTTGTAGACTGTCTGAAGCTGTGGCTCATGTGGAAAGCACAGGGTGGGCAAGGGCTGGAGCAGCGTATCCACCAGGCCTTTGCTCTTGCCCGGTAGGCAAGGAGGGTCCCAGGTCCCCTCCCAGGGTCTACCCTTCCTCCATTTCTGCCCTCAGGATTACTTTCCTCCCCTGTCTCTGTGGTTCTCTTCAGTTTATATGGCTGTCTTCCCCTCTCCACCTGCAATTTGTCACCCTCTGTTCCCAGGTACCTGGTGGAGGAAATAAAGAAGAGGGAAGGGTTTGAGTTGGTCATGGAGGTATGATCCCATGTTCTTTTGCATCCATCTATCCCAGCCTATCCCACGCAGCAAGCTCACATGGAGGAAGAATGACAGTGAAAGGGAAAATGGTCCTCCTTTCTCAGCTCATACCTTCCCCTTCCTTATTCCCCTCAGCCTGAGTTTGTCAACGTGTGCTTCTGGTTAGTGCCTTCCAGCTTGCGGGGAAGCAGGCCAGTCCACATTACAGCCAAAGGCTGTCTTAGGTAGGCTTTCTCTGGCTCTGGGTAGCCCTGCTAAGGGAACTGATGCAGCTGGTGCACTTCTGCCCCTGCTGGCCATTCCTGATATGGGTGGTCCCCCTATTGGTCTCTTGCTCCTGAGGGGCTAGGTAACTGGAAGATAACACAAGCTTGTCCTTTTTGTGGGGGGGCTGGGGGAGAAGGGGATAGGAATAAGATATGTTTGGGGGAAATAAGATGACAGAAAGGAGCATCACAGGAGAACCCCAAAAAAGTTAGTGTGCAGCACACAGACCCCTGTGCTAGGGTCTGTGCTGGGAACTCAGGCCCAGGTCAGAGATATAAGGTAGAAATAACAGGAAGAGTCTTTTCAATGATGCCGGGGACAGAGAAACACAGAAAGGCCAATTTGATTTGCCTTCTAGAGGCAAGGAAGTATGTTCTGTCTGGTCCCTAAGAATGGGTTAGTACTAGGTGCTACAGATGATCTGAAAGGACAAGAATCTTCTTGCCCTCATGAAGTTGTTATTGTGGAAAGCAAGAGTTACTGTTTGAAGCCAATATTTCAAGGTGGTTTTGTAAATTACATGCTAGATCACATGGCACAGATCAGATATTACAGGATCCAGGAGTGGTGGCACACACTTATAATTGGTGTCTCTGGAGGCTGAAGCAGGAGGATCACAAGTTTGAGGCCCGCCTCAGCAACTTAGCAAGACTCTGTCTCAAATTAAAAAATAAAAAGTACAAAAGGACTAGGATGTAGCTCAGTGGTAAAGTACCCTTGGGTAATCCCTGGGAAATAAAAAAGGAACCAGGAAAGGGGAGAAGAAGACATTCAGGATGACTAAAGTTTGAAGGTAGACTGAAGCAGTGTTGAAAATCAGAAAAGTCAGGATTTAGCATAAGAGATTGTCCTACAGCTATCTTGTAGGTAGGAGAAATGAGGAATAAAGCAGAAGGTAGAGAAGGCCAACCAAGTTGGATGTGGTGGAAAAAGTAATGTGGGGCCAAGGTGAGGGTCTAAGCAGTGAAGATAATTCCAGAAGATGGCTGGGTGGGAGGGAAAAACAGCTCTGAGAGCCGGGTAGTCCAGGTAGCTGGCCCATCTTCTCACCTGACCCCACGCTGCAGCTGGACTCTACCGCTCCCATAGGTAGCCCCTGTGCTCAAGGAGCACATGGTAAAGGAAGGCTCCATGATGATCGGCTACCAGCCCCGTGGGACCCATGGCAACTTCTTCCGAATGGTGGTGGCTAACCCCACTCTGACCTTGCTGATATAGACTTCCTCTTCAACGAGCTGGAGTGGGTAGGCCAGGACCGGTGAGCCTTCTTCCTCTAGAGGCCTCAGTGCCACCCCTCACCCCACTGAGTCTCTCTGCGTTGTCTCCTGCGTTCTCAAAATAGCCTCTCTAGGAAACAAAGTAGGCTTAAGCTATTAGGAGAATGTTTAAATAACTATATCCATAGGATGCAAGGTTATTCTTTCATTAAAATTATATTTACAAAGAGTTTTTATTAATTGAGAAAAATAATATAATGTTATGTTGAAAAAGCTGGATATAGGACTATGTAGTAATGAGCAATGTTCAGAAATACATAGGAAAAGGCTGATGAATGAACTATGCCAGAGTTTGTTTTCCCTGAGATAATAGGCAATTTTAAAATTGACCCTTTTATACTTTTGTGCCTTCTCCTTTTACTATGTAATGAATATGCATTATGTAATAGGAACATAATAAAATTAAAATTTCAAGTATATTAAAAAAAGAAAGGAAAAACAAATCTATACAGCATTTACAACAAATAAATCTCTAGCCATCTGGGGGGTAAAATATGCATCTATGTATAGACTATGTGCAGATTAGAAAGCTATAAATATGGTTTAGAAGAGTCCTTTGATTAGAGTACAATGCTAATTACAACCCAAGATATAAGCTCCACACCTTTGTGGGCTAATTTCCCATAGAGGAAAATCTCATTTTTCCATATCTATAAAATGCACCTTTATCCCTATGAACCTCTTCACAAATGTGCTGTTGGTTATAAGGGGGATCATGGAACATTCCATTTTTTGAAAAGCAACTCAAAGCCTGTGCCTCACACTCATGGACTCAGCACTGTCTTCTCCACACATGAGGAACAGCACAGTCCTTCTTAATGTTCTGAGTGACAAAGGGAGCACAAAATTCCATCACTGGAGCAGGCAGCATGTGCCATCACCCTCTAGAGTGACTTTCCTCTACTTTGAGCTCAACTTTCACTCAGCTTTAACTTAGTTGTTTTAAACTTTCCCAATATAATACAGCAATTAGAAGAAACTTAAAGGAGTGGCAGAAAACCAGAGTGCTAGCACTGTTTTACCTGTTGGTGTCACCTGTAAGCCTCAAACCCTACTGAACTGTTATGTAGGGTTTAAAGCCCAAGATGTAAAGAAGAAGGAAAAAAAAAAAACACAAACGGATGAAATGGAAATTGTCATTAGTCATGCCCATGGAAGAATCCCTAGGGTTCCCACCAGGTGACCAAGTTTCAAATGGACATGACATGTAATATGTACATCTGCTTCCCAGAGAGGGCATGTTAGTGAACATGGGGAGCTATACACATAGAATCTATGCTTGTGTCCAGGCTGCCCTGCACACATCAAAAATGTACAACTCAGTTGCAAATGTTCCATCAGGTTGTCTGGTGCAGAAAGCACAAAGCAGGCCACAGAGCAGGCTTTTATGTGGCTAGGGAACAGCCCCAGCAAAGCCCCTCTCAAGCTGCAGCTCTTCATAAGTCGGCACAGCCCTGCCTATGGGACACAGTGCACAGTTACCAAAAGGTTTTTTTTTTTTTTTGCTTTAAATACCAAAACTACAAAAATCAGTTTATAAACTGTTTTTCCAAAACAACCACCAAAACAAAACAACCCCCCCGCCCCCTGAATCAAAGCAAAACTAAATACTGTCAAAATTGTTAATCGCCCTTCCCCTAAAATGAAAGCCATCCACATTCAGCCATGTGACTGGGAAGAGAGAGGGGGCCTGCTCTATTTAGTGACCACATGGCTGGAAGGTTCCCAAGCGTAGCAATGGTTTATGATTTGAGAACCATGGAGTGGGTAACAGCTGTCAGGACTGATTCTCCCCTTTTTCTAAACCAAGGGGAAGTATTTCAGATTGAGCTAGAAGAACTCTCCAAATTTCAACACATATTTTTAACCTTTAATTGGTCCGAGCCTCCCCAACTCAGTCTACCTACTTTTATATGAGCTTTTGATTTCTTTAATAAATTGTGCAAACCAGAGCCCTTCTATGTAAAGGCATTTAGTAGTCCATGATCAACGCAGATTGTCACACACTCGGTCCCATTTTGAGGGTACTAACCTGAACAAGGTATTGCTTTGCATATATTGTCCATGGTAGTGAGGAGGCTCCATTCCCACATCCTCTTCCCAGAAACCTCATCAGAATCACAGTCGAGGCACCAACCTTTTGGTGGTTTTTCTGCCCCTGCCTGTTCCCACTCCCCAGCCAAGGTATATGCCTTTCAGGGTAAAAATCCAGAGATGGCTTGGGCTCTCCGGAAAGTATTCAAATGGCAAGCTTTAGAACAGCCAAGAACACAAACAAAACCACTGCCCTCATCTGCCTGAACGGGAACTGCTAGCTCTAGGGTTTGGCTGCTCAGCCACTCAGAAACTTGGTAAGCGAAGCCTTCAGCATAGGGGAGGCTGCTGCAGCGATCCATGTCCAGGAGGTAAGCAGGGTTGTCTTCAAAGTGGGTCAGTGGCAGGGTGTCCTCCTCGTTGAGGGGGCATTCAGACTCTGCCTTCAGGAATGGACGCTGATTGTCTGGGAAGGCCATGGACAAAAGGGCATCCGGGTCACAGACAAATTTGTTGACATATCTTTCCCCAGCGACCTTCTGCATGATGCCCTTTTCATAGTAGCAGCGTAGAGAATGGCTCAGCTTGTCATAGTTCATGGCAGGCCGGTTCTTCTGGATGCCCCAACGCCGAGCAACCTCCTCTGGTTCTATCAGCTTAAACTCCATGCCTCGGCCTGTCCAGGCAATGAAGTGAGCATTGGCTGAGTCATCAAGAAGAGTGACCAGGAACTGCCACAGTTGAAGGGAGCCTCGCCTCTGATAAGGAGGGCCCTCCCGATACATGGTGGGCTCTTGCTTGACTTTGCCTTCCAGTCTCTCAGGCACAACGCAAGTGTCATCAAAATATAACCGGGGATCTTTTTCATATGAAAAACTTTCATGGCTGCTGGAGAAATATCCCCCTCTCATGCAGGATGACTGGCAGTTAGGCACTTCTGAATCAACGCAGTAATCCCGGGACTCCTGCTTGATTCCCATTGGTGACTGGAACCCATGTGCTGGGGGACCTGGCATTCCAGAGACCCTATGTTCACAGAGTGGGTCATGGTATTCTTGTTTGAATCCCTGAGGGGGTGGGGGAGCTGCAGGGACAATAGGTTCTGACATTTGTCAGTGGTAACTGGGGCGATTATCTCCAGGAACTCCCGACTGCGGAGGGAAGGGATGGCAGGGTTCAGACAGTTGTCTCTGAATTCTCCCATTGCAGGTGAGGAAAAGACCCTAATGAGGTTTCTGTCCATGACCGGCTGGCACCATTGTTCTGGGGCTGAGCAAAGGCAGAATTTCATGGCCAAATCCCATGACAGAGGAAAGCTATTCTGTCCCATGGCAGCAGGACTGCAGAGAGACAGAGCAAGCTCTTGGGGACAAAATATAACCCATAAGGGCGTGCTCCCATGGACCACCTTCCTGCTGACTCACATCACCTGCTAGCAGTTACCACCCAGTACCTAGTCCTCTCAAATAACCCTCTCAAAGCTATCAGGGTCATTTAGGTCAACTGTGAGGTCACAGCACTCATAATCTAATCACTTCACTGTGAGCATTCCTGCATTGTCTCCCATGAGCTTTGGGGGACAACTCACACCAAAGCATAACACATTTTAATTGCCAAACAGCAAATAATTTTTGCTTAGTATATAAGTAGGTTGATCATCACCAAAAGCTAGATGCTGTAATTCTGTCATCCTGTGGCCTTGTGAAACCACTTTCCAGGACTCCTATGGAAGTTCCATCAGATCCATCCAGCACACCAACACTCAATTATGTCCCATCTCAAGTTCCACTTCCAAAGCAGTAGCATCAGGTACCACCACTTACAATGCAGCAATTTTTTTCTATACCCACTGGAGTCTTTGAAGCACAGCTGCATTTTCAGATGATGCTTTGTTCAAAGCCCCACACTGCTTTTGTCTTAGAGATGGTGCTACATCTTCATATTTCACTCCACCTTCAATTAATGCTAGAGCAACCAGCACTGGAGCGCTCTCAAGGCCCACAATGCCACAGACAGCAATCAAATAGCCAGATCTGGTTGGAGAGTGGTACAACATCAGTAAAAGCCAATCAAGCACATGCATGCCTTCTTTCTCCACAAGAAGAGTGTCTAGAGTTGCTTCACATACTCTTACTCTTGGTATAACTCAAAACCTCTTAAATTCTTCTGCCAATTGACCTACATTTGCATTGGCTAGATCCTGTGTAGGAAGGAATCTTACTTCATACACATGACATTCATTGGAGAAAAGATAGCCTCTTTAGGGGCTGAGGCAGTGGCTCAATGGTAGAGCGCTCACTTAGCACATGCAAGGGCCTGGGTTCGATCCTCAGCATCACATAAAAATAAATAAAACAAAGGCATTGTGTCCAACTACAACTAAAAAATATTTTTTTTTAAAAAAGATAGCCTCTTCAAGAAATGGGCCTGGGAAAACTGGAAATCCATATGTAGAAAAATGAAATTAAACCTTTATCTTTCACCCTGCTTCAAACTCAACTCAAGTGCACCAAAGACTGAGGCACTAGAACACAGACCCTGGATCTAACAGAAGAAAAAGTAGTCCCATGTTGGCTGAGGAACTGACTCCATTAACAAGACTCTGATGCAAAAGAAGTAAAATCAAGAATCAATAAATGGGATGGATTCAAACTAAACCTTTTCCTCAATAAAGGAAACAATCAGTAACATGAAGAGAGAGCCTAAATAATGGGAGAAAATCTTTACCACATGCACCTCAGATAGAGCATTAATCTCCAGAATATATAAAAAACTCAATACCAAAAAAAGAAAACCAACCCAAATAACACAGTCAATAAATGGCTAAGGAACAGAACCCAGCAGTCCTGTTCTGTTTGGATTAGAAAGAGGAGAGCCAAGGGAAGGGAGGTGGCATGGGTGAAATAAGGGTAATAGAATGAATCAGACATTTTTACCCTATGTGCTTATATAATTACATGACCAGCGTGATTCTACATCTTGTACAACCAACACTTCATGGAAGAAGAATACAATCAATCAACAACTATATGAAAAAATGTTTTAACATCTCTAGCAATTAGAAAAATGTATACCAAAATTAAAATTTCATCTTCCTTTAGTCAGAATGGCAATTATCAAGAATATTAGAAACAGTAAATGTTTGTGAGGATGTGGGAACAAGGTACACTCAGACATTGCTGGTGACACTGCAGATTGGTGAAACCATTATGGAAAGCAGTATGGAGATTCCTCAGAAAACTTGGAATGGAACCAACATTTGACCCAGCTATCCCACTGCTTAATATATACCCAAAGGATTTAAAATCAGCATACTACAGTGATGCAGCTACATCAATGTTTATAGCAGCTCAATTCACAAAAGCTAAACTATGGAACCAACCTTAGTGCCCTTCAGTAGATTAATGGATAAAGAAAATGTGATATATTTACACAAAGGCATATAACTCAGCCACAGAAAAGAATGAAATTATGGCTTACTCTGAGAAATGGATGGAGCTGGAGAACATCACTCTAAACAAAATAAGCAAATCCTAAAGAATCAAAGGCCAAAGGTTTCTCTGATATGCAGATGCTAATCCATAATAGGGGGGTACCTTGGATTAGACAGAGGGGAGTGAAGGGAGGGGAGAGGTTACGGGTATAGGAAGGATAATAGAATGAATCAAACATTATTACCTTATGTGCATATATGATTATAAGAGCAGTGTGATTCTACATCATGCACAACTTCTGAGGAATGAGAAGTTATATTCCATTTATGTAAGAACATTATTTTATATATGACTTTATAAAATCCTCCTTTTAATTTTAAGATATCATCCATCTGTTTTCAAAAATGTTAATGGGAAAAGTGGTCGTGTATACTTTAGAATCAGAGAATATATGTGGTTTTTACACTTTTTATTTCTACTATTTTCTTTAGTATGGAGACATAAAACTTTACAATTCAGCGAGCAAATGACTTTTAAAAAGTATTCTGAAATTAATGTTTTTTTATATGATTGGGTAATCAATTAGTAGGCAGCAGACAATCCTAGATAAGTTTTATAGATTCTGCAAGAAGGAAGGGGATGAAGGAAAATCTTGATATCAAAGACACTGTGAGGAGCTGGCTTTAAAACATGTCATGGTATGAGACATGCTCAATGATATAGCAATTGGAGATTTCTAGAGTAGCCACTTTGAAAATATTTGTGTGGCCAGCTTTTTCATCCCCCCCCCACTTTAAAAAACTATTCATTTATAATCCTTTCTTGCATGACAACCTCTTTTTTATATTACCATGAAAAATATTCATGGATATTTACATGTGATAAAGACCTTACTTTGGTCATTTATTTTTCTGAACCTTAATTGATTAATCCATGAGATAAATTCAATAAATTGCTTCACAGGAAACAAATGAACTCTGGGATATTTATGCTGACCTCTATCTAGTTTTTATAGGAAATGTGATTATGATAGTAGAATTAGTTGGCAAAGGTTATATTTCAACAACTTGGACCACATATAAACACTCTTTTATCCATTGAAACACATTGTTTTTTCCTGCCTCCTTTGTATGACCAGTCCATATTATCAGGTATTATTAGGCACTCATTTAGATTCTGAGCAGTCTGATCTGAGAAATTAAGGCTTACAACTCAGGAGGCAGAGGCATGAGGATCACAGGTTTGAGGCCCACCTCAGCAACTTAGCATAGGAAAAATCTCTTCTAGGAGGCTGCAAACTTCCTTCTTAGTTTAAGCTGGGCTTGCAAGGGCATCATGTGGGGGGCTCCAAGGCTTCAAGATAAGACAATGATGTCTCTGGGCACAGAGATCATCATTTGGGAATAAAAGCAGATTCTGTGGTTGGTGGGTCTGTGGCTTCCACTTTGTGAAAACACAGAGTGTTTGAGATGGAAGGAAGTAGTTTGGTCTGCTTGCTCCATTTATGGGGGGTGAAATGGATTTCAGAGACGCCAAATAATTTGCCCAAAGTCACACAGCTCAACACAGCTCTTCTGACTCCTTTCTGTTGCACCATGCACTGCTGGGCAGCTTCACTGTCCATTGTGAGAAAGTTGTTGACCCAGTTCTCTCACATCCTTAGGTGTCAAACCCCATTTGTCTTTGTCACTTCAGCACATGTACAGACAAGGGGAATTAGAGTTCATTGAAGCGGAAAAAGGCCTAAGATGTTCACTCCTGCAGTAAGTAGTCTGAACAGGGCACATGAATAAGCATCTTAATCTGATCTTGCATATAGCTCTATGCAATACACATTGCCTATCCTGAACTCAGTTTCTTCACCTGTCATATGAGGACATTTACCACGATAATCCTTAAGCCTGATAAATGATTATGTATAGGAATTACCGACAGGTGTTTACAGAGCTTTGTCATCTGCATTGCACACATCTTGCCCTTTTTTTTCCAAAGCCTGTTTTAACCTTACTTTGACCTACTTATTTTGTTATTTAGTATGATTTTATATTTGCCAGGAAAATAAATCCACTGTATCATTTGTCCAAAACCTAAATGACAAGATGAATTTCTAACTGGGGTCCACATAGGCATTTGCACTCAGCTGTGTCTTATGTTCCCCGCTATCCATCAGGCTCCCGGTAAAAGCTTTGCCATTCTTCCCTTTCTCAAGCACAAAAATCTGCTGCATTCCCACAGAGCAATCAGAGTCTCCTTGTGCTTAAGAACAACCAGCTATAGCTGAACTGTGAACATCTGCATATATGACATGAAGCCATATGACATGACCCTGCTGTGATTGGATCTGCATTCATGTGGGGGCACAGGAGTCTCTTTCCCTATCTGGGTGAAATTCAGGCTCCTTTTCTATTCATGCTTCTATGTTTTAAGATAGGATTCAGGAAATCTTGCAGTATTTGGAAAATGCTTCTCTTTCACAAGGGATTGATTCCCTCCATAACCTGGAACTAAAAGATGAGCTACTTCCATTAAATTCATTACATGGGATAGAAATCTTCTTTATAACCACAATGATCACCATGGCTATGAAGGCTAAGGAAGGGGACTTAGGATTCCTGAAGTCTCATTTGTCATCAAGTCTATTTGATTGCCTTCTGGTCCAGGTCACCTCTTTTCTAAAGGAATAAAAGAGTCTTGCTCTATTCAGAGGTAAAGGGGGAAATGAGACTCTGCTCTGAAGATCAATCCCTGAAGCCAGGACTCATTCCTCTTTTCTGTCCATCACAGGACAGTGCACCTAGTCAATCCAAGGTCAGTCATTGACCTTGCTCTTGTTACCCAGACTCTCAGCAGCTTTGAACTTTTCTCATCTGTTTTCACCTTATAGGCCCAAGCAAGCATTCTGGGTTGACTCAAGAAACACATGTGGTCCAGCGTCCTTAGAAACCACATCTCTGACTGTGGTTTCTTTGGAGGCCCTTTCTTAATTCAAACTACCCTTGACATCCCACTTTTCTACAAATAGCCTTTCCATGGGTTATCACCTCTTTTAGGCTCAAACTTCAATAGTCAGCTCCCTCCTTACAGAAGAGAAGTTGGTTGTTGGGTAGAAGGTTATAGTTCCAGTAATCTAGATCCCAGGTATTTTCATGTCCCTCAGTATTTGTGGGGAATTTGTTCTAGGACTTCCCTAAGGATACCAAAATCTGAGGATGCACCAGCCCCTTGTATGTGATGGTGGGATATTTTCATAGAACCTATGCACATCCTCCTATAAAATGTAAATCATCTCTGGATCACTCAGAATACATGATACAGTGTAAATGCCATGTAAATACTTGTTATACTATATTGTTTGGGGACATATTTTTAAGAGTTTCAATCCATGATTGACTCTGTGGATGTCGAACCCACAGATAGAGGGCCGACCCCAGTTCTCTCCGTATCAGTATACTTGGAGTCCCTTCCATAGGCTCTCTGCCTGCCTCCAGCAGAGCCACAGACAATGGAGCCCTCGGGTATACTCAGTGCTTCTTGAAATCCTATGCTTGCTTAGGTTATGATGCTATGTGTAGAAAGTTGTGCCTACAGCTTCACAGTGTTTAAGTAAGTCAGTAAGAAGCTTATTCTCCTGTGCTTGTTAACTTGCTGCCCTGTTAAAACTCAAAACACTCCCTGGGAGTAGCTCCTTCATGTCCAATTGTTTCCTGATTTGCAACAATCTTTTCTACACCAGAGCCAATAATTTTAGAGCCATATATACCTTCCAGTCTAATATCAAAGCAATTTCTTTCAGCCTCTTTTTGTTC
>NW_025999865.1:131859-138463 GCF_001458135.2 Marmota marmota marmota
ACACATATACAATAAGGTTGTAATGTATGTAGAAATTGAAGACCAAAAATCATATGGAAAGGAGAAAGGGGAAGAGTTATGTTTGCAGTTTGTCCCTCCTTATCAAGGCAATGAAAGCAGATTATGTTGTAGCCTCCCTCCTCTAGGCTCACTGAGGTGTGCTCAAGAGGAGATGCACAATTCATCCCTCACAGAAATCAAATAAGGAAAATGATGGTGGAAACAGAGGAGGAAACAATATTTAAAAAGAAGAAATCTTGGAAGATCTTTTTTTTGGTTTTTTGTAGAAGGGAGGTATAGAAGGAAGGTCACAGAATAAGCAAAATCATAGAGTGATCACATTTTCCTAATCATTTAGAGTTCTGATTACCTATTGCCCAATTCTATAATACACTTGTCTGGGATTATGCAGGAGCTATTGATTTGTTCTACTCTCATTTGTGTAAATCAATTTCATAGAGAGGAAGAAAATAAAAAAACAAACAGAGTCTAGCAGTGGGTTTGATACCTACCAGTTGTTTTTAGTAACTGAGCTTCTGTTACAAAGGAGATGGTGAGGGATGTAAAATCAGACAAGGAAACCTTCTTTAATTTGGGTCAGGTTGTCTCGACCCCAGCACAAATGACAAATGGGACCCAATAATTCCTTCAATCATGGGACTGTCTTGGGAGTTGTAGGATGTTTAGCAGCATCCCTGTCCCCTCTGCCACTTGATGCTTCTTGAACAGTTTCTACAGACATTGACACATGATCCCCATTAAACTGGAGGCATAACCATTGATTGAGGTAGAGTTTGAGAACTTACCTATACACTGACTGCCTCAGTGCAGCGCACACCACAGAATATGACCTGTTGAGTTCAGTCCCAGTGAGGGAGTCCATCTGCCAAGGAAAATGCCTGATGGTGTGTTCTCCCATCAGATATCAGCAACATTTCCTTCCCTCTTGTTCTCGTGAGGACTTTGTACCTTGCCCATTTTTTGGACAATCTGGCTTTATTCCTGCTACGTCAATAGATGTGGGTGGCCCAGGTAGCATTCAGAATGACCCTAGCAATATTGCTCTTTACTCTAACAGTTGCAAAATCAAAAGTCAGCTGTACAGACTGTGTTCCCTAGTGAGACCAGGGCTTCATGCCTTCCTAAAGTCTGCTCTTGTAGGTATTCTGAATTCTGCTGAAGAACTCTAATAAAACCTTGCTAAGTCTCCCAGTAAGGCAGACCTGGATATGTGAAGATAGAAACATAGAAAATAGAGTTTCAATCTGATCATGTCAGAGCACATAGTGATATTAATTGCTATGAGTTTTCCAAGTAGAAGTCCAATCACTGATTTCCTAAAGGAGTTCTAATCGTTAATTCACGTTATTTACAGGTCCAATTCATAAACAAGTTTGTAAACATGAGGAGATGTGCATCTTTTGTCCTTTTCTATGGTCACATTGCTTGTGATTGGATTATATGCATGCTGTAGCTCAACCAGGTTCAGTTATCACAGCATTCAAAAATAATATTCTGTTTTTACTGTTCAAGAAGCTATGTTTTCCAGGTGCACAGGATAAATTATATATAGTTCTACTTTCTTTTCCATTTAAAATCTCCAAAGTACTTGTGGAATAGCCCCTTTATCTTTATCATGCATCTGTTAAATTAATAATGAGCCTGTTTTAGGGTGGACTTGGGCAATGGAATTTACATTTTAACGGGTCTCTAATTGGTCTGGGGATCTGATTGTCTGGGTTAGACAGTATTATGTTAAACCTTGTTGATAAAATAAACACATGGCGAAATTATCCTAACAAGAGAATTTAGCCCACTCTGTTGGTGTTGGTGTCTCTTGGTGCTAATTGGAATTTTTTCACAAAGGAGAAAAATGGTGTGTGTTCCTGCTCCATTTCCAGGAGAGGGCTTCTTCATGCTTGCCTGGTAATGAGTATGCTTTCAAGAGATACTCAGCCTCTGGTATTATTCAGGAGCTGCTTTTTGAACTGTGAGTTTCACTGACCTTGCTTTATAGTCCCCATGCAGCAGCCAAGGGACAACAGGAAAGACCAGGTCAGCCTATTGTGCTTTTGATTCCAGACTTGCTGTCACTCTCAGCCCTGGCACAGGGCAGACATCTCTGAGAGAATATTCCCTACATCTTGAGAAGGACAGGAAACAAAAAATGGAAAACCCTGTGGCATAGTCTCTTAAAAAATCCTTTTATCATGTATTTTACTTCAAGAGCTACATGTGTACCAATTAAAGGCTTTTTCACATTTTTTACATCTTTAAGAAAAGACAATTATTTGTAATTATTTGTTTGCTTAATTCACAGCAGTGAGAGAAGACATTTCACCTACATTTCTGCACACGCTTTTTTTTTGAGAACACTTGTTTCATAGTAATTAGAATCACAATGCATAGTAGCTTAAAGACTACACTTTAAGAAGGATGATAATGAGAACCAACTAAAATTGGTGCAGAGTATACACGTGAGACATGTTTAGGTCCAGAAGTCATTCCCTGAAAAAGAATTCATGCCTGTAACACATCTTGCACTTAATAGAGATTCCAGCTTGACTAAATGAATGACAACTTGAAGAATGGGCTATACCATTTACATCTCATTTTTATTATTTTTTAATATATGCTTATCTTCTAATAAGGGAAGAAATAAAATTTAATTTATCCTAAGACTGGCCTCATTTCCAGTATTAAGGAAACTAAGATGAATGGTTATTAAGTAATGTTGATACTTAGTTAAAGATTTAGCAAAGGCAATCAAAGGCAGATCAGTAATATGACTTTGGTTCCTTTCATTTTTTTTTTTTTTTAACTAACAATTGCTAAGTTTCTTGTAGGCCTGTTTCAGACGTGCTACAGAAACCATGGTAAATATATCTTTTCCACTTTGAATTGTATGCTGAAAGCAAACCTGGAGTGTAAGGGATAATAAAATATTTTCAATCATTACTGGATACAATAGAAGAGAGAAATGAATGGAATTACAGGAACCATGGGAATGAGCCCCTGTGTCCTGGCTGAGCAAAAGCTTATACAGCAAGCCTGGAAAGCAGGCAGCCTTGATGGGAACTGAGGTGTGGGGGCATCCAGAAGGGCTGTCTCAAAAGAGGTTGTGGAACTGGTAGGTCACCTCACATATTTGTTCATTCTGAGAGGTTCACTGTTCTTTTGGAGATTTGGTAGAAAAATTGCTTTACTAAAAAAAATTAATGCAATCATTAATTATAGGAAAATAAAAAGTAGTCAAGAAAGGAAGGTAATCATAGGAAAATGAGTAATTTAAATGCAAATAATGCTAAATCATCATAACACTATAAATCTTGAGTATTAATTTAATCATATGTATAATATATTTATTCTATTTGTAGGATGGTAATAGGGAAATGTGTTAGTGAGGAGTGGTGTATTATTGATTCTTCATACTTACTATGAGAAATTGATAATTACTAAAACCCCAAGTTCAATTAGTAGTCTTAAAATCATATTATTTTAAAATATTAATATAAATTCTGGAAGATAAAACCCAAAAGCAGGAAGGAGTGAGGGAAGGGAACTATTTTTTTCATTATAATTCATATAAAATCTTCTGACTTTTTAAATTATGTAATGGACAAGGTTCTTTTAATTCATTTGAAGAATATTTAAAACATCTCCTATAGGTCTTCATAAAATTTTTAAAAATCAAAGACAGTGAAAGGAGTGGTTTCTATTGATTGTAAAAGGTCAGTTTTATTTAACAATAATTCTTATTTTATATGTAACAAGGTTAAACTTAAGCTAGGCCAAATATTACCTCTTCCTAAAGTTCCTTGGTAACACAAAATAGAGGGCCTTGGATTTTTCACATCCCGATTCAATTATAATTTTTCCATTCACCATTGTGGAGTGAATGTGCACAGCCCTGTAGGAATCCATGAACCCAAAAGAATATAACTTGATATTAGCATGTGGTCAAGCCTTCTTTCTGTTTCCAGATGTGCTGTTTCATGGATTTAAACTGAGAGTCTGGAATTTGATCTTTAGGGCATGACATAACACTGTCATGACTGGCTATGTGAGCAAGAAGCTATGGTGTTAGGAATCATGAGCATCTCCCGTTCTCACAGACCTGCTTTGAGAGAGGTCACCTGGAAGGGTATTGCAGTTGAAGGTTAAAGTAAGAATTCTGTCCTGATTCCAAATAATTGTCTTCCAAAACCTAAAAATCTCTGAAAACTCAGAGATGCTTTTTACACTCATAATGTTAACATTCATGTCTTTTGAATTCTGATATGTTTAATATTTCTTACTTAATATACCATAAAGTTAAAATTATGTCCAAGTATATCTATATGAGCAAAAGGAGTATTTTCTGGGAAACAGATTATTTTAGAAAAATAAATTCCTGTTACTTTTTTTTTTACTGTCTTATACATAAGTCTTTGTCCCTCTCTTTTCTCTTAACTCCTCTCCTTCCACTTTAATTCCCCCTCCTCATCTAATTTCTTAAATGTAACTTTTACTCCCTGAAGCATGTCCTTTCTCTTGGATTCTCTCCATTTATAAGTTAGCTTTTTTGGGAGATGAAATTAGATTCAATTTGGGCCCAGTGAAAGCCTAGAACTATAATTTAGTTAATAGAGACATTCACAAAATATAGGTTAGGGTTTAGAAAGTTTTCTAAAGAGACATGTTATCTCCCACTTCTGGAAGTTTTATATATATATATATATATAGATATGTTTGATGACAGAATTTTTTCTGTATTAATATGCATCTCCTTATGTGATACAAAGGCAAATCTATTAAGCAATATCTTATAGCTGCCAAAAGCTTCTAATCATTCAATTTCTTTTCAGTTTTAAACTAAAAGAATTGTGGCTATACTACATATCTAAATGCCAACCAGGAAAAAAATACTACATAATTGAGGAGTCAGAAGTCACTGGAATGGAAGGCATGATCAGATCTTTGTTACTATTTTGGCTGATGGCCTGCAGGGGCATAATTATCTAGTGAGAACACATATGGCCTTGATTTAAAAAGCAATGTTAGCCTTCATTAGAGATTTAGTCATATTCCACAATTTTTAATATTTGATGACAGCCATCAAATATGAGTATGATATCCATCAGTCATAAAAAATGAAATGATTCCCATTCTGCATCATTTCATGGATGGAAATAAAGGCAAGGAGATTCTGGGATGCAAATTCACAGAGCCTTTGCAAGAATACTATTTAAAGGAGTCTTGGGAAAATTCGAGTGCAGGCCCTCTAACTAGATTCGCCTTGAAAATAACATTCATTTCAAACTTCTGGGCATGCTGATCTCATCTCCAAGAGTCATTTTAATAATTTTGTAATGTAAATATATGGGGCTGGTACAGTTTCATAGGGACCATGTTTTACCAGGTTCCTGCCTATGAGCATATGGTAGTAGTAACAGCTCACAACTAAATACTCTGGAAATTGCACACTCTTAAGAAGTTCTCAAGAACTAGGAGCTAGAACGCCTCTGTATGATGCCCCTGGTGGTCATTTTGCATTTTCAGAATGAGACTTAAATACTTTTCACATGCTCACCAACCTCAGAGCTCACTTCTCTGGGCAAGACTCTGGCCCAATTCCTACAGTTTATTTTACACTTGCTGATCAATAAAAATGGCAAATCCTAAAGAAGTGTTCTCACATTAATATGAAAAGAATTAACAGAGTACTGTGCTTCTCACCTCCTTCCAAAGCAGTTAAATTGGCCACATTATCTGTGGGACCTGGATGCTAATGAAAGCCATGGCTTGATCCCAGGTCCCCAGTCCAAGAGAGCTGTCTTTTTTTTTTTTTTAAACTATTCCCTTTGCGTTTCTCATATTTTACTTATAGTATATTTGGAGTCACTATTCTTGAGTTTATCAAGGATCTTATTATAGAAGTAGTAGAAACAATATGAGGGAATATATTTTTGGAGATTTTCCTGACTTCTCTCTTGGCCAAGTATGGGCATTTGAACACACCATAGTTTCCATTCAGATTTAGATGCAGCCTTTGACTAGTAGATTTATATCTTCCTGATAAACCAAAGGGTACTGATTAATAGAGCCTTCTGAACCCCTGGTAAGTTAAAATCAGTTCAGAGTACTTGTCAAATTAATCGGGAGAGGAAATATATCAACAGCTTGCTTTCCTAGCTGGGTTCCTGGCTAATCTTAAGGCATTTGCTAAATTTAATTAGTACATACTCCAAAGATTACTGGGAAGTCCTGTTTTTCGGCAGGTACAGATTAAATTTTAATGAGACATTAAGCACCTATAAGACATTTTAATGATGCACTAAGCACAATGAAGATTCATTTTTTGAGATAATTACAAAATGCTTTTCCACATCTTTAGTTACTAGGAATTATTTTCCCCCTACTTCCTACCCTTCTCAAATCTGGTAGGTAGGAATCCTTATTGAACAATGCTAATATCCACTAAGAAGCTCAATTTCTCAGCTTTAGAAACAGTAGAAAAAGACATACTTGACAAAAGGTCAGAATAGCTTGTGTTCATCCTGTTATTTCTTTTCTTTTTTTAAAACTTTTTTTAGTTATACGTGGACACAATATCTTTATTTTT
>NW_025999866.1:0-9470 GCF_001458135.2 Marmota marmota marmota
AAAAAAATATATATATATATATATATATATATATATATATATATAATATACACATATACATATATACATATTATACACACACAAATGGCAAACACATAAATTTTAAAATGCTCAATATCTTTAGCCATCAAGTATCTTTAGCAAATCGAACCTACATTGAAATTCCACCTAATCCCAGTCAGAAGGGCTATTATAAAAAGTAACAAATGCTGGCAAGGATGAGAAAGGAAAAAGAATGCTTGCTTATAAACTGTTGGTAAGAATGTAAATTAATACAGTCATTATGGAGAACTGTATATAGGTTCTTCAAAAGCTAAATACAGAATATATCCAAAGCAAATTAATCAGCATATAAAAGCATTACCTATATACCCATTTTTATTTTGGCACTGTTCACAAAAGCTAAGAAATGTAATCATTCTAGGATCCCATGGAAGAATGAATAAAGAAAATACAGTATGTGTATTGGTCAGCTTTGTGTCACTGTGACCAAAATACCTGACAAGAACAAAGGCCCTAATCTTCATCATGTGGGATTAGGGCCCAACTTCTTTAATAAGACCCCTACAGTGCAAGAATTAAAATAAAAAAAATCAATAAATGGGATGAACTCAAACTAAAAATTTCTTCTCAGCAAAAGAAACAAACTATGAGGTGAATAGAGAGCCTACATCTTGGGAGCAAATCTTTACCCCTCACACATCAGATAGAGCACTAACCTCTAGGGTATATAAAGAACTCAAAAAACTAACACCAAAAAAACAAATAACCCAATCAATAAATGGGCCAAGGACCTGAACAGACACTTCTCAGAATTCTGAGGATATACAATCAATTAACAAATATATGAAAAAATGTTCATCATCTCTAGCAATTAGAGAAGTGCAAATCAAAACTACTTTTAAGTTATCTTCTCACTCCAGTCAGAATGGCAGCTACTATGCATACAAACAACAATAAGTGTTGGCAAGGATGTGGGGAAAAAGGTACACTCATACATTGCTGGTAGGACTGCAAATCGGTGCAGCCAATATGGAAAGCAGTTTAGAGATTCCTTGGAAATCTGGGAATGGAACCACCATTTGACCCAGCTATCCCTCTCCTGGGTCTATACTCAAAGGACTTAAACACAGTATACTACAGGGACACAGTCACATCAATGTTTATAGCAGCACAATTCACGATAGCTAAACTGTGGAACCAACTTAGATGCCCTTCAGTAGATGAATGGATAAAAAAAAAAAATGTGGCCTATATACACAATGGAATATTACTCAGTGATAAAAGAGAATAAAATCATGGTATTTGCAGGTAAATGGATGGTATTGAAGAAGATAATGCTAAGTGAAGTTAGCCAATCCAAAAAACCCAAATGCCGAATGTTTTCTCTGATATAAAGAGGCTAATTCATAGTCGGGTAGGGAGGGGCAGCATGAGAGGAATAGACTAAATCTAGATAGGGCAAAGGGACGGGATGGGTAGGGAATGGGAAAAGGGTTAGCAAGGATGGTGGAATGTGATGGACATCATTATCCAAAGTACATATATGAAGACACGAATTGGTATGAACATATTTTTTATACAATCAGAGATATGAAAAATTGTGCTGCATATGTACTTTTTCTTTAATCTTCAATAAAAAAGGACCCTGAAAAGATTGTGAAGTTTGGATGTGAGCTAAAACATGTAAGCTGATCAAAACATTCTGGGAAAGATAAAAGACAGAAAATATCAAAAACAAAACAAATTAGTACCTATCAATCAAGCTTGATCTCATTTCTTGAGAACATCTTCCTTTTAATAAAGAATATTAAAATCCTCAGGAAAATTGATCCTAAATTAAGAAGTTAGTAGATCAGAAATATCTTAGAACATCAATGAACAAAATTAAATTTCATGGTTTATTTCAGAACCAATGTAATTTCTTCTTAATAATGCTATATCTTAATGAAATCTATTGACCAAACTACACCAGGCACTCAAAACATTCTGGCAATACGTAAATATTTTTAGATGCTTTTTATTACTCAAGCCAAATTACCTGAATGTGGAGATGATGTCATCTTTGGACAACTTGGTGAATAATAGATAAGTTGGGTAAATAGAACCAGCAGATCTGTAAGAGATACTGAATCTTCACAAAGAAATAGAAAAAGAAAGAAATTAATCCCTATTATATGCTAACA
This sequence comes from Marmota marmota marmota, assembly GCF_001458135.2. Classification (NCBI taxonomy): domain Eukaryota; kingdom Metazoa; phylum Chordata; class Mammalia; order Rodentia; family Sciuridae; genus Marmota; species Marmota marmota. The sequence continues at coordinate 2,187 of NW_025999866.1, forward strand.
ACTTAGAACAATTTAAATAATGGCTCATCAATCTATGACTGAGTTTTTATAGAAAACACGATCCAGTCAGGAAGGCAGAAGCTATAATCAAAAACACATGACTCCAGAACAAATTAGACATAGTATATTAAAAGACGGCAAGGCAAACAATACGATGTGGGCTATGTGGAGGGACAGGGGATTTTTTTTTTTTTTTAGCTAATCACTTAGTATAAACTTCTAATTAAAAGATTCATAAATCTGATTATTGCTATTTGTATTTATTCAATTAGGAGCAAAACTAAAGAAAAAGCTAAATGAATCTTCCAGTCTCACTTGCTCTGAGTTACTTACCTTTAGTTGACTTTAAAATCCATTAATTTTGGAAATCACACAATTGAGCAATGCACTATTAAGTCTCCCATTAGCTCTGATAGATAACACATCTTATATGAGAGTTATGGTAATGGTTGTCCAGGTTATTTTTCATGGACTTGAAGGCTGCTTTTGTCAAAAGCACTGACTCTTCACTTGAGCCTGTGCAGACATCTGATCAGTGACTAAAAACAGAGTGAAAAAGCTAGACATCTTGGACTTCATGTCATTTCTGTCTCTTTTGCTACCTTAATCTTTAAGTCAAAATGTTTCTGCTCAGCTCTGCACATAAACATGTTATTCACTTAATGAATGTTTGTCAAAAATAGTACAGATTCATTTACCTAAAACTTCCCTAAGCTCTAACCTCCCCCTTTTAGGCTTCTGAAACCAGGCTAAGAACTACATATTCTCAAGATTCACAGGGGCATCATGACTACTGCAAAATCAACAGATCACCAACAACCAGGTTTCACAACACCCTGCTCCAGACCACCAGAGAGATGCCTAGAAGTCTAGAATATACTCCATAACACAGGTCAGCAAAATGTAGTCCTTATGATCTGATTTTGTAATGCTCACAAGCTAAGAATGGATTTTCATTTTTAAAATGTGTTTGAGGTTCCTCAAAACCATGCTCAGATTCAGTGATTTACTAGCAAGACTTGCATGTTTCAACATACAGTCATACAGTTATGTTTTGTTACATCAAAAGCACACAAAGAAAAATCCAAGGGAAGTGGGGAATGTGGTGAAATCCAGAGAAAACCAGGCACAAGCTTCTAAGTGTTCTCTCCCACAGAGTGACACAGAATACATTTAATTCTTCTAGGAGTGAATTTTAAAAACATATGTAAAATAATGGCTATCAGGAAAAGTCATTATAAATCCCAAAGGTTTTACTGAAGGTTGAAGATTCAGGCACCTATTGCCTAGCACATACCAAATTTCTAAATTCATAAAAGGAAATTAAGTGTTTAGTGTAAAACACATTGTAAGCAGATTAGACACTGTGATCAGTCTACAGCTTAGGTATCTCTCAGTGCTGGGAATAAAAGAATTCTAGACACCAACCAAGGACCAACCTTGCACAAGCCCTTTCTAGGAATAGCAGCCTCCAGATTGTGATGCTACCTTTTTTTCCTTTTTTTTTTTTTTTTTTTTTGGTACATTCAGGTGCACACACAGAGAAAGACATTATGTGGCCCAGTGTGGCTAAAAGAGTTAGTATCTAGCACTTTACAGGAAAAGTTTGACAGCCCCTACTATGTAGTATATTCTTAGATAAGCTTAGGGTTTTAAGGGAAATAAGAATAACTAGCAACATGTGCCAAAGTTTAATAGAGGAAAATTAAGAAGACTTAGGGTAAAAACAATATGATAGTGTATCAAATGGTATTGGGCTTTGCAGCTTATAAAACAATATTCTCAAACAAAAGTTCTCTAAGTATAACATCACTGATAACATTATTCAATTTTCATGATTTAAGAAACCAAAACAACATAAAGTAAGTGATTTGCCCAAAAGATCCTAGATAATGTATAAGACAACCAGAACTTAAACAAGGTCTTCTACTTTTACATCCAGAACTGGATCATCAAGTATGTTGAGAATTTTGAGAGACAGGGGAAAATAATTATTACATTCTAGAATAATATGAAAAACACCTATGCATGTAGGAAGAAGTAGAAACTGAAAATTAAAAGAAAAAAATACTTCAATATATATAAAACTAAAAGGTATATAACTAAATACCCTTGAAAAAACATGGGAAAACTCCAAGCTTGAATGAGCCACAGCATATAAATCTTACCATACTTCCACATATTCATTTCTCCTAATCGCACTTACCTTTTTTATCCTTTAGCTTTATGGGAAAGAGTTTTCTGCCTTGTTTATAGATCAATAATCTTCCTAAAATGCACAATGAGTGAATAAAATAAATATATTGTAATTCTTGTCCTGAGTAGTAGACAATTTTCTGTTTGTTCCCTTAAGAGAAGAAACAAAAACATTTTAATGTTTTAATATTTTACAGTACCTGTCTCCATTTTCTTCTAAACACACAAGATTCTAGTCTATAATGAAGACACTGTTGGTGGAAATTTTAAAAATATTTATTTCCTGGGCTGGAGTTGTGGCTCAGCGGTAGAGCGCTCACCTAGCACGTATGAGGCATTGGGTTCAATCCTCAGCATCACATAAAAATAAATAAAATAAAGGTATTATATCCAACTACAACTAAAAAAATTTTTAATATTTATTTTAATATTTATTTCCTTGTTTGCTAAGGCTCTTTACATAAATCTGAGAAAAAGTAGTCATAAAATCGACAAAACTCAGAAAAATATAATATGCATCAGACCATATATATATATGTAGTATAATATGTATCAGACTATATATATAGAGTCTGATACATATTATATTTTATATAATATATATAGTATTATATGCATCAGTGCTCATTCTAAAATAAATACCAAAAATTGCCAGAGTTATCATCTGTCATCAAGGACATGCTTTAAAAGTAAGTTAAGGAAGGAAAGAAGTCAATAAAAAATGTTAGTTACTCTTCAGTTTTACTAACTAAAAGTAAATGCAGGTAAAATCTATAAAAAATATTCCAAAATCTAAAAAACTGCCATCTGAAACACTTCTAGTCCCAAGTGTTTCAGGTACACAAAAGATCATACTATAGAGATTTTCTAATATTTATTTGCTATTTACTCATTCACCCATACAGTCAAGATATATCAAATATCTATTTTATACAAGATCCTGCACTTTTCACTAATGATAAAAACCAGAAAGAGACCTGAAACTTAGCTCCCAATTAGACTACAGCAAATAGGGTGGTATCACCAGAGTATGCAGAGAACAAGGGGAAGAGATAAGGAGCTTCAAAGGGCAAATCATGAAGACATGGTCATGGAAAGAATCTGGACTTTATTGCAGAGGCCATTAGGATAAAAGTAAAGCTCTTTAAGGAGTTAAATACACATAGTGGAACACTGACTCTACAGCAGTGTAGAAAGCTAATGAAACAAAATCAACGTGTGAAAGAAGCTTTATCAAGAAAATTATACACAAAAACACTAGCAAAAAAATGAAGAGGAGACAAATAAAAGTTTATGTTTAAGAAAATGAAATGTATGTTACAATCAATCCCACCATTACATATAATTATAATGCATCAATAAAAAATATGGAAAAAAAGAAAAATAATATGCCATAGCCAGGATTACACATAGGCAGTGAAAGAAAAAGATGAGAAAACTCAATTTCTAACATAGTATACAGGGTAAATTTCTCCTATGTAAGTAATTCCAATGAGTAAAACAACAGGTCTAAAAAGAGAAGGAACAGTAATTTCAGTACTGTAAATTTTGAAGGGCATAAATAACCTTCAGGTAGTAATATAAAGTAAAAATGAGTGGATCTGAAATTCAGGAAAGGTATGTAGACTCACATGTTTCAGTCACTGATACATGTAAATATGTAATACTTGAGGCCATGTACATGAGCTCCCTCAAGAAAACAAATATAGTAAAGTGGAAAAAAGCACAAAGGGAAAACATTTGCCAGTATAAACGTGAAGAAAAGAGAAAAGCTCTTCAAGTGAACACACAAAACTTACTATGTACGACAATGAAGGAATACAAGAAAAACATAACACTAAGATGAGGAGGAAAGAATCAACAGAGATACATGCTGTTAAATGAGGACAAGAAAGATTAGAAGCTAACATGGGAAGGCCTTAGAGGAGTAGAAATAGAAGCCTACTTCTATGACTGAAAAGTGAAGAAGAGGCAAAGAAGTGGGACCTGGGGAATCCAGAATACACAGAAAGCTCTTCTTTCAAGGGAAGCAGAAAGGTAAAGCATATGGAGCACAGAACTTGCTCCATTTTTTATTATGGATCACCCATGAGCAGGTTAGACAATGCAGGAAAAAGAACCAAAGAGATACAGAATAACAAAATGGCCTAGTTTCACTAAAAATAAAGCAAAACAAACAAACAAACACAAACACTCCAGGAGGTAACAGAATCAAGAGAATAGATAAAGTGGTCAATCTGAAATAGGACACATCTTGATTACAAGCTAGAGAAAGGAAATACTGATAAAGGTATATAAACATTCATTACTATACATAGAAGCAGGACATGTGTGGAGGTCGTATACAAAAAATTCTATTTTCTTAGTGAAATAAGAACCACGGAGTCCTCTTGAAAGAGAGTGGGCAATAACAAGAAAAGTGGTTTGCTGAAACTGGCAAATACTTGTAACAGCTGGGACATCAAAGAAAGAAAGATCACCTAAGAGAATTCCAAAGCAACACAAAGAGAGCAACTGAGGTTAGAAAACATATATTTGCACTTTTCAATCCACATAACAAATTCTCTCTGCTCAATTTCCTGAGAACCCCAAAAAATGGAAAGCTGAACTGACCTAAAGTTGGGAAAATGCAGGCAAGAAAAAGCAAAAAATTTGAAAAAGGAAAAAAAATGAATATGGCAAAAGAATACAATGAAATACCACAAGGTCTCCACTAGATAAGAAAGAAAGCAAAGCCATGAGAACTAGTAGAGTGGGGGTTAGGGGGGATGCTTGATGTAACTTTTTAATATCAAGAAATTAGAAAAAATCTAAAAATATTTATATGAGATAATACATAAAATTATGCATACTTTTGTTTCTTTTCAAGAAAAAATTTCAATTTCTGCACTTTCTCCTCCACTGCAAAACATGAGGTTTTGAAATCCATTAATATTGGTCTTTGACACTTTCCCATGCTTTGAGTTAAAGAATTTTATTCAGGGATAAACTAAATTATAAGATACTTTCATACTCTCAATAACTTATCATTTATTTCAAAAAACAATAAATGTAACCAACATGAAAGTTCAGTTTCACATGGCAAGTTGTGAACCATAAGCAAAGATCCAGAAAAATTCCAAATAGATGAAGTTTATTCTTTCATGATAAATAAGATATAAGATTTACTTATATTGATTTAAGTAAATATGAAAGAGGCAACAGAAGTAAAAATAACAAAGGTATATAGGCATTGATGGGCAAAACAATCTAAAAGAAGACTCATTTTACTCAATATCAAAATAAGAGACCAGATAAAAAAATTAGGGCCAGATTTTAAATTATCTAGGATGTTTTAGCTCAGACTGAATATAAGTAGAAATGAATCACAGGGCAGGATGGGGTATTTGATAATAAAAACTACATTGTAGGGAATTTTTCCTCTAACTAACGTGCTTAAGTATCTGATTAAATGAGTGAGACAATAGCAAAAGAGAAAAAGGGACTACATATCATGGTAGTATGAGAGATTAGAATACTAATGCCTAATATAACTTGAAGAGCTGCATATAGTATGAATCAGTATGACTAAACATTCATTTTAAAGGTAGATATTATTAAAAAGTCACTAAATCTTTTTAATTTCTCAAAATATTTTAAGTCATTGGTAAAAGTGATCTCATTTACCAGACTACTAACAGCTACTAAAAAAATAAGTCATTATAAGGCTATTTCTGAGCCACATCCCTGGCCCTTTTTTATATTTTATTTGGAGACAGGGTCTCTCTTAAGTTGCTGTAGGGCCTTCCTAAGTTGCTGAGGCTGACTTTGAACTTGCGACCCTCCTACCTCTGCCTCCGAGCCACTGGGATTACAGGCGAGTGCACCATGACCAACAAAATTAAACATTTTTAATGTGTGTAATTTAAAAAAAATACGTACCACAATGCTTTGAATGTTCCAAAATTTCATCAGTTTTCATGGTCTCACACAATTCCAAGTACTGAACACACTGCTGAACTGCTGTGGTTATCTAATAAAATAAAATCTCATTAATTTCAGGAACTTGCAGTCTAGATGTCCAAGTATTTTTATTAAAAAAATATATATATAAAAAAATAAAATAAAAAAATAAAAAAATAGGCAAAGCTATAAAAATTCTAGCAGGAAATATTTAGGAAATATGTAGACTACTACCTTTTCAGGTACTACAACTCAGTCTCCCCAGTCACATATTACTATGGCATCAATTTGGGGAGCACTGAAAAGATTTGTGAACAAATATATTATTATCTTAATATTGGTGTCAGTGGACGGAAATAAACATAATCTGACATTTTAGTGAAAGATACAAAACTACTACAGCCATGGCTTTCGAAACTTTCTTACACAGTTCCCTCACATCACAGTCTTTTCTTCCCATCTAGCCAGCAAATATATCGACTGGTTTAAAATTCTGTTTCCATCTCCAATACCACAATTTAAAAAAAAATAAAAAGAAAGAAAGAAAACTGAAAATTTTAAGAACATTGTCATAATTTTTAAAAAATCTACAACCCCTACTGTTCCTAATGATTCTTCTGTAAGTCTCCATTCTAACCCTTCCTCCCATTCTTCACAAGTAGAGCTTTCAAACCCTTCTCCCTTTTCCCAAAACTTACCTACTCCCAATAGATTCCCTCCAATTCTAATTCCCAAACAAAATACAAATCATCAGTGAAAAAGGACTGATAATTATTAGATTTAGTAATAAGGAGATTGTTGGAGACCCTGAATAGGTTAGTTTCATGGAATTTGAAGATTAAATCCAGTTTATAATAAAGAAATAAGAACTGAAAAAGTAGAGGTACCTAGAATGATTTTCATTTTCACGAAAGTTAGCCATGAAGGAAATTTAAAATAGAGCAACAGGTACTATAAGGGTCTTAGAGGCAAAACTAAATTTTTTTTTCCAAGTTGGAAAGATAGGGTCATGCTTAGTGTTCTTGGTAGGGTATCTGACAGAAAAGTTTATCTATATAGGAAATAAAGAAGACAGCTGACAGAAAAATGTACCCAAGAGGGAAAAGAAGTTTGGAGTCAAGTAAAAAGAGGATTAAGAAAAAAAAA
>NW_025999867.1:0-7224 GCF_001458135.2 Marmota marmota marmota
ATATATATATATATATATATATATATATATATATATATATATATATATACTAGTTATATTGTAGAAGATACAGGAAAAGTGTGTTAGAAAATATGTTCAATGGAAATAGTTTATAGTATTGGCCACAAATTTGTATGTAACGTTTTGGTAAATTTGTTATACATTCTTTCTTTTCCCTCTTTTGGTACTGGGGATTGAACCAAGGGGTGCTCTACCACTGTGCTGCATCTCTATCCCTTTTTATTTTATTTTATTTTTTTTTTATTTTGAGACAGTGTCTCTTTGAGTTGTTTAGGGTCTTGCTAAATCACTGAGGCTGGCCTCCAACTTACAATGCTCCTGACTCAGCCTCCTAAATTGCTGAGACTACAGGTGTGTGCCACCATGCCTACCTATTCATTATAAATATCTTTTAAAACAATGCACTATACTATGCCATTAATTATTATAGTATTTATATTATTTAAACAATAATCATAGCATATTTCATTTAGTTAGATTTATCTAAGTATATCCTAAATATAGAATGAAGTAAAATTTGGAACTACAAACAAAGAGAAAGTATATAAGCTGCACAGCCTTTGTAATTCCAAACATGGAATTCTCTTTTATTGACTAGAATTTGAGGCATGTTACTTAACCTCTCTGTGCTTTAGTTTTCTCATATTTAAGATAGGGATAATGGCTCCAATATGATAAATTTGTCACACAGAGTAAATAAGATAAAGTATATGAAATATCCTAGAATAAATTCTGGCAAATAGATGGAGTTCTGTTATCTACCTAATACTTTCCTTTTACTAAGATACAGTTTATTTTGTATGCCATTATCTAATCTATATTTTAGATTATATTTATATAAGTCTGCATCCATGTTAAATGTGTTTACTATCCAGATTGGGAAGGTACTCAAATAAGCTTTACAAAATGATACTCATGGTTTTCACAAAACTATAGCTTTTAAAAAAATTCTATAAAAACCAACGACATGTCTTTGAGCAGGTGTCAATGAAAGGTTTCCTTCTCCATCTATTTGAAAATAAACTCAATGCTTCTATTATTCAATTTTATAGTTCTAAATATATGAACAGCTGAGTTTTAATGCTTCTTAGTCTTAATCTAATTAAGTAAAAGATAACTGCAAATTTGTTATCTAGCCTATAGAGAAATTTCAGGGGGTTATTTATACAAATCACTTATTTTTATTTTTTTACAGAAGATGAAATGCCTAAAGAAACTCCAACAGTGAGATTGAGGGTATAATTATTTTTAAAACATTTTCTTTTCTCACAGAAGCTATGATTCACTAGTTCTGGCTGTTTATGGAACACCAAATTTGTGTCCTTTGACCTCTGTAAAATTTATTTAAACACCATCTCAATAACTTTAAATGCAATTATCATCACAATGCTTCAAACAATGGTCAGCGATCTGTGAAGATTCACTGCACTGTCTCATTAAACCAAAAAAAAAATAATAAAATAAAATAAAAACCCGCCAGTCTGAAATAAGCACAATTTGACTGCCTTACAATTAGATGTAGTATCTTACAAAATTATGTGCAGCACAGCCTTAACCTCTGTGCTAATTAAACCTCCCTGGCAGTCATCTCTTCTTACACACACACACACACACACACACACACACACACCTCCTTAAATAGTCTTGAATGTCAAATAACTTATTATTTACAAAGGCAGTACTGTCAAATACCCACAAGTATGCCATTTTCTTCCAAGAAGATCTGGCTGTCTTCCATAGTAAGCTTTATGTTTCCATATCTTTGAATCATTAAGGAAGCTGTCAGAGTCAGGTAAAACTGTGAGAACTGGAAAGAAGTGCAGAATGGAGCAGACCAGAGAAGGAAGACAAGGGAATCCCAGAAGAGTCACTGAGAGAGCAGAAAGGGGGTGCACCATGGAGTCGTGTTCTAGATAGATGTGGCCACAGAGGCCAGTGAGCCAGAAGGGAGATCTGTAACATGAGAGTATTCACCTGAAGGCTGAGAAAGATGGGATTTGAATGTTTAGCAATGGTTCATAGCCATACCAAGGTTATTATTTTATTTATATCCTTGGTATATATTTATTAAATACATAACTTGTATCAGGCATTCTGTTAGCAGTTGAGGATATGGCATTCAGCAAGATAGATATGGTTGCTCTCCTAGTAGAGATTACTGTGAGCTTCTAAGTACAAGAGTGAAGGAAAATGTATATTCAGGTCCAGCAAGGTAAATGGGATATCTAGTTGGTGGTAATAAGGTCCTCTGATGAGAGTCCCTGAGATGAGCATTAATAATAGGAAGTAATGATAATGGGCAGAGAACTCAGTAACAAGAGTATTGGTATATAAGGGAGAAATTTCCTGAGAAGATTCACTGTATATTTTATGTTTCTCTCTTTTGCCTCTGATATTAAACATCTCTATTTTTTTTTTTTTTTTTTGCTTACTGTGGCTCCTTTTATGTCTTCCACTAGACTGTGAACAATACTTGGCCCATAGAAGGTGCTCCGTGAATAAAGTCTGTTGAATAATTGAAGGTGTTAGCAAGGTCAAGGTAGAATCCCAATAAAATATCCTCAGTGATACATTAGAGAAAAACTCATGTAGCTTTGGACAGGAGAGGTCCTAGGGTCTGGGAGACAATAGGTCTGCAGTGAGAGATTGTCACTCCGGAGCCATGTGAGATAATAGAATATGTTCCGTTAATAAGTAAATGTGATGACTGCTTTCCACTGAGAAACAAGGTAAGTAAGGGCATACTTTTCTCTTGCAGTTTGGATATTTTTCCCTTTCTTTTTCAGCAGTAGATCCAATAAAAATTAGGCTTGAGAGGCTGCAAACAGAAAGTCAAATAAAGGTAAATAGGTGTTCAGGTTATTCACATGGACCTGCGCTTTGATATTTTGCTTGGCTGCTGAACAGAGTCAATCTAGGAGAATTGGGTGCATTGCGATTACAGTCAGGTCTAATCAACACAGAGTTAAAGAAAGAAATAAAGAAAAAAGAAAAAAGAGCCCTTCTAAGTTCCACGGGATCTGGCCCTTGGAGCAGCATCCTGAGAGGTATCATCTAAGGCTCTGATATCAAACCAGCAGTTTTATAAATGGCTGAGATTGTAGGTTAAATAAAGGAGTTGAATTTCTGATGAGTTTCACACCAGGAGACTGTCCCTACCACCCTGAGCAGTTTCAAAAATAGCAACGCACACATGTTCCTCTTATCTAAGAGGGGCCAAAGTGCAGATGGGCTGACCTGTAGTGCTCACTAACAACAGCTGGAAATGGAAGGAATCATGTGCATTTCTAACCTAGATTTAAAACCACTAATTTTTCCTTCAATTTCAAAGCTGTTCTGCCTTCACAGTGCCCCATTTATCTGGTTAGAAAAAGAACAAGAAAACATCTTTAAAATATTTCCCTGTGTCTCTGTTTCTTGTTTAATATCCATCAGAATCTCCTTACCTCCCAATACTTATGCCTTACAGGGCCTGAAGAGAGATTAAACTTTAATGGAAAGAACAAGGATAATGCACAATACCTGGCACAAGCTAGGTGTTGGTTTGAAATTTGTGATTATTAGTCAGAAGCACAGGGGATTTTGAGCCAGGTGGCCTGGTTTTGAGTTCTGGCTCTCTCTCTTCCTAGTTGAGCAGCCAGAGAGTTAAGTGTCTGTCCTCTTGCAGACTTACCTTGGCTTTCTAGTGTACACTCTAAAGCAAAAAGTTTGAAAGTGAAAAAGGAAGACAGAAATGCAGATCAGGAAAATAAAAACCACAAGAAAGCTGTGGAGCAAGTTATTGTTAGCCAAAATAATTACTAAAAACAATGAACAATTAGTTATAAATATCAGTTACTGAAAAAAAGATTCAATTCACCTGGAAGCTGTAACAATTATAAGCATAGGTATACCAAATAAAATATTATCATCATGTATCAGGCAGAAATAACAGACCTTTAGAAAATAACTGTAATTCCACAGTGAGAGATCTCAACAACATTTCCTATTTATCAGAGCAAATGTCTAAAAATTTAGTGAAGACATCAAAGATTTGAGTTAACCATTAACAAACTTGAATTAATATTTTTTAATATAGTAATTAAAATCAAATAATTTATGGCATACTTTTATGAGTGGGGGCACCATAGCATTTGTGAGTGAGAGGGGGCTGTGTTACATTGGGATGATATGGATAAACTAGGATTATGGATAAACTAAGCCAGCTCGTCATATGGAAAATGTACTGAACTAGAATCTGTTATGCAGTGATTACAGAACAACACTCTTAACAAGCATACACATAGAACATTGACAAAAATGACCATAATCTAACCACAAATCAAGTATTAATGTATTTTTAAGAAACATTGCTATAAAATTAGACCATGATTCCATTTTCTGTTTCTGAAATGCCATAGAAGAGAAAGGATAATTGAGGATATCTTGGGACTGCTTACTAATATCTTTCAGCTTGGGAAAAAGCATATTGACAATGTGATTAGACAGCCTGGAGAAAATTTCAGAAAAGACTCCTAAAGCAAAGGGTACTTTTTGCCATTAGCAAGTTTTCAGACTCTCAGCAGAAGCAGGAAGAACCACCAGGGGTCACTGTGTTCCAGGAGAATGATGAAAACCCGAGCGAGTCCTTCCACAGGAAACATACACACCTGAATTCAGTGAAATGAAGTCTGTTAGAAGACAACACAATCTCAAGGGGGCAATTGGTCTCAGAGACCAAGTATCCAAAACAGATTGCACTCAAATAGAGCTCTTTTCTCTAAACTACACACATTTCCAAAATACCAAAAAGTGCATATGATGGCAAAAGTCCTGTTCTCAAAGTAAAGAGAATGCCAACCAGTCATCTTGTAAAGTGAGTTGTGTCTAAGAGAATTCATGAATATTATGTAGAAGAAAATAGAGATTCTGAACAAAACGTCTAGTGTTAAACATTAAAGAATAAAATACATATGTATTCTTGCAATTGAAAAAACTTTCAATGGTAAAAGTAAAAAGAAAAAAAAAAGAGGAAGAGAAAAAAGATCAAATTAACATGATGCAAGGAAAGGAAAAAAGAGGTGTATACATGAGTTTTTGCTATAGACATTTCAAAACTTGTTTTTATATAATAACTCACTGATGTAATATCATAGATTGATCTGATTATAAAACTGGCAAACACATCAGATATATAGAGACTATACTATATATTGCTCCAAATTGAATTCCCAATTCAGATTAAAACTCCGATATGGGAGTAAATGAAGAAGAAAGAAGAAAAGAAGTTAAATATTTAAAGTAAATCAAGGAGCCAAGTATGGCTATCATAAGACCCTGAGGTAGAGTGTCCAAAAAAAAATTAAGAAAAATCTATGAACAAAATATAATAAAAATTTTGCCTGAAAAGAGAATTGAGTTTCAAAAATCAAAGGAACCATTGGTATTGAGTCATCAATATTAAGTTATGTGATCAATATAGCTTTATACGTTTTTGATCCATAGTGGTAGAGACTTCTTCAGGCATTGTAATAGAATAAAGTGAGTCACTCAATAAAGAGACGAAGCAGGAGCGACCTACTCCAGAACATCACACTTTTTCACCACTTGCCAGAAGGCAGCTCGGCAATTTCTCTATTGAGAGAAACAGTTCATTTCTTATTCAATTCTAAAGTTACCAGAGTATTCAAATAATGAAAGACTGAAAAATATAGCATCTGTGATCTTTTCCTGGTAAACAAAACAAAACAAGTTTGCAGTAATCCAGGCAAGAAATGATGGTAGTATCGATTGAGGTGTGTGTTTGTGGGGGGAGGGGAAGCTGTAACATTTATGAGTGAGAGGGGGCCATATTACATTGGGATGATATGGATAAACTGAGACTATGGATAAATTAAGCCAGCTAGTCATATGGAAACTGTACTGAACTAGAATCTGTTATCTAGTGATTACCGAACAACCAATCTTATCAATCACACACACAGAACATTGACAAAAATGACTGTAATCTGACCACAAATCAAGTATTAATGTATTTTTAAGAAACATTGCTATAAAGTTCGGCCATGGAAGAAGGTAAACGCTGAAAATATATAAATGTAGAAAGAGTGTGACTTTTCTCGTGGAATGAATATTGGCCATGAGAGAGGAAGGTTAAAAAGATACTAGGATTTTTAGTTTTATTTTGTCTGAGTTGCTGAAAAGATGATATTATCATTAACTGAAATGTGAAATGTGGTAAATATAACAGGTCTTGTATTATTTATTTATTATCATTTATTTATATACTTGCTTATTGAGTGTATAAATAAATGGTTAGAAGTCTACCCAAAGTTTAGTTTGGGGCATGTTGTGTTGGAAGTGTCCAGTAGACATCTACATGTAATTTCAAGTAAGCAATTGGATGTGTGAGTTTGAAGTTCAGGTAAGACTACAAGAGTTATTAGGCAGTGATTCCTCAACATATACTTAGTTTCAAAACTAAATATGTGAATGTGTATATAAAGAGAGAAGATGCCCAAAGACTTTAACCTTGGAGTTCTGCTCTAGCAAAGGGACAAAGTAAAGGAACACACAAAAGAGAATGAAAAGGAGTAACTTGTGAAGAAGTCTGAAGCCCTGGAAGTCAAGAAAAGAATATATTTCTATTCAATTACTTGTGTTTCTCTTGTTAAATTCTCTATGTTCCTTATATATCATAGATATTATTCTTTTTATTTGAGGTACCAGAATTGAAACCAGGGCCTCAAGCATGTAGGCAAGTGCTCTACCACTGAGCCTCATGCTCTGCCCTTTATATTTTATTGTGAGAGTATCTGGCTAAATTGCCAAGGCTGGCCTCAAATTTGCAGTCCTTCTGGCTCATCCTCCCAAGTTGCTGGGATTAGGGGTGTGTGGCACTACATTGGGCTAATAGGAATCTTTTACCAGATAGTTAAAATAGGTAAATATTTACTCCCATTCTGTAGGCTGTCTCTTTACTCTGTTGATTGTGGCTCTTGCAATACAGAATATTTTTATTTTGATATAATCCTACTTGTTTAATGGACAAATGATCTGAATTGATACTTCTCAAAAGAAGAAATACAAATGGTCAACAAATACATGAAAAAGCACTCAGTATTATTTCCCATCAGGGAAATAGAAATCAAAACTACAATGAGATATCATATCACCTCTGTTAGAATACTATTTTCCAAAAAAAAAAAAAAAAAAAAAAAAAAA
>NW_025999868.1:0-6961 GCF_001458135.2 Marmota marmota marmota
GTCTGATAGCATTTGGGGGAAGACTTAATGCATGCTGAAAATATTTAGAACAAGTGATGTAACTCTCTCTCTCTCTCATCTCTCTCTCTCTCATGGAAAAAAAAAAAAAAAAAAAAAAAAATTTCAGTACATTCTTCCAAGGGACTGTTGTTATTATTAGAGGAAACTGAAGCACAGAGGAGAAGAGGATAACTTCCCAAGAAAGCAGCTGGTAAGGGTGGGAGCTAAGATTCAATTGCAAGTAGTTTGGCTGCAAAGCCAGAGTTTCTGTTCACTGAGTTTTGCTGACCTAATGTTTTCATCGTTACAGGTGCTATACCTCACGAACTCAAAAGGGAATAGGCCCTTTCTTTGATTTACAAAAAACAAAATACAAAAAGAAAGAAATAAAAGGCAAAATTCATCATAAAGGCATTTATGTGTAGGTGACTTTATTAGAGGTTCAAGGAGATGGATAGAGAAATTACCTTACAGCAATTACAATAACTCAAAATTATGTGCATTAGAGATATTTCTTTTTTCTAGCCTCACCTTCAGACTGGAGTTGGACTTATTTTTTTTTCATACTTTCATGGTCCATTTAAATTCATTTATGAGGAAAGAAAAAAAATATTCCTTAGAACAAGATGATGATTTTATCAGATCTTATTGTTCTGTCATTCAGAAACCAAAGAAAGCCAAAAGCCATCTTTTAAGTGAAAACACTATAAAGGGATAAAAAGCTGAAGTTACGCCATCCATAGGCTCTAACACATACTTGGCTTTGGCTTTACTTGAATACAATGTGAAAATGCAACGTTTTTTACTTGTTTTTTTTGTTTTGTTTTGTTTTGTTTGCACACATGATAAGGAACAACAGTGTAGTTAGCAGTAGCATCATTTTTTAATTTACTGAGTATCACAGAGTCACCACTTTGACCATCCCTCAGTAAGGCAGACGGCATCTTGCTGAAGTCCAGAAAAGGCAATTTGAAGACCTCTGTCAGAGCCAGCATCCTAGGCATGCTGCTTTCAGAAGAGCCCCAGTCAGTTTGATAGGGCTGTCTAGGAATTCTTAATAGTCTTGGAATAAGGAGTCTTATATTTATATTTTATGCTGATCCCTAAAGATTATATGGCTGGGCTGGCCCCAGTGTATGTCTTGTGTTATCTGCCTGTAAGCCTGATACCTTCCAAATGGACAAGAAGGTGGGTTAGAATGGTCACAAGATGTTAAGCCAAACCAAATCTCAGCCTGATCACACATTAACTAGTATTTGACTTTGAATCATGTTTGGTACCTCAGAATCCTATCCCTCTAAGTATGATCTGGATACCACAAGCCCACTTGCAAACCATTTGTCACCAGTCTTTAAGGAGATAATACAAAAATAGAGAGTGCGTTTAGAACTTTTTAACAAGTGATATCACAATATCAAAACCCATAATTGTTTTTCTATGTCATTATTTTTTGTTGGATTTTGTCGAAATATATGTCCATGACAGACAGAAGGAGGATAAATATTAGGGTCCTTGCCACAGGTATCTTGGAAAGTACTATCCAAGATTCAGAGTCTCTTTTCCGACCGAGAGTCAGAAATACATCAAGCACAAGGTATCAGAGACAGAGATACAACAGAAAGGTCAGATTAAGATGCCCTAATTGGGAAGTGACAGGGGGTGAGAGGGTCTGGGCCATGAGACAGCCTAGAGAGATTTATAAAATAAACAAAATTCTTAAAACATTTCAGAAACTCTCTTACATAACAAACAGCTGCTACAGAAAGGATTTTCTTGGAAAAGTCTCTTGATGTTATTAAATTAAAAATGTTCTCTGAACAATAATGTAGGGCAACACTAGTTTTATATTTCCTGTGCAGAATTACACATTAACGAATGGTATGCTCAAGGCCAGACCTGGCCCTCCCACACCTCCTGAGGGCTTAACTAACTGCACTCAGGGAATTGTTTACTGTCCCGGTGTGGTGGTATCGATTAAAGATTGTACTGAGAGCACACTACCATAATTTATTTTCTCTGGAACTGAGTTAATTTTATGGAGTACATTTGCTTCCTCTCTCAGTGGGATATGGCTCTTAGCTTACATTTAATATAAGCTCTGTGTGTGTCAATCGGTCTGCCTTCGTTCTAACTAGGATGCCAAAATTGTTTGCCTTCGTTTCTTCTCCTGAGCTTTTTTGAGTCACTTTCTTGTCTATATAGAAGGTTTGCTTGATATCTCACAGATTAAATAAAGGCAGGGTAAGGACTAGGGTTTATCAAATTGCTGCTACTGAGCTAAGTCGGGGCAGAACACCTTCTGCTTACACCAAGTTTTGCTCTGTGAAACAGCCTCACAGAACCCAGTCTCATGTCTACTAAGAGGTAGTTGTTGGGTTTGTTGTTCATAACGTTACACCCTCAGGAGAAATTCCTGTCTGTTCTTATTACAAATGATAGTTAAGTTTTTCCTGTCCAATTAGTCTTTTTGTTTTTTCTTTTTAATATCATAGATGCTGTAAGCTGCATAAGTGATCTAGCAGTTTTCTCTGTCTTTTTTGGCTTCTAGGATGCCAATTAGTACAAACTCATGGTCTTTTTTTTTACAGAAGGTTTTTATATATTATAGAAGGTTTTTATATATTATTTTTTGTTCTTAGCACAATGTTATACACTTCTTTAGTTTGTTTTCTCTTTTGTCACCAATTTATAATTTATGTTAGACCTTATAAAATATCTGTTGCTATTAAAAGAAAATGCCAGGTAAAGATAGATTGGAGAAGGTAGAAATGGGACACAAGTCAGGAGAAGGAGGCAGGGAAGGAAGAAGGAAAATATGAAAGGAAAAGTGTAATATATGGAGGAGAAGGGGCCTTAGTCTGTATGTAGAAGCCCAAATGACAATCTCACAGAATACAAATAGTGAGGTACCCATAGAAATATGAAGTAGAATATATGTAACTATAGGCTAGAATTCATATAAAAATAATTTTAAGCTGTGCACAATGGTGCATGCCTATAATCCCAGTTATTTGGGAGGCTGAGTCAGGAGGGATCACAAGTTCAAGGCTAGTCTGGGCAAGACCCTGTCTCAAAATAAATAAATAAATAAATAAATAGGACTGAGAATGTGGCTCATGGTAAAGCATCCCAGTACCAATTATTATTATTATTATTAATCATTATTACTAATAATTATTATCAATAATAGTTATCATTATTATTATTTCAAAGCTAAAATCTGAGGACTGATATCCAACGACATGTTATTATCTGTTGTATTTAACTATGCCCAAGTCTAATTTTAGTAAGTTATGAAACACACTTTTTCTATTCTCTCAGAAGCTTAAGCTAAAGCTTCAAATCTAAAGATGAAAGCTGACTATTATCCTCTTCCTATCCCCCCTTCCCCATTCTAAAAAAAAAAAAAATTCGAAGCACATTCCTATAGAACTTATTAAGAGGTGGCGAAAATTTGTTCTACTACCAAGTCTATCAGCCAGCACAAACCTAGAGAAACTAAAGATGTAATAGAGATTTTCCTTGAAAGCTGCTGGTAAGAATGGGGCACACCTTCGTGTTTTCTCTTTAGCTCCCCATGGGGTGTTTCCTCTCCTCTACACACATACACACCTTGGGCCAAGAAAAGAGGACCCTGAGGAAAGATTTCAGAGAGATTGGGGTTATGTTCTATGCAGGGATGCTGGTACCCAGTCACCAGCTGAATATTTGCTGAGCTATTGGATTCCCAGTGCCTGTGCTCTAGGATAAGTCTAAGGAGAAACTGACATGTTGACCTGGAGTCCCCAAGAGGTTGATGTTGTACATGAAGATAGACAGTGAGGGGTGCCTCTCCTCAGAGAAGTCTAAGAGTCTAAGGGAAGCTGGCTAGACCAAACTATCTCAGATGGGGAAGAAAGGGGGCTGCACTTCCAGGGCATTTCTAAAAATTAAGCAGGAGCTGCAGAATATAGCTAGGTTCTAGCCATTTTGAAGTATCTCCATGGAGAAGGTTTCCCACTGAGTAGAAGCAGCCCTGGAGGAGTATTTCTATAACAGTAAAGAAGGAAATTTTAGAGAGGTAAATAAGAAGAAGGCTCACCTGTAAGAGGGACTGCTGTGTGGACATCTTCAGAAGGACCTCTCCAGAGAGCCCACCTACATACCTGGCAAAAGAACAAGCAAGTACTGGGCTTCTACCACATAGAGGGCACTGCCAGCTGCCAAGGGCACAACAGTGGAGGGTCTTTCACTCCTTTTCCTCTGATGCCTGCAGGGCAGCGCCATGCCTGGGCCAGGACTGAGCTGGAGAGAACAAATGTATATCTCTTTGAATTTAGTGGCAGCTTAATATTTGTATTTTAAAAATTTCATAGCAAAAAGAAAACAGACTGTTTCAACACCTATAAATAACCACAAAAAGCAACGGAATCTCTGGGTCCTGGGAAGGGAAATCCAAAAGATGATGGGGAAATAACAAATTTCCTGACTTGTATCTTTTCAGGTGCAGCCTATTTAATAAATCATTTTTAAACTTTAAGAATTTTAATTCAAGACAAAAGATACAACATTTGAAATATCACCAGAAAATAAATGACCACTGGGATATTAAAATATCTGCATTCTTCTCCAAACACGTATTTGAAATATTTTAGATAAGTTTTTAAGGTATTTAAAATAAAAATTTGTATATTTCAATTAAAAACTAAATTGATAACGTCATCTTAACGCCTTTACTTTCCCTCAGTCAGATAAATGGTTGATCTTACCCTTCAGGCTTTCTTCTTTCTCCTTTCTTCCATTCCTTACTTTTTTCTAATTAGTTTAATTGGGCTAAATGGAAAAAGAGGGACAAAGAAAAGCAGGAGTTTGTAAGTTCAGGAAATTAGTGCAATTTCTGAATTCTTAGCATGTTATGGTTATAACATTAGTCACAGAGACATTCTCAGTCCTAATAAATTTGTTCGCATTTGTCTACAGTGCTACATGCCTTCCTTGGAGGAGGACACAGTCCTTGAGAAGAGCTTGCATGCCACAAATGCACGGTGACTTAGACTACCTCACTTTCAACAATGCAGTTTCATGAAATCAGCTCTCCCTAAGCTTATGTCTCCACATGGTCTCATTTTCTTGCTTCAACCAGTGGTGCCAAATGTTTTCCCATTTGTATATAAAATTCTCAATAAGAAATCCTAAATCATTTACAACTTGCCTTCATAACTATACACTAAATTGGACCTTCACAGTTTTTTCCTCTTCTTAAAATCAAGTTTTCAAAATGAGTGTAGTTTGTTTTCTTTCCTAATGACTACTTGCAAAAATCTGTGCACACAGGCTATTGTAGCTTGGTTGAAACAGATGGCTGGAGCCAGAAAAACTGGGCCTAAGTCTCTAGTCCATTCAAAGACATTTCCTCCCTGGCAGCAGCTGCCCTACTACATGTATTTAAACTGTGAATCCTCTCCACTAACAATTAATCAAAGTGACTGCTTTTAGATAAATGCATGTAAAAACTAGAAGACCCAATTAAAATCAGACAAAAATTGGTCAGTAAATCAATTTTTGTGGATATAGGTGAGCCTAGTTGGTGAAGACTTTCCAACCTATAAATCACTTCAGGAAAAAACAGTTTTATGCCAATTTTCTGATACCCTTCTAGTTATGCTTACCACACTACAAATTGACACAAAACTTAGTGCCTGCAAATGACTTGTTTCATTTTGTGTAGTAGTTTGTGGATCAGAAGTGGGCATTTCTGGACTGGCCATTTAATATGGCCTCCTGTCAGGCTGGAAGTAGAAGCTGGCTGTTGCTGGGCATTCAGTTGGGGCTGACCAGAGCAATTGTCCATGGCCACTTCAGCATGGAAGTCTCACTGGAAGTTTACATGGTGGATGCTAGTCCAAAAAGCAAAGCATCCCCCCAAAAGGTGGAGGAAATTGTAAAGTCTTTGTTGAACTCCTCTGTAAGTCAGCAGTGTGCCTGTCCCTGCATTCTGCTGGTTAAAAGTTATTAAAGTTGGCCCAGATTCCATAGGACAGAACAGAAACCTCACCTCTCAGTGAAAGAAATACCAAAGAATTTGAATACATGTTTTAAAATTGCTACACTAAAGTTCATTTCTTAAAATGAAACTTCCTCTTATGGTACACTAAATTCCCCCACACCAAAGAAAATTTCCGAAATTCCATCACTTCTTAAAATCCTGGCTGAAGTGTAGTGTTTGATATAGAGATACAAGATTTAGTTATTTAGTTTAAAGCAAACAGTTTTGGTTCTTGGAAGGGAAAAAATCCAAGAATATTTTGAATAATTTCATCTGGATGGTATAGATAGAATTTTTTTTTTTTTATTGGATTCAACATTGTTTCACTGATCCTGAGGTGAACTCTATGAATAATTCAACTGATGAATTTGGTTCTAAGCCACGGTCTGATTAGCATTTTGACACCACATTAAACAAATTTTCCAAAAGGAACCTCTCTCCATTAACTGGAAAATAATGATTTTCTAGGCTCCCAACGATGCAAAGTTTATTTAAAGGCATCTCTATCCCTTTTACAATATATAAAGTATTTAAATGTCATTGTGATGGTGGGGGACTGAGGAGAGAGCTAATTAGTTTTTGGCCAAGCCAACCAGGTACTTGACTAATTCTCAGTAGGGAGAATATAGTCAATCCCTTCGTATCTGTGGGTGCCACATCTATGGATTTATTCAACCAACAGCAGGTCTAAAATATTTGAAATGAACAAAATTGTCTGTATACTGAACATGTAGAACTTTTTTCTTGTAATTATTCCCTAAACAATGTAGTGTACTTTGCAAAGCATTTATTTTATTCAGTATTATAAGCAATCTAAGATGATATAAAGTACAACATATAGGAAGATGTGTGCCACTTATATGCAAATATTATGTCATTTTATAAAAAGTATCTGAGCGTTCAAAAATATGGGGTTCTGGAACCAATTCCCAAATA
>NW_025999869.1:23-70255 GCF_001458135.2 Marmota marmota marmota
TAGGGAATAAATTTTGACCCCAACATCAGAATTTATGAGGCATCACTGAGGTTTTAGAGAGGGTTGTTATCTGGTCAGGGAAAGCCAGGCATGGTGAGTTCAAGGCATGGGCAGGAATCCCATATATGTTTAGAAATGGCAGTAATTTATAGTAAAACAGAAATTAACTTTTCATGACTTTGTGATGATATGGCTCCCAATCTTAAAATGGAATTAGGCTGGGTTCATCACAAGGAGCCCAAGTCAGGAGAATCTCAAGTTCTAAGCCAGCCTGGACAATGTAGCAAGACCGTGCCTCAAGTTAAAAAATTAAAATTGCTATGAACATAGTTCAGTTTAATTCCCCGGGTTCAATAAGCAGAAATAAAGAAAAACAAAGAGTGCTATTAAAAAGAATATTCAGAGTGGTATTATTTTTGTACTATAGAGGTATAATGAAACAACAAAATTTGCTTACATTTACTTTGTATGATGATATACATATATATGTGGTATGTATATGTCATATATATAATATATATATATATATATATATATATATATATATATATATATATATTTACATATATATATATATTTACATATATATATTTCAGGTATATAGGAGGCATATGTATACTACATACAAAATGATAATCATAATAAGGCTCTTAGAATGTGAACTCTGGAAATTTTGAGCCCACAGAATTATGTGGAACAGAAATGGATTGAGGTTGGCTGGGGTCAATAAGTTCTGGTCACCTACTGCCCAGCATGTAGACTGCACTCCAGGGCATTGTATACTTGATGGTTGCAGAGGGAAGATCCTAAATTTTCTCACCACAGACATAAAAAATATAATGATAAATATGTGAAGTGGTAAATGTGCTAATGTGTCTGAATGTCTCCTGCTTCTTCTTCATATCTCTGTCCTCTTGATAGAACGTAACATCCTAGTGTTCTGTTGAATACTAGTGCTGAGAGAGGGGACTTTGCCTTATCCCTGATCTTAGATGCATTGATTTCAGTCTCTCCATTGATCATGGTTTTTGTTCTTCATCTGGTGAATTTGATGTATTATATTGATTGATTGTTGTAAGTTGCACCATCCTTGCATCCCATTTATAAATCCCACTTGCTCAAGCGTATTACTTTTTTTTAATGTGCTGTCCAATTCAATTTTCTTTTTTTCCCAGGATTTTTGTATTACTAGTCCCTTGGGGATATGGATCTTTAGTTTTCTTTTCTTGTTATGTCCTTCCTTGTGGTTTCAGGGCAATTATTGCCTTCTTAGAATGAAGTTTGGGAGGGCTACTTTCTCTTCAGTTCTTCAAAAGAGTTTGAGACAGATTGCTTTAAACTCTGGAAATGTTTTCTAGAATTATCTAGTAAGTCATCTCTCTAGATTAATTTTTCAAAGGGAAGATTTGCCAATCAAAAACATCTTTCTAAAAGATTAAACTATCAAAGTTTTGTTTCACATGATTTGGAAAAAAATCATGTTAAGGTAAGCAGAATTCTCTCACAGAAGCATGTGAAGTGCTGCCTCTTCATGCCAGGAGCTGAGTTCTCCCTCTGGCAGCAAAATTAGCCCAACATCTTCAGTACTTTCTCTTCTTTCGTGGTGCATTGCTCTTGCAACATGCTTTGGGGCACTAATTTTCCCAGTTCTTTTGGCCACCTAATTTCCCCAAAGATACTGCCTGCATCAGACACCTGAGGCTTACATCAGATGCCTCTGGGTATTGCTTGCTAGGTGCACCAGGGTTCATGTGGGAGGGTTGTTCAGGAGGCAGAACTCTGAAGATGAGCTCCCAGAGGTTATCTGCCATCTCCTTAGCTTAATGAGTCTCATGACTATTCTTCAAAAATTCATTTGCCAGATTCCAAAACTTTCCCTCATTTTTGCAGCCATTGCTTATCTCTATGATTTGCTCATTATTGTGCTTCTGTCCTGTGTGGCCCTCTAACTATGCCCAGAGGGGGTTAGAAGTGCTTGCTCTGAGTACAGGCTGTCTGCAACTTTCCAGGGCTGGAATCTAAAAATCTCACCATGAAGACCAGTGTTGAAAATATTTTCCCTTAAGCTCCTCTCCAGAAGTTTGATAGTTTCAGGCCTTACTTTTATGTCACTTATCCATTTCAAGATGATTATACATGTGATGTAAGAAAAGGAGCCAGTTTCATCCTTTCACTTGTGGATATTCCTTTTTACTTAGCAATGTCTGGAAGGGACTCCTCTTTCTCAATGTGTCTTCTTGGTGCCCTTGTTGAGATTCTTTCTACCTGACCACATATATTTGGATGATTTCTTAGCTCTGTGTTCCATTTATTTAGGTTCCTAGTTTTGTGCCTGTGTTATACTGTAGATTGCTATGGCTTTGTAAAAATATCTTAAATTAGAAAGTGTAATGCCTCCGACTTTGTTTTTCTTTCTCAGCGTCGCTATGAACATTTCAAATTTTTGTGGCTCCAAAAATTTTTTTTCCATTTTTTTTTGTGAAGAATGTTTCTGAGATTTAATAAAGACTCCATCAAATATACATTTATTCAGGTAGCATGGATATTTTAACCATATAAATTCCATATAATAACAATGAACATATGGTATATTTCCATTTATTTATGCCTTCTTTATTTTTTTTACCAATGCTTAGTTTTGAGTGTACAAATCTTTCACTTCCTTGCTTAATTGATTTCTACAGATATTTTTATTTTTATGCAATCAAATGTGTGGTTATTCTCTTGATTTCCTTTTCTCCTAGGTAATTATTTGTGTAGAGAATTACTACTGACTTTTGTATGTTGATTTTTTCCAATTTTTTAAAATTAATTAATTAATTTGTTCTAATTTGTTATACATAACGGTAGAATGCATTTCAGTTCATAGTATACAAAAGGAGCAAAATTCTTCATTTCTTTGGTGGTACACAAAGTAGAGTCACACCATTCATGTCTTCATACATGTACCTAGGATAATGATGTCCATCTCATTCCTCCATGGTATGTTGATTTTGTATCATGTACTTTCCTGAATTTATTTATTAGTTCTAAATTTTTTGGTGCCTTTGAAATGTTCTACATATAAATTATGTTATCCACAAATAGAAATCATTTTATATCTTTCTTTTTGATTGGGATGACTTTTATTCCTTTTTATTTTCTGATACTTCTTCCTAGTTCTTCCAGTACTCTGGGAGGTAGAGCTGTGAGAGTGGGATTCCCTGTGCTGTAATGCAGTATCCAGCCTTATGTTAAAGTCTTTAATACAGTTGAGTTGGTACATCAAGGAAGTGCTGGGAATTTTCAGTGCTATTCTGCATGTAGAAATCTGGTTGTCCATATACCACTCTTAATCCTCATACTAATATTTCAGAACTTGTTTGTATTATAACTGCATTTTTAAAAGGGGTTTTGGTTTGTTTGTTTGTTTAGTGGTGCTGGGGATTGAACCAAGGGCTTTGTGCATGTAAGGCAAACATTTAATCTACTGAGGTATATCCCTAGTCCCTGAAAGAAAAAAAAAAGTTTTGAATGCTGTCATGCATTTCACTTTCTATTAATACAAATGTGTCTTTTCACATATTTCTACATGTATAACATTCTTCTGTTATTTTTTTTTTGTTTTGATGTTCATTCACTTTAGGCTTGTGAAGCCCTGATGTCCTCTTTATCTATTTCCTTATGATATATGTCTTCTCTCAAATAAGACCAAAGAACATTTTATATTTTAAAATAATATATTAATCCAATTGTTTATAAGGTGTTTTAAATATACTTTTATATATTAGGATTGTGTTTGACTTTATATTATTTATTCTTCTTTTGTGTGTGCATTTTTTGTGCATTATAATTTTGCGTTCTAATGGGACACATTGTTACATATTCACACATGCACACACTATAACAATATAATTGGCCAATATCATTCCTCAGTACTTCCCTTTTTCCTCCCCTTCTCCCTCCCCATGCAAACTTTACTGATCTCATTTCTATTTTTAGGAGACTCCCCATCTTTTCTGTCTACTTCCACTTATACACTTGACCTTCTGAGTTTGACTTATTTTACTTAACATAATGATCTCAAGTTTCATTCATTTTCCTACAAATAACACAATTTCATTGTTCTTAGTGGCTGAGTAAAACATCATTGTATACATACAACACATTTTCTTTATCCATTCTTCCATGGATGGACACCTAGGCTGGTTCCATAGTTGGAAGCTGTTTTGAATCGTGCTGCTATAAACATGGATCTGCATGTATCCCTATAGTCTGATGACTTTAATTCTTTATAAATACTGGGGAGTGGTATAGTTAGGTCAAATGGTGGCTCCATGCCCAGTCTTTCATGGAACCTCCATACCGACTCCCATAGTTGTTATACTAATTTACAGTCCCACCAACAGTGTAAAAGTGTTCCTTTCCTCACTTCCTCTCCAACATTTATTATTATTTGAACTCTGCATGATTCCTCTGTGTATCTCACCTACAGGAATATCTTTATGTCACTTGAACATCTCTATCAGTTTTCTTAATGCTCAAGTCTTCAACTACCTATGTGTGGAATACCTTTCCATTCAACTGTGCCTACTGTGACTTCTTTCTGCAGTATTTTGTAATTTTCTGTACACAAGCCTGTCACCTCCTTGTCCAAGTTAATTCCTGAATGTTTTATTGTCATGTCCTTGATTAATAGAGTTGCTTCCTTGGGGTCCATTTACAGACCCCACCTAAGTGGTTTGAAGCCCAGCTGAACCTATTGACTTTGGCCTGAGTGAAGCCAGCCTTTCTCATGTTGCTGTGGAGATGAGGCAGCTGGTTTCCCATCTCACTGAGCCCAAATCCAACACCCCCACAGCTGCTGGCCAGCTCTATACAGTGAGATATACAAGTGCTCCCTTTGCTGAGTTTTCTTTACATTAGCCAGTTCCCTGAGAAAGACTACAAATAATGCCTGTGGACCTTGATGAAGGCAGAGTCCCATGGTTTCTCTCCCCAAACTTAACTCTTTCTCCCTGTCACCTCCAACTCTCAGTTGTCACCTCTGACATCTCTGGGACATGAGCGTAGGAGAACAGTACATTTCTTCTGTGTAGTGCGCTGGGCTTTTGCTTCCTCCTCTTCCCTCTGTCTGACACACCTGAACCTGATGTTCTCCAGTCAGAGCTCCTCCAGGGAGTGCCCACCTTGGCCTCTGGCCACTATCAAGAGAGAGACCTCAAATCCACATTGGAAGGAAATCAGAGCAAAAGACAATCGTGTTTATTCTTTTTGTTGCTACTACCAATGGATTGTTTTCTTTATCTCTTCCAATTGCTCATAGTTATGTTATAGAAATCACTGTCTTATTTCTATGGTTTTGTATTCTGCATCTTAGCTGCACTCATTTATTAATTATAGCAGTTTATTGGGAAAACTTCATGATTTTTTTAAACAGATAAGATCATGCTATTGGTAAATTAAGATAATTTTGTCAGTTATTTTGTTAGATGTCTTTTATTTATTTTTATTTAATTCATTATTCTGGCTGTGACATACAGTTCTTCATTAAATGAAAGTAGTGAAAGTAGGAAATTTTTCTTGTTCTGATATTAGAAAGAAACTTTCAGACATTCATCATTGGTCATTGTCTTTGCTTTGAAATTTACTGTAAGACTCTGACTGTTCAGAGGTAGTATCCTTCTTATTATTCCTGCTATTCAAATTCTTTCCCTGTTCCTATTGTTTCCCTAAGTGGATTCCCATTTCCTTCAATTTCCAGTTTAATAGCCTATCATGAAACTATACTGAGTTTTACAGAGTGCCTCTTCACCACCAGGGGAGAGGATCATCAGTGATTTTTCTCCCTTATTCCTGCTAGCATGTATTGTGACATGATAGATTATGTTTGTGTATGGGCATTGAAACTCTTGCATTTAGGGATAAGTGCCTGTTATTTATGCTGTGTAACACTTTCCATGTGCTTTTAAACTATGAAGCATATTATTAAGCATACCTCAATGTTTTATGAGTACAATTTAGTTATTCCTATGTTGGGTTTATTATGACATAGTCATACAAGCATGGAACATAATTTACTCTAATCCAGTCCCCAGTGCCTCCTCTTTCCCTCCTCTCCTCCCTCCCTCATTCCCCTTCCTCTCCTCTTCTGATGCTCCTTCTATATATGTATCTTTTAAATTGATCTTCATAGATACCCATAAAGGTAGAATTCACTGATATACTCATATATATAGACAGGACAATTTGATCAATTCATTCCACCATTTTTCTCTTTTCCCCATCCTTCTTCCCTTTTCCTCATCCCCTTTCCTCTATTCCACTGATTTCCCTGCTTTGTTGATGGGATTCCTAATTTTTTTTTCCTAATTCTGCTCTTCCACACATGAGGGAAAGCACTCAACCCTTGATTTCTGAGTCTGTCTTCTTCACTTAGCATGATGTTCACTAGTTCCATCCATTTACCTGAAAGGGCCATGATCTCATTCCTCTTTATGGCTGAGTCAAACCCACTGTGTGTTTGTACTGTATTTTCTTAATCCATCATCTACTGACAGGCTTCTGGGCTAGACAGAGCCATTTATTGTAGGACAACAGAGGTATTTATACATTCCACACAGCTTATCTAATTAACATAAACTAGATACAGCAGTCAACCAATAAGGAATCTCCACACTTAATGGCTCGCTGGCATTACTTCACAAACCACTCCCTCTGGCAAAATGCCAGGCGCCATCCTGACTTGTTTACAGACTCTAACACTAAACTCACCTCCTGGCAGCCCACAGGGTGTCTAGACAGAGTGGAGGAGACCCCTGGGGCCATCTGACGCCAGATCCTGGACTTGATATACTGCATGTGGGTCAGGAACAGAAAGCTGGGATGTGAAGTCTGTTTTCAAGACGAGAGGCATGCTGCGGAGGAGCACAGTTACCAGGTCACTTCTTCAAACTTTTTTATGGCTGGGCACACAGGTGGCCTGCCACGCAGGAGGCTGAGGCAGAAGAATGCAAGTTGGAAGCCTGGGCATTGCAGAGACCCTGTCTCAAAGTCAAAATCAGAAAGGATGGGGGAAGCAACTCAGTGATAGAGTGTCTCTCTATTCAATTTCAGGAAAAAAGAGCTGTTCTTGAAGGCATCTGGGGGCAGGTAAGTTATGGACACTGAGAGGCCTGTGGAGCCTGGCCACCTGCATTCAGGTCCTGTTCCGGCTATGTGAGGTGGGCTGTGTACTCAGATTTCCTGCAAGGCACTCCCTCCCTGTTATAAAGATGTAAGTATTATGTATAAATACCACTGCAAATTGCATATTTATAAAAATATGTACTTTATCATGTGGCATATTACAGGTAGATCTTAGCATAGATATAAGTTATAGTAACACTTGGAAAGACTCCGATTATGGCTGGTAGAGGTTAAGCACTCAGGATCTCAGTTTCCCAGTAGTGAATTTCTCCTTTGGCGAGCCTTCCACAATGCAGACCTTCCCAAGTCCCCTTACTCTGAAGAAAAGGAGCAGCAGCCATCACAGGGAGCTCAGAGTCCAGGAGGGTGAGCTCCATAAACTGGACACATCCTCCTCACATGGACCTTAGGAGTCAATTTCTGAGTTACTCATATTGAAGAGGGGAACAGTAGACATTAAAATTATTTTGGAGCCCAGAAATATTTTCAGAAACTTCCAAAAATATAAGAAGCCTCCACATCGTTTCAATTAGAATCCACTTTAGCTGGTCTTTCTGAATTGATTCAATTATAATATTTCCTGAATATGTTGGGTGATCAAAGATGGGTGGGTGTGTGCATGCTTCCAAAGGCACTGTGGGGTCTTCCTGTCCACTGGGAGCCCAGCCAGAGAAGCCAGGGGCACCAGCCCTGGGCAGGCTGTGGGTGCTTCCAGGGACAGAGGAGGGCTTTCCCCAAGCACATCCTTCTAACTGCACATCAGCAATGCCAGGATGTTCTTAGCAGGAGCCATGACGTTTTGTTTTATGTTATGTTAATCAAGGCAGCATGGAAAAATCACATGTGCACCCAAAGCTGCTGCTCACCCTCCCTGAGGCGAGGACACTCTGCAGCCCTGCTCCTCTGTCTCCCATTAGCACAGGAGTCTCCTACAGCCCTGGGCCTGGGACAGCTAGGTCGGGAAGAGGGAGGCAGTGGGAAAGAGGCAGAGACACCATGAGGCCAGCAGGGACTGTCCCTCTCACTCCCTCCCAGTTTGGGAGCAAATGGGAGAATTTCATCCCCAGGGCTCTGCAGCCAGCTCTCTGTTCTGCCCTCTGTTCTCCCTCACCTGTTGAAGAGCACATCTGACCTTCCATGAATTTTTTCCTCCTTATTTTGTGCTTTCTCTTTCTCTCTCACACCTGGTGTGACCCTGTCCTGCCAACCTCTTGGGATGGCGCCCTCGTGTGCTCTTAAAAGTAGCATCCTCACTTGGTTCCCTGTCCCTCAAACTCCCAGCTGGCAAGTTGCTGAATGTGGACAGCAGCTGTGCGAGGGATGAGCCTCTCTGCAGCCCTGCAGCAGGCCCTGGTGCCCTTGCTGAGGCAGGACAGGTGAGAACTCCTCTCTCAGCCTCCGCTCCTTCTCGCCAGCTCCCACCTCCTCCTCCAGCACCTCTCAGACCTCCGCCTCAGCACATACCCCGGAGGAGCAGAGCTTGAAGGATCTTCCCCTTTCCTCTGCTCTCTACACCAGATCCTCTTTGTTTCCTCCCAACTCATGACACACTGGCTGCCTGCCCTTGCCTGGCCCCCTGGGTGCCACGATACATGCTTATTCCAGGTACTGTTTAGGAAATTATTCTATTACCACTTATCGGAGAATTAAAATGTAATTCCCACGTAGTTGTTTTGAGACAAGTGACTGGATCTCCAGAAGGAATAGGGGCTCTTGCTGAGAATTTATTTTTACAGCTGGAAACGACAGAGTAAGTCTGTGTTTACTCAGGAGACAGAAGAAAAGTGGAAAGTGATGGGTACAAATATTTTTAAGAAAAAAAAATGAGAAGGTCTCCAGTAAAAGCCTCAGCACCAGCAGGCACCACGTCAATCTGAGTGGGCATCAGCACTCCTGCCCTGGGTCCGTCCCAGGGTTTATGATTCAGTAGATCTGGGAGGCAGGAGGCAAAAAGTCTTTTAGTGCAGAAGTTTTATCAAGAACAAAACAAAAAGCTTGGTGTGAATGATTAACAGCATTTTTCAGGAAAAACATTATTGGCATTCACCAAATAAGCACTGGGTTAGGAACTGGTCAAGAGGGAGCCCTGGAGTGGCTGCTAGCCCTCACACAGGGATCCTGCCTAGGTTGGCTCCTCAGAACACACCTGGAAACATGGATGTTAAACTCACTTTGCAAAACAGCATCAGTGTCCCCAGTGCAATCTGCACTACAGCTCTGTGAAGGAGAGGGCCTTTCCTCCTCTGAGACATGGGAAGGAACAGAAAAGCAAACCAGAAGAGAGAGAGCGCTTGGTGGAGACATGCAGGTGTTTCCTACCCTCAGCCTGGTGACAAGCAGCCCACCTCCACTGACAGGTGAGGCTGGAAGGCTGTGGCACCCAGACTGACCCAAAGGGGAAAACAGAACCAGCAGGCGGTTCTGAACAGAAGGGGGAAATTGGTGCCCCAACTGCCTAGGATTCACTGCAGTGTAGCCTGAAAGACAAGGGCACCCACTTTGAGGATTTTGGAGAGGATAAGAAGGCCTGTGTGTGCAAGAAATTAGTGTGGATATTACAGTAAACAGATCAGTGCTACCGAGCAGCAGGGTTTAGTAAACTATGACATGACAAAAAAATGAAGAGCATCTTTGCATTTCTCTTGTCTGTCTCTGATGTATTATTCCCCTAAGATCTATCAAGTATTTTCATGAAGTATGGCTGTGAATATTAGGAATTGCTATCCAGGTAAGTGCTGAATAAGATACATAGATAGATAGATAGATAGATGATAGATAGATAGATAGATAGATAGATAGATAGATAGATAGATAGATAGTAAAATCAAGACTCTCATGTGAATATAAAACAAGCACAGGCTATGGAACCCAGAATGAATTCCTCCTGACTGTGTCTTCCTGCCCTTCCTGCCTCTTTGGGCCCACTCCTCCCCACTCTTCCCTGTCTCAGTGACACTATTCCACTCTCCTCTCCATGAGGTCAGTGTTACAGTTTTCACAAATAGTTGAGAACGTGTGGTGTTGTCTTCCTGTGTCTAGTAGGGTGACCTTAGCCTTCAACAGTCTGTAACATATTTCAAAATACTGAGAAGAGTCTAAATGTTACCACCCAACACATGGAAGTGATTCGTGTTGGAGAGAAGCAAATGCTGGTTACTAAATCATTACATATCACTCATACTGTGCCCCAAGATATGCACAGATACTGTATGTCAATAAAAAGTGCAGGATAAAATTTGGTCTAGCTCATTAAATAAGGAGGGACTGGCAAGACATCACAAGTGGTTCAGAGGAGAAATCAAAGTGTCATACTCAAGGCAAATGGAGCAGGATGGGGTTTACAGAGGGATGTGAATGACATGGTCCACAGAGCAGCAACCTACTGCACTACATGAAAATTTGAATCAGTTTTGTTTCTATGAACAAGAATGATCTTCATAGTTGACAATATCCTAAAACCTCCAGCACTGTAATGTAGCTCAAAGTAATAAAATGCAACTAGACACAACACTCAGTATTTTTTCTATTGTTTTCACATTTTCAATGTTTTTCTGACTTTGCCATAATGAAGGAAGGCTGAATCCATATGGAAGTAGTATGGGTTAAAGACCTTCTTGTTCACAAACTGTTAGATATTTTATGTGCATTATTCACTTGGATCAGAGACCAGGTGGAAAAACTTACACTGTAAATTGAGGGAAATGATGTTTGGATAATTTATTTGGGGTCTCAGTGTTAATAAGTGCCTCAATGAAAATTTGTATTTGCGACTGATGGCTCCAAAGCCCATGCCTCTTCTATTTTAGTGTCAAGTATGTGACGTTTGAGTCAGGTATGGATCGTAGACCTTCGTGCAGATTAGATGACAGCCTCATGATTTGGACTAGGCTGACCTCCCTCTTCCATCATGCACACAGTGTGGACACGGTGCTCAAATAGCCTCATGGAGGCTTGCTGGTGTCAGTTTCAGGTCATCTCACATTTCCTGATCCATGCACGGGTGAGTGAGAGGCAGGGAATCAGGAAAACACAAAAGTGAAGCCTTTGGGTGAAGCCTGAGCTCACTCTCTCTATTTTTCATAGTAAATGCTGGGACATCCAGAGAGATGGAAAACCTCACCTCTGGGAGCTCCTTCCTCCTCATGGGCTTCTCTAACATCTGGGAGCTCCAGATCCTGCATGCTGCGCTCTTTCTGATGGCTTACCTGGCCGCCCTCCTTGGGAACCTCCTCATCATCACCCTCATCACCAAGGACCATGGGCTGCACACCCCCATGTACTTCTTCCTAAAGAACTTGTCCTTCCTGGATCTGTGCCTCATCTCCATCACTGTTCCCAAATCCATCACAAACTCTCTGACAAATTGCAACACCATTTCATTCCCTGGGTGTGTTTCCCAGGTATTTTTCTTCTTCCTCTTTGCCACAACGGAAGTAGCCCTACTCACAGTCATGTCCTATGACCGCTACGTGGCCATCTGTCACCCGCTCAGGTATGAGATCCTCATGAGCCATGGAGCTTGTATGCAGATGGCAGCCTACTCCTGGGTCAGTGGAGGTGTCAATGCAATCCTGCACACAGCGGCTACCTTCTCCGTACCCAGGTGTAGGTCTCCTGATGTTCACCAGTTCTTCTGTGACGTCCCACAGCTGCTGGCCCTGGCCTGCTCCTACAACATTGGGGAGCTAACGGTCATTGGACTGAGCCTGCTGTTGGACTTTGGCTGCTTTGTGTTCATGGATATTTCTTACATTCACATCTTCTCCGCTGTGCTGAAGATGCCCTCTAGAGTGGGTAGGTCCAAAGCCTTCTCCACGTGCCTGCCTCACCTCCTTGTGGTGACTCTATTCCTCTCTTCTGGCTTTTTTGCCTATTTACGGCCCCTGCCGCAATCTCCATCAACCCTGGACTTGCTAGTTTCAGTATTCTATACTGTAGTGCCACCCACTGTGAACCCCCTCATCTACAGTCTGAGGAACAAGGATATGAAGGTGGCGCAGAGGAAGCTGCTTGTGAACAGGCATCCTCCTTCCAGTTAGAAGGGTTGATCTCACAACATCACCATCTTTTGCC
Source organism: Marmota marmota marmota (assembly GCF_001458135.2). Taxonomy (NCBI): domain Eukaryota; kingdom Metazoa; phylum Chordata; class Mammalia; order Rodentia; family Sciuridae; genus Marmota; species Marmota marmota. The sequence goes on from NW_025999869.1 coordinate 12,264, forward strand.
CTCTGACTTAATCACCTGCACCTCTGTAACATATTTGGCCATGATTTTGGACATTTACAGTAAGGAGCTGATGAGAATCAGGTCGTACTCATTACAGTGACACTGAGAAGCATCTCTGTGCCCAGGTCAAATGGGTGGGGACTGAGGCCTCTGCTGGTGAGTGGACTGAGGTATGCTGGCCTTTCTCTTGTCATCCCAGTGGAGCTCCTTGGTCTGTGACAAGTGGCACTGGACAGGATGGTGGGACACAGAGATAGAGAAGGCCTCTCCCAGGCAAAGTGTGGTGGTCCCTGGCAAGGGTGGGGTCTGGAACATCATGTTGATGATGTAATTTATTACCATCCTAAAGGGACTGTGTTGGAGTTGGCTACAGGGACATGAGGATGTAGGACATGGCCAAGCTAAAATGCCAGTTAAAACCCCTGATTTTATGTCTAGTGAAGGTCACCTTCTTTGGTCTCCCAGCCCCGATCCATGCTGGTTTCTGCATAGTTGGTGTGGTAGCAGTCTCAAGAGAGGAGACAGACATTAAAATTCAAATTTCCTATATATCAATACATATGCCTATAGAAATATCCAAAGGAGGCTTTGGGTCCAAGAAAGAAAATCAACAAACCAGAGACTTCACAACAGATGTGGTGAAGGAAGGCCACTGTACTTTTTTGAAAACAGGGATGTCTGAGCTTTTCTTTCAGGGATGAAGAGGCATGAATCTGTAGGGGAGGAAGGCAGACCAGAAAGACCAAAGTGTGAGCAGAGGCTGGAGGACAAGAAGGCCCACACAGCAGAGACAGGAGAGGAAGAGAGCCAGGTCTCCTGGGGGAACTGCAGTGAGCTTGTCTTCAAAGATTGCCAGGATTGCTGAGGGAAGAGGCTTGGGGGCCCCAGGTGCGGAGAGCACCATGGACCAGCTGCTGCCCTTAGGGAAAGCTCCACAGGCCTTTCAACCCCAGGTCGCAGAGATAGCCACCCAAGGGAAAGTCGGATGCTTGTCACCCCTGCTGGAACCTCCTCTCCGACCTGATGCCTGAGTGAGCACGCCTTCCTCCACTGGTCCAGAGATGGTCCGTGTGATTCTTCCTCCTCGGATCCCTTCAAAGGGTCACTTTGTCCAGTCAGATGCCTCTGGGCACTGCCAGCTGCTGCTTCTGGGCAGTTACTTTGGTTGTCATTTGACATTTCACAAAGCTTTTGACTTCCTCCTTAGACTGTGTTATTCTTGCGGTTTACCCACATCTGCAGAGTCCTGTGCCGTAGGCATTTGGCACGTGTTTTCATAACAAGTAAATTATTAACACATATGATCCACATCCTTTATTTTCTCACAAAATTTTGTATTGCCTCTGTTTTAAAAGTTTTTAATGTCTTGTTCACAATGTCAATCTTGGGTGTATTCTTGTGGAACAGAGTTTTGTTTTGTTTTGTTTTGTTTTGTTTTGTTTTTAAGATAGTGGGCAGTCTGAAAGTTTCAAATTCCTTTGAGAAAACAAGTCAAAACCTATACATTGCTAAAATTAAAATTGCTTTAAAGTGCATTTACAGAGTCAATTTAATTCTCAACAGTCTGAGTCTAAAAATGTTCCTACAATTGCCATGAGGTTCCTTCTAATTTGTTCTGGGAGAAATGGACCATAATAACCCTTCTGCAATAGCTCTAACCAAAGTACAAGTAGCTTTATAGTGGGCAGCTGAATTTCCACAGGGACAAGTGATAGATATGTGAAATTCTATGACTAAAAAATGTTCATACATTTCTTTAAAGAATGCTTTGCGAGATTGGCTCATTCTCAAGTGTTTGGTGTGTGTCACACAGATGCTAGCATTTGAGAGGATCCCCAGGACTCACAGATACCCATCATATCTCCATGTATGACATTTTTCTTTTATAGTTGTGCCTCTTTTTCCTTCAAAACCAAGTAAACCTCAATTTTGTGTGTATTGAAATTGTCGGGGATTTGCACATTCAGGGTAGTTTTCCTGGAAACTTGTGAATATGTTGCTATCTATGGGAAAAGACTTTGCAGATATGATTTAGGTAGAAGACCTTGAGATTGACCATCCTAGATGAAGAAGGTTGGCCCAAATTCTCTACATAAACCTTCAAAGCAGCAAGTATTTCCCACCTGCAGTCTGAGAAGCACAGAGATGACAGCATAACCTACCAATACTGGCCTTTGAAGATAAGCAAGGAGCCCATGATCCAAGGAATGTGGGAAGCCTCTAGAAACTGAAGGAGAAAAGAGTTTGTCTTCTGGGACATACAGAAAGGAAGGTAGCCCTACTGATACCAGTTAAAAAAAAAAAAACTATTCTAAAAGCCTTTTTAGGACCATTGAGAGGTGTAAAGACTATCCCATCCAGGGAGATAGATCAGGCCCAACTTTCAATAAGGGGAGGATAAGTGAGGTTTATAGCCCAAAGGAGGTGGGCATGGAGCAGTTCTGTGCATAGAAAATTACTGGGATGAAATATCAGTGGTCGGGGGATTCTTGTTGGCCCAAGGGAAGATGATCTTTGCTTAAGACAGGCAGGGTGACAAGCTACCAAGGGTTGAGGATGAGAAATTTATATACACAATGGAATATTACTTAGCATTAAAAGAAAATAAAATTATGGCATTTGCAGGTAAATGGATGGAGTTGGAGACTATCATTCTAAGCGAAGTAAGCCAATCCCAAAAAAACAAAACCAAAGGCCACTCACTGATAAGTGGATGCTGAACCATATGGGGGGCGAGTGCATGGGAAAAATGGAGGAACTTTGGGCAAAATGGAGGAGCATGCGGAGGGGGCATGGGTACAGGAATGATGGTAGAATGAGATGGACATCATTACCCTAGGGACATGGATGACTGCACATATAGTGCTACATTATATACAACCAGAGATGTGAAAAGTTGTGCTCCAATTGTGTACAATGAATCAAAATGTTGTCATACATATTAATTCAAATTAATTAATTAATTAATTTTAAAAATGACAGTATTAGAGGAAAAAAATGGGGAAAACTGGCGTGCAAGAGTAAGTGCAAGAGTAACATTGATTTTTAATATATAACAATATTTATAGCACTATTAATTTAAAAACTGATGACTTGTTAGCATAAGTTAATGTGGTGACCCTAATGATAAGCAAATATCTAACAGTTCTAACCATTTGAGATTTCTGACCAGATATTGAAAAAAATAAAACTTCAAATCTCTGGGGAAAAGAATTTTAAAAAGTGAGAAGATAACAGGAGGAGTTGAGTTCTCTCTGTGCAGACTCAGCAGCAGAATTCTTGGGAAACCTGGGCTCTCCAGTTGTGCCAAGGATGGGCCCAGTCAAGGAAAGGGCCATGGAAGCGGAACAGAGACCGGTCAAAGAGATCACCTATGACACCTTCTTCATTGTTCAGAAGGGGGAACACACATCTTCTTTTTCTAAAGAAGATGGGCTGAAGATGTAATTCAGTGGTAGAACGCTTGCCTAGCACGCATGAGGCACTGGGTTCGAGCCTCAGCACCACATAAAAATAAAAATAGACGTATCCATATACAACTAAAAAATATTTTTTAAAAAAGAAGAAAGACTTTCTTATTACAACAACATAAGATCATTTATTATTTGGCCTCCTTTGGTTCATCAAGCATCTGGTGACCCATTTGTCGAGACTTGGCAGTAGAGGACATTTGCTGAATGTTATGTTTTAGAAATGAACTCTCCCCTCAAAGCTCATGTGCAAGGTAATGCAAGGAATTTCACAGGTGAATGACTAGATTATGAGAGGTGCTACCTAATTGGTGGATTAATCCACTGATATGGATTACCTGTAGTAACTATAGGCAGGTGGGGTGTGGCTGGAGGATGCACCTTTGGGGTTTATATTTTGTTCCTAGTGAGCAAGGCATGCTTTCTCTCTCTCTGCTCCCAGTTCCCCGAGGAAGCCTCTGCCCAGATCTTTTCGTCTTTTCTCCCAGAGCCCCCTCGGCTTTCTCACCCCTTTCCCACAACCTCCTCACATGCTGTGACGACCACATTCCCCATGCCCTAACCTCCTGGGAGTCCAGGAGTTCCTCAGAGGCAAAGGCTGCTTACTCACATGAGTGAATTTGAGATGGAGCAAGGGAGTGTGGCCTATGGACATCCTTGGGCCACCTCTCCCAGGCTATGTTCCTGACACCATTTCCACCAAGATTGATATTTGCCTGGTGAGCAGCAGGGGGCACTGTGGCTCTTCCCAGGGTCTGTGCACTGGGGCTGCTGCTGCTGTGCAACCCTCCCAAATCCCCAGGGCTGGGTATGGGTGCCTGCCTCTGCTGACAGGGACTCACCAGCTGTGCCCCTCTGGACTGGATAGTCTCCTGCTCACAGTTGTGCAAGGTCCCAGCAGCTGCTCCTCCTTGGCCTTCCCATGGGCAAGCTGAAGAACTAACCCCCAGCACCCTGTGTGTAGACACTCAGTCTCAGCATGGAGCAGAGTTCACCAAGAGTGGAAATCAATTGGCATGCCCAGCCCCTCTTCTTTCAGGCCATTGGGGAAAATAAGACAGACTTCAGCCAAGCAGCCCTGCTCTGGGGCTCCAGGGGGCTGATTCCACCATGGCCTGGACTCCTTCTTCCTGTGCTCCTCTTACACTGACAAGTAGGGACAGGCCTCAGAGACAGGGACAGGCTCAGCCTCTGTCAGACCTCTGCCTCAGACCACCAAGCAGTTTATCTCTGGCCTCCATTCCATCACTCCTGAGTGTCTGTACAGGTCCCTCCCCAGCCTGTGCCAGCCCATCACCTTTGAGTGTCTATCTGCGGGTCTCTTCCCATTCTCTACTGGTCTATCACCCCTGGGTGTCTGTCTGCAGGTCCCTCTCCAGCCTGTGCTGGTCCAGTACCCCTGAGATCTGCAGGTCCCTCCCCAGCATGTGCTGCCCATCACCCCTGAGTGACTGTCTGCAAGTCCCCCCAACACAAGCCTGTGCTAGCCCATCACCCTGAGGTCTGCAGGGCCCTCTCCAGCCTGAGCTGGCTCACCCCTCCTCCCCCTCTGCATCCCCTGGAGCATGGGCCAGACTTGCCTGCACCCGAGCAGTGGCCTCAGTCCTGGTGACTGAAGGACATGCAGGTTCCAACAGAAGCCACAGAGCCCTCCCAGGTACCTCTTCAACTACACACATGCAGACAAGGCACTTCTCTGGATCCAAAGATGTGCAGGTGAGCTCAGGTGTTGTGTCGACCTCTGGGCTCTAGATGGAGGATGAGGCCACTGTTCCTGTAGCCCTCCAAGCTGTGCTCCTAGGATGTCATGGTGCTCCAGAGCCATGGGGCAGTGGGACCAGCTGCCCCGCACTCTCCTGGTCTGCTGCAGGCAGCCCTCAGTGGGCTCTAAGGAGGTGATTTCTGTGTCACATTAGACCCTGATTTCCTTGGCAGAGTAGATCTGATAACTTCACAGTCCTTTAGCTCAAAATGTGGACTGTTCTATCACCAGCACCTGCCTGATTCCAAACTTCACAGGCAGGAATTTCATCCTTGGAGATCAAAATCTCCTAATGGACACTTTGGGAGTAAAACAAAAAGAAGTGATTCCACCTACTCCACAATCAGCCTTGAGAAATGACCCCAAAAGTCCTCTAAGTGCTTCAACTGGTTTTAGGGAAAAAAAAAAGTCAACATGAAGAAAGAAACTGTTTCCTAGAAATAAGCCACCAGCAAGTCAAAAATAAGCCTGTGTTCTCTCCAGTGTATGTCCTTGTCACCTTTGTTGGGAGCCACTTGGCTGTCCCTGTGGGCTTGGTTCTGCAACTCAGTTCTGTTCTACTGATCTGTGTACCGTCTGGTTGGCTGTTTGGTTGGCTCTGCTGTGTCTGGAAATGAGAGATTGTGATGTTTCCCACATTCTTTTTTTTTAAATTGATTTTATTTTTTAAATACACAACAGCGGAATGCATTACAATTCTTTTTACATGTATATATCATAATTTTTCATATCTCCATTTGTATATAAAGTATGTTGACACCCAATTCGTGTCTTCATACATGCACTTTGGATAATGATGTCCATCACATTCCACCATCCTTGCTAATCCCTGGCCCCCTCCTTCCCCTCCTACCCCTCTGCCCTATCTAGAATTTATCTATTCCTCCCATGCTCCCCCTCCCAACCCCTCTATGAGTCAGCCTCCTTATATCAGAGAAAACATTTAGCATTTGTTTTTTGGGGGGGATTGGCTAACTTCACTTAGCATTATCTTCTCCAATGCCATCCATTTACCTGCAAATAACATGATTTTATTCTCTTTTATTGCTGAGTAATATTCCATTGTGTATATATGCCACATTTTTTTTATCTATTCATCTACTGAAGGGCATCTAAGTTGGTCCCACAGTTTAGCTATTGTGAATTGTGTTGCTATAAACATTGATGTGGCTGTGTCCCTTTTTAATCCAAATTGCTTTGGCTGTTTGGGGTCTTTTTTGAGCTTGTATAGGAATCATTTTTTTTCTTATTCTGTGAAGAATGTAATTGAATAAAATAAGAAATATTTAAGAAGAAAAAAACTGAAGAAAAAAAAAAGAAAGTCTCAAACACGGAAAACTAATACAAACTCACTGAGAACAATGCAAGAAGTGTTAAATAAATGCAGAGGCCTACTAGTTTATGGTTCAGGACACTAAGTGTGGTCATGATAAGGATCCACAAAACGTGAGGCCCCCTGTTTCCCCACAGAGGTCCCTGCCCAGCTTTGCCAGCTCCATTGATGTGGACCTAGACCTGAGTCCTCCCAGGTCCCAGGACCAGCCTTCTCAGGTCCTGCCTCCAGAAAGGAAGCACATCTCTGTCAGAGGGAGGAAGCTGGTGGTGGGGAGCCATGAGCTCATAGCGTCCCAGGGAGTGAGGATGCCCTGACTTCTAGACACTTGGGGATGCCCCGCCTTGAGGACTTAGTGCCGATGCCTGAATCTGACAAGCTTCATCGCTGAATATAAGACATTTCACTGACTTCGGGAAATGGGGAGAAAAATTTCAAATCCTTTTTTTTTTCCTACTGAGAAGGAAAAAAGGGACCAGAGAGGAGAGTGGGTGTTCAGTAGGCCCTAGTTGACCTCTTCTTTTGCAGGTAATTAGTTGCCAATCCCAAAATGCTGCAAAGACCTTGAGAATGAAAAAAAAGTGCCTTTTTATTTTTGGTAAATGACTTGAGTCATCCCTTAGCAGGTTTTAGTTGATTTCTAAATGCAATCCTCCACCTGCCATTTCTGTGTGGCAAGAAGACTGTCTTCTAGCTATCTGAAATGCATGATATGTTCACCCCCGAGGGCAGCAGCCCAGAACTTACTCATTCTCTGTGTCTGGAACAGTGCGCCCACTGACCAACCTCTCTCCTCTGCCCCACCTCCCCCACCTCTGCTCATCCTCGTTCTGCTCTCAACTTCTGCGAGATCAAGTGTTTCAGCTTTCAGATAGGAGTAGACCCGGAGGTCCTCGTGGTCCTGTCTCCCTGTGCCTGCTTATTGCACTTCACATCATGTCCTCCAAGTTCATCCTGTGGTCACATGTGGGAGGGCCTCCGCCTGTGACTGTGAGGCTGAGTGGGGATGTGGCTCAGTGGGGATGTGGCTCAGTGGGGATTGTTTTTGCCAGTTATGTTGTAAATTTCCACTCAGAATGACTTGGGAATTGAAGTTGTTTGTCATTTAGGGGTCACAGTTACCAAAAGAAAATTCTCCTTTTGCAGGAAGACATGGTACATTTTTAGAAACAATTTGTTTTCTCAATAGGCAATCATGTTTCATATTTCATATCTGATATGTACTTGCAAGAGTCTCACTTTCTTTGTAAAAACAAATCTGAGTTTCAGAGAGAAAGGATAATGCAGAACATAAGTAGGAGAATCAGAATTTGAACTTAGATAATTTAACATCCTGTACTTTTTTATTTTTTTTTTTTTGGAACCTTAGTGTGTAATTAAACCCCGTGTGTGCTGACACCATGTGCCATTCAATCATTTATTCAGCAGTTGTCTATATAGCCTTATATGAATACTTGAGCATAGGCATTATGTACTCAGTTCACTACATTTTTTTATACATCTGGCAGGTTTAAAGCCCATTCTGTGTGCACATGAAACTTTTATTTACTGTAGAGTTGTTTCCTAATTGTTTATCTGTGCATACACCAATAGCTTCAAAGTTTAAAGAAATATGTGTCTGAAATATTAGCATCAAATTAGCTTTCTGACTCTGAGACTATTCCATTTCCTCTGGAGTGCCCTGCCTCCAGAGACAGGGCTGCGTGGAGGCCAGGGGCAGAAATAGAATATAACAGAGAAGAGCATTTGGCTAGAAGTTGTAGAGCTCCTGTCCAAGGTTCTCTTTGCTTCCAACTTGGTCAAGATGCTCAAGTGTCTGAAGATCAGTTGCTCTGAAACCAATATGCAGCACTTTAATACAAGGTCCAGTGATCAATCTTCACATTTACAGCCAATGATTGTTCACAAGGCACCAAGAACTCATTGCTTAAAAAGCACCAACTTCTCCTTGAACTGTGCTGGGAAAACTGGATATTCACCTGCCCAAGACTGAAATGGGGTCCTTGGGTAGAAATTCAACTTGAAATGGGATGAAGACTTAAACATGAGACAACCAACCACAAAACTAGTAAAAGAAAGTGTAAGAGAAATACTCCAAGGAATTAGTTTTGGCAGTTTTTCAGGGGGAGGTGAGGAGGAGGATTTAATTCAAAAGCAAAGGCAGGACTAAAAACAAGAAAGAGACCAAAGAAATTGTATAGAATTTAAAAACTTCTGCATATGAAAAGAAACAACGCGGTGAAAAGACACTACAGAGAGGGAGAGCTTATTTAAGACAAGGCTTCGGCCCAGGATGGTGGGGGTGGATGTGCTGTGGGCCTTTGATGGGACCCAGCTGGGCTCCTGGGAGTACAAGGAACAGGTCCTTGGAGACTGTGAACCTCCTCTCTCTGTCTCTGCTGTGGTTCAAGACACGACCATCCACACTCCTATTTGATAGCCCTCCTTGACAGCTCTCACCAGGAGCCAAACAAATGCAGCCAACTGACCTTGGCCTTTGTTCCTAGTAACTGTGGGCTGTAAGAGCCTTGTCCCTTCATAAGCTACTGTCGAGGTGTTTTGTATTGTAGTAATTCCAGGTTGGCCAACCCAGTTCAGACCCAAAATACACAATCATGGAAAACAATGACTCACTTGAAGTGTGGGCTGAACAGGGATCAGGAGTCCAAGTCTATATGATGAGTTCAGGGTCAGAGGTATTGGGCAGGTGGCTTTGCTCCACCTGTTCTGTATCACCAGGTATTTCAGCATGGGATCCGAGGCCCTGCCTTATGTTGCCGCATTTGAAAGGGCAAGTCAGCAGCTCAAAGTCCCCTAGCTCCTTGGTTTCATTTTCCATCATGGGCAGAGTGGCCTCCAGCTCTCCCTCTGACGGTCCTGTCATCAGTGCCGCTGCAGAGGTGTGGCGTGAGCCAGACACCAGGGCTGCCGGTGCCCATGCAAGGACGGGGTCCGACTCTCAGACACAGAGGCACCTCTTGGGATGCAGCTCTGGCAAGCAGGCCTCGGGACCCTCCTGCTCTCACTCCTGCTTACCTGGCCAGGTGCAGGTGAGTGGCAAGGGGGACATATGTTCTGTGCTTTGTCCTGGACAGTAGCCTGGAAAGAACTGTATTCAACAGGACATGGCCAGGGCTTCAGTGCTCATGTCCTCTCCCTGACACTCAGGAACTCATCTCCGTCTGTCTTTTCTGTTTTCCTGTGCCTTCCACCTTTTCTGCTTTTCTTTAATTTTAATTTTCAACTGGCACATCATAGCCATATGTCTTTATGAGGCACATTGCAATGATGTAATACAGGTATGTGAACGTGATGAGCAAACTCTGATGCTTAGCATATTCTTTACCTCAAACATCGCTTCTTCACGGTGACAGCATGCAGAGCATCTTTTCTAGCAATCTTGACACAGACCCTCAACACTTCTCACGTACTCCCCTCACTGGGCAGCAGAACACAGAACTCACTCTCCCTATTTTGTGCTTGCCTGGCAGTGTCTCCCTGTCACTCGGTTCCCCACAGTCCCCGGGGCTCTGCTGAAGCCACACTGCTGTGCACTGCCCAGGGACCATCTCCTCACACCCCTCAGAGAGTGCCATCCTGTGGGGTCCATGGTCCTGTGCCTGGCTTTCCTCACTTAGGGGAATGCCCAGGTTCATCCTGTGCCTACACGGCAGGGTTCCCTTACCTCACTGTGGAGCCGTGTCCCTCTGTGTACACACACCACAGTTGCTGTCTGTGTCTACTTATTGATGGAGACTGAGGCTAGTCCCACGTCTAGGCCACTGGGAATCATGCAGCCATAAACCCAGGAGCAGGCTGCCCCTCCACCATGCTGCTTTCATCTCCTTTGGTTGTGTACCTGGCATCAGGATTGCTGGATAGTAGGGACAGGATCTCACTAAATTGCCCTGGCTGGTCTGGAACTGCCATCCTCCTGCTTCAGCTGCTAAGTAGCTGGAATTACAGGCAAGCGCCATTGCACCTGGCTGAGTTCATGTCTTAAATGTGAATTCATGCCTGGTGTGGTGGCGCCCACCTGTGATTCCAGCAACTTGGGAGGATCACAAGTTCAACCAGCCCTAGCAACTTATTGAGACCCTAAGCAACTTAGAGAGACCCTGTCTCAAAATAAAATATAAAAAGTGGGGGGAAGTTGCACAGAGGATGAGCACCCTTGGGTTCAACCCCTGCTAACAAGAACAATCAAACAAAAGTATCCCGTTCAATATAAAAACTGTATATTCACAAAGGTTGTGTGGAAGTTGGATCAATTGAGGTCACATGCAATGGGCAATGTCAACATAACTTAAAAAATATTCAACTTAAATAGAATATTAAATAAGAAGGTGAAATATGGTACATCTTACCAGAGAAAATCCATGTTGATTTTAATGAAATACATGCTATCAAATACCAAGATGAATTTCATTCATTGCTAGCAAATGAGAAAGACAATTGTAAACAAGAAAATTAACTTTGTAATAAATTTATTTCTAGTTGATACCTGGTTATTTTGTGGTGTTAAATATTTTAAAATGTATAGGTCCCTGCATAGTGAAGTGGCTAAATCAAGCTAATTAACATAAGAATTAACCCACATGCTCATTACATTGGGAGGTGAATGTGAGTGTGCAGTTAATGGACTCAGTGGGTCGTACAGTGGATCTCTTGCGCTGATTTCTCCTGGGAAACCAAAGCTGCCTCCTTTGACTCCCAGCCTCCGAGCCCAGCCCCTGGAGACCCATGTTCTACTCTGGGTCTTCATGGGCTCCCCTTCTTTATGGTCCACAGGTGAGTGAGAGTCTGTGGCATCTTTCTTTTAGGTTCTGGATTATTTTACTTGTGATAATGTCTTCCACGTTATCCGTGTTGTTGGGAATGAAACAATTCCCTTTCTAAAAGACAAGACTTAGTTGTCCCTTGTGTGTCTACACCATATTTTAACCTGGTCATTCATGGATGGGCACTGAGGTTGAGTGCACTGTGGACCCTGGGGGACTTCAGTGATTGAGGACTTCAGGTATCCATTTGACACATGGCTTTGCTGTCCCTGGCTATTGTGCACCTGGTAGCAGGAATGCAGAATCACGTGGCAGTTCCAGTTCTAATTTTCTGGGCACTTTGTCTTGTTACCAAGTAGCTGTGCCAGCTCACAACCCCCTACAGTTTACCAGGACCCATCTCCCCCGGCCTCACCAGTACTCACCTCCTGCCCTTCTGAGGACAGCCCTTTGACAGGCCAAGGTGCCTCGTGTTCAAGTGTGCATTTCCTGAATCGCTGTGGGTGGCAAGCTGCTTCCTAAACCTGTCAGCCCTGCCCAGGGCTTCCTCTGAGATGCTTTTTCAGGTCCTGTTCCAACTTCACGTTGGGTTGTGTCCCTGCATGCTATCGACTTGACTGGCTGTTCCTTTATTATGTCACCCCCTTACCAGATGTGTAGTTTTCAGGTTGCCTCCTTCCCGCGGGCTCTCCCTTCCCTCTGTTGATTCTGTCCTGGGCAGAATGCTTTTATGTGATGCAACCTCATTTTGCTTTTGTCCTCTGTGCCTGGGGCCCTGTGCTGGAAATCAGTACCCAGGGGAGTGTTGGGGAGCAACATTGTAAGTGTCCCTCTTCTGTTTCACAGTGTTAATTTTTATGTCTCTTTATGGTCTGCTTGGGTTGATTTCTGCATGTGATTGAGATAAAGGTCCAGTTCTATTCTTCTGCCTGTGGATATAGTTGCTTTGGAAGAGACTGACTTTTCTCGTGGTATGTGGTTGGAAGCTTTGTGGAAACTCAATGGTCTGTGACCATGTGGAGTACTTCAACTTAGATCAGCCTGTGTGGTTTTGTACCAGTGCTATGCTGTGGTGTCAACTTTAGCTTGGTATTAATATATTTTGAGGTCAGGCTCTGTGGTCCCACTAACTTTCTTTGTTTTCTGCTCATGACAGCTTTGACTCCTTGGGGTCTTTTGTGCTTTTATGTGAATTTACATATCTTTCTCTTTTCATTTTTGTGGAAAGTGACATTGAAGTTTCCACAGTGGCTGCACTGACTCTGTGGATCACTCTGGGTACTGTGGTCATTTTAAGAGATTTTCCAATGGATGGCCTAGGGACCATCATGTTATGAGAAATAAAGTCAAACTCAGAAGGTCATGTTTCCTCTCATAGGCTGAAGCTAGAGAGGACAGGGGAAAAGAAAGGTGGAGGTGAATCTCCTAAAACTCTAAGGAACAGCAATGGAGGAAAGGGACCAAGGAGGGGGAGGGAGGGGAAGTGCTGAGGAGTGATATTAGACATACTGTGTTGTCATATTGTGTGCATGGATGAACATGTACCAACACATCCCATCAGTGTGTGCAACTACAGTGCACCAATAAAAACTGTGGGAAAAGAAAAAGAATTGATACGACAAAAAATATTTTCCAGTCCATGGCCACAGGATTTTTTTAAAGAGTTTTATGGCTATACATAGTAGCTGGGTTCATCCAGACAAGCTCATGCATGCATGGAAATGGATTTTGGTTCATGATCCCACCTTTTCCCTCCCACCCTCCCCTCTCCCATTCTCCTTCCTGTACTCTACTAGACTTCCTTTAGCTTGTCTATTAATTTATATTTGATTTGGTTTTCATGTCTTCCTATCCTTCTCTCTCTCTTTTATTTGTTTACTGTAGCTTCTACATATGAGAGAAAACACTCCACATTTGAGTCTCTGAGTCGGGCTTCACTAAGTTCACTTAGCATATTCTTCATTTCCATCCATTTACCAGCAAATGGCCTAATTTCATTCATTCAGTGACTGAGCAAAACTCCATTGTATGTACATACCACAATGTCTCAAACCATTCATCTATTGATGGGCATCTGTGTTGATTCCATAATTTACTATTGTGAATTGTATTGCTATAAACATTGGTATATTTTATTTGTGTGTGAGTGTGTTTTCAATTTCCTTCATCATTGTTTGTAGTTTTCATTATGTACATATTTCACCTTTTTGACAAATTCACCCCTAAGAATTTTATTGTGATTTTTATGCTACTGAAACTAAGATTGCTTTCTTTATGTATTTTTCAGGCAGCTTGCTATTGAGAGTCTGTGGGGGAATACACACAGTGCTACTTGGCTCACATTGCATGAGCTTTTGTAAACTCTGGCTAGTTTAGGGGAAATTCCAGCCCAATGTGACATGTGCCAAGAGTTTCACATATGGCTAGGTGTCTCCCCAAGCTCTTGTTGATCCAGAAACAGTTTGGCAGTTCAGTGACCCCTGCACTGTGAGCCTCCTAAACTATGTGATGACCATGTCCTGGCCCCGTCAATGCTGCTCTTACAGGGTGGCGTAGCTAGTCCTCTTCTTGGGGTGCTAAATGACCATGGCACAGCCCAGGTTCCATGCAGACTCAAGTTAACTATGTCATAGAAGTGTCCCCTACAGTAACAGGCAAGGCGTGTCCCGCACCTATCCCCATGTACCTTGCCCAGGTCAGAGGCCTCTGCCTTTTATGGATTAACTATCATGGTGTCCAGGTGACAGTCACGTAGGAAGCTGAGCAGCCTGGGGAGTTCACAGGAGATGTGGCTTTGGGCACATGGCAATTTCTTGGGAAATGGATGGGGGACTTCCTGGCTCAGGAAGGGACCTCAGTCCCAAGGCAGGGTGCTCAGTCAGCATGACCATTTCAGGGACTTTCAGGGGGTGCTGTGCCTTGTGCTGCTTCTCAGGCCTCTGAGCTCTGTGTGCAGCCTGTGGAGCGCTTGGTGCTGTTCTCCTCCCTGCACTGGCTGTTTCCTTCCTAGGCCTCGGCACAACCTGCAGACTGGGGTCCCCACTCCTGGATCAAGCGTCTCTCCAGGTCTGTAAGGCAGGCTTTGCAGGTGTGGAATCCAGGCCTCCTGTCCTTCGCTCTCGTTAGATGCTTCCAAGAACACCTTAATGCCACCAAGACGGCCTCACCTTGCTCACTAAGAAGAAAAGACATCAGCTATTTAGAAAGAAGAAATTTCATGTTAATAACAGGAGCTTCCCCCCATGTTTACAAGAAAGGGTTCATGTTTTAAAAATGGAGGCTGAAAGTTGTGAGTTGGCACTTGATGTGCAAGGGGGTTATCTGCACACCAAAGGCTATAAAGAAAAATATGATACTTACATAAAATCATATAACAGGGAAATAATTAAAAATGAAATATCCAACAATCTCAAAACTTCTCTTTAATGCCATAGAAAAGTATTCAGAGAGCAATGAGCCTCTCAGACCACAGACCAGTTTCACTGACTGTAACACAATTAATTCTCTGACACTAGAGCAATTCAGAAAGAAGCCTGTCCACTGATTTAGTCCAGCCAACGTGGTGCAATAATCTCACATTCTCCAACAGGAAGGCCCCTTGTCCTAAGTCAGGGTGTGTGACAGCACCACGTCCCACATCTTGTTCATCTCAAGTTCCTTGGCCAGCGGCTGTCCCCTGTGCTTGCTGACTACAGAGTTGCTCCTAACTCCCTGACAATCAAGGACCAGGCTGAAAAGTGACAGAGACAAGGGTGCAGCGTCCCTCCCTGCCCACACCGCAAGGCCCCCCTCCAGGTCCCCATGCTGTCAAAGTCCAGGAG
The DNA here is from genome assembly GCF_001458135.2 of Marmota marmota marmota. NCBI lineage: Eukaryota > Metazoa > Chordata > Mammalia > Rodentia > Sciuridae > Marmota > Marmota marmota. The sequence continues at coordinate 27,431 of NW_025999869.1, forward strand.
GCTGAGGCAGTTTTTTAAAAAAAATCACACCTGCCAAAAGAGAAAGAGAAAGGGTTTACATTTCCAGAATTCTTCAAGCGATGCTCTGAGGAAAGGGAGGGAGGAAAGGGCACTTTTGATTTTGCCACCAGGCAGATCAAACATTGTCTGAATCCTTGCATTTACATTTATCTTTTCACTTTTCATAATTCCTAACCTTAGATATAAGCTGTGGCAATGTCTTAGACTGTTTTTGTAAAGATGCTCTCATGCCTGTTTTCTAAAATGCAATAACATTGTATGTAGTGTTCCCTTTATTCGTCACACAGAATCGTGGCATTTAGTTGTTTCACAGCACACATCGTTGTATGTACTATGTATCATATATTGAGTAATCCAAGGTTTAAACAGAGACCTTCAGATTGCTGGTGCTAGAACACTCTCTGAGCCTGGCTCATGACAATTCCCCATGCACTCATTGACTCAGTTTATGCCAATGTAAAATGAGGACCACACCCTGTAACTTTGCAGGTTCTGTTAGACCGAAATTGATGCACATGGATTTGAATTCAGTTCTTAGCCCCTGGGAAAGCACACCTGAAGGACCAGGTCTTTGCACCCACCCTCACATCCCGTGTTACCTCCTGAACTCACCTTGGCTTCCAGCGTCCCCTGCTCACTAGCTGGCCATGGCTCAGTGTGTCCATGAGCTGATCTGCTGCTCTCATCACACAGTCGCAGCCCGGCCTGCCAGCCCTTGGCCATGATGCTTTATCTTCCTGATCTCCAGGACAATTCCAAGTGATGGGACCTCGGTCACCAGTCATCGCCGTAGTGGGAACAGGGGCCGAGTTCCCCTGCCGCCTCAGCCCCTCCACGGATGCCCAGCACATGGAAGTCAGGTGGTTCCATGGCAACCACTCGGGCCTCGTGCACTACTACAGGGACTCCAAGGACTACCTGGAGCAGCAGCGGCCAGAGTACCATGGGAGGACGGAGCTCCTGAGGGAGAACATCACCAGAGGGCAGATGGCCCTGAGGATCCACCCCATCCACCCTGCAGATGAAGGGGACTACAGGTGTTTATTTGTAAGCTCCACCTACCACAATGAAGCACGGTTCCATGTGGAGGTCACAGGTGAGCCTGTCAAACAGAAGCTCTGATTCAGTTTTTATTGATATTCTGTTTTATCAAGAGCCATATTGATGCCATCGTGTATGGACAGAGTTGGGCTAAGCTACACAAATGCTAGATATGATGCCAAGAAAGGTAGAGATGTGAGGCTCTATTTTTGTCTTTCTTACGTTTTAATAGGAATCTATTTGCATCTCCACATGGTCAACATAATTCCAGGGAGGGAAGTGGAGGGATTATAGTGTGCCTCGTTTCTGATGGGTCCCAGAAGCCCACAGCCTGGGCTTTCAAACCCCACAAGGAGCCAGACAGAGGGAGAGAGACTCCACAACCCACCATCAGGCCTGAGTTCAGTGCACCTCACTTCCATGCACATCCAGCATGATCCTGGGTGGTCTAATGTGGTGTTTCCCACCCTTGCCTTCTGGTTTACTTGGGTCCTGCGTAAGTTCATGCCCTTCTGTATTGCTCCTGGTCAGATATGAACCCCAGGAAAGTATCTGTCCTGCCAGGTGAAGGAGGAAGGAAGGGTCCAGCTTCAGTGAGAGGCTGAGCCTGCATTAGCCCCCTTCACACACATCTTAAAGCCTCAGAAAGAGTTTTTGTATCTCCCTCCTCTCAGGGGGCCCCATGAGAAACCAGCCGCCACCATCAGAGGGCGTTGAGCATACTGAGCTTCTGAAGGCCAGGGCAGGTTGGACCTGCTCATCTCCTGTATCAAACAGGGGGCAGCCCCGATGCTCCACTCCCATGGCTTCCCCAAGTCAGGGCAAGTGCAACTGAGCTTTCCACTCAAGCATAAAGAGCAGGTAGAATGCTGAAGGAAAACGAGGTGGAACTCATGTCAGCCTCCCCTAGAGCACTGTTGGCATGGAGCACTAGCTATAGCAATGAGTTCCACTGGGCTCCTTATCATGCTCTGGGTCCCCACTGTGCCCAAAGTGGGTTACTGACTTCCTTGTGTTCTCTGCGGGTGGAATGCTTGGTATTTCAGTAGCTATAGAGTTTAGGATGCAACTTTCACAGCACGCACATGGTGAAGCCAGAATTCATGAAGGGCCAGGCCTTCCCAAATTATCACAGGCCTTCAGGGCCATCACGGTATAAATACTGGAATAGTAAGTGACAAAATATGTTACTAAACATGAGATGCTTCTCCAAAGAAAGGCTTCTCTGCTGCCTACTTGAGGCAGCGTCTCTTGGCACACCTCCAGGCAGGCTGTAGTTTCCATCATGTCCTGGTGATGACAGTGGGAACCATCACTCTGAGAACCTGCTATTCTCTTTACTTAAGCCAGGAAAATGAAATAGCCTGTTTCTTCACCTCCTCCCTGTCTAGACCAGGTGTCCTGGGTTGAGCCTCTGGGTCACACCCACTGGACTCCACACAATGCAGCGTGGTGGTGGCTGCTGCGCCAGGTTAGGAGGCCTCACCAGAGCCCAGCTCCTGGTGAACCGCAGGTCCTTGGATTGAGCCTGTGGCCCTCTTCTCCAGAAGGCCTCAGTGTCCTGTGGTGGTCTAGGTTGTGTGGTTTCTGGGCCCACATGTCTTCACCTGCTCCTCCCTCCTAGAGGAGTGAAGTTTGGTTCAAGGTCAGAAATCAGTGCCTGCTGGAAATGTCATCCATTTGGGCAGCCCCAGTGTACTGTGTGTCTTAGAGAAAAGGTTCTCCCACACCTTGGGTTTAGATAGACCCCACGCGGTCCCCCATCTTTAACCATCAGTGGTGCTGCAGGTGCAAATCTTTGCAGAACCCCAGCCTTCGGTGAATTCTGAAGCTGAGTTCTTAAAGCCAAGGCTCATCCCTGTCCCACTCCCCAGCCAGCTTCACAGGAGCACAGATCCATGGACTAACATGTTGTGGGAGCCGCAGGCAGGTGTTGAAATTCTCCTCTAGGAGAGAGGAAATACCACTTAAAGCCTTGGTGTCAAGTCATATCCTCAGTCTCTTTGCACTAGCAAAAACCATGGGTTTCCCCCAAGGATGGTCTCAAAGTTAATATCTCAGATTCTCAAAATATGTAACACAGGGGACAGTGGCCTGAATCAGAGAACCACCTTACTCTCTTATCCCCAGGAAATCTGGCACCTTGACGCCATGTTTCTATAAAGTCCTGCTAACTGAGCTCTGTATTTTTAGAATATACTAAACACAAGCCCATCTTTATTGAACTCATGAGGACACAGCCAGTGATGAGACACAGAGGGACATGTTTTCAAGTGAAAGGGCCAGGAGGGACAAGTGGAAAGTACCCTCTGTTTCCTTCACTGAGCAGCCCTGTATGCTGAACTGTATGTTCTTATTATAGAGCCCCAGCTACTCCCTGGCTTCTCCAGCCCCTGCGCTGAGAGTGTCACCCATGTCCTAGGGAAAGGGAGCTGCTGTCCCGAGAGCTGAAGCCACTGGCTCTGCTGTGCTGCTCCATGTCAGCACAGGAAATGGGGCCGCTGGGCCGAGCAGGCGTTCCCCACTGCTTCTCAAAGCCCTCAGCTTCTGAAATGACCCTTTCCTGTTCAGACACTGAGGTCCCTGCTGTGCAGGACACCATGGGCTTGAACATTCAATCTTCACTCCAGATGCTTGTTTAGGGCCCAATTAGCAAGGCCTCAGGAGGTGACAAGAGAGGGTCATCAATAGACTCTCAGGGCTTCCATTAACAAATCACCACAAATGAGTTTGCTTGAAACAACAGAAGTTGTTTATTTATCTAGATTTATTTACATTTCTGGAGGCCTTCAGTTCAAATAGAGGAGTTGGAGAGCCAGGCCCCAAGGCCCCTGGGGAGAGCTTCCCTCTCTGATCCAGCTTTTGGCAACCCAGCTGTCCCTGGGCTTGTAGCTTCACCATCCGGTCTCAAACTCCACATCTGCTTGGCTAATGTCCCTGTGTCCCTAGGTCTAACTTTTTCTCTTGTTAAAAAGTTGCCAGTCATATGGGATCAGGACCCACCCTAATCCAACTCAACCTAGTCTTTACCAATTATCTGAAAAGATCGTGTTACCAAAGAATGTCACATTCACAGGTATGAGGGTGAGGACTTGACCATGTCTTTATAGGAAACCGAACTCAACCCACAATGGGCGGGTTGACCCCCAGTACATTTGTTTGTATCTTATCATTTCTGTTAGCTAAGATTGAGATTATTCACTAACCTGCAAACGAGTGTCCTATAGCAGAGCTTCCTACCTCAAGTGCAGGGGTGTTGGGCACAGGTCTGCCGCAGCAGCTCACCTGTGAGGTTCCACAGTCCACGTTGACCTTGCACCCACCATGGCATGGACTCCTTCTTCACTACCAGGGATGATTACCAGTCTCCCTGCACTGCAGCCCCAGGAAAGAGGAAGGGGCAGGAGGCAGGGGCACTTCTCCTTAGAAACAGAGTCCACAGCACGTGCAATTGCCACTCAGCCCCTGTGGGAAGCTCCAGGCCACTCCTAGCTCCAAAGGGGCTGGGGCATGTGGTCTCCTGGGTGGCCACTGCCACAGGTAGGCTTACCTTGCCCAGGTCTGCGTGGTCCAGAGTGGCGGCTGCTGGGTGCAAACTGCTTTTCACATTTAAACCTAATTGACACTAAGTGACAGGCAAGTCCGTGCCGCAGTTCAGCCAGGCACGTAGTGCTCCGCAGCCTGTGCAGCAAGGGATGGCCAATCTGACGGAGGGCCCCGACCATATCCAGGAACATAGTGGTGAGCTCCTCTGAGAAGGGCCAGGATGAAGGCCTGGAGGCCAGATGTGGGACTCCTGCTGGGTCCTCATCACCACCAAGGGCAGCTGCACAGGCTGCTCCTGGATTGATAATGAGTTTGGTGTCCAGTTTTCCAAATAACCAGATAAAATGATTAGTATGGCTTCAAAGGGTGGAGAGGAAAAATAAAAAGGACGATAGGGACTCGTATGTTAAATGTTGACATGGGTGATTTACTTTATTCCCCCTAAAGTCCTTTGTGGCCAGTATTTATTTATGGATTGATTGATTAGTTTTAGTCCCACTCCCAGTTTACAAAGATGACCAGCAGACATAAGTTCACACCACTTGAAGTGGCTCAGAACTTGAAGAAGCTGTGTCTGCCTCTCTTCACTTTCCAGGCTCGGGGTCAACCCCTCATATTCATGTTGAAACTGACGATGCCGACGGCCTGAAGCTGACCTGCACATCCATGGGGTGGTATCCAGAGCCCGAGGTACACTGGGAGGACTCTCTGGAGCAGCACCTGACCCCAGCCTCAGAAACCAAGACGACAGATGGAGACGGCTTGTTTGAAGTGCAAACCTCCATCATGGTGGACAAGAGCTTGAGTGCAAATGTGTCCTGCTTCATAAGGAACCCTGTCCTCAGCTCTCAGAAGGGAGTGTGTGTCTCCTTAGCAGGTCAGTGCCCTCCTCATCATATTCTTGAGATCTGGCCATTGAGAGAGAGGGTGTGGCTAGCAAAGGCCCGCCACAGACAACCCAGAAGGATGCAGCCATTCACCAGTTTGCAACTCCTCCTACCCAGAGAGCTAGGAAAACATGTCTTCTGTCCTGTTTTATAATTCTCTCCATGGCAAAGAAATGCCATTAGTTTATTTTACAAGAATATGAATGCCTGCATGTGTGAAGGCATTCAGAGAGTAAGGGAGCATTGTAGGATACTGCCAGTTCTCTCCTCTGACCATCCAGCCCACTGCCCAGGGAAACCACTGCCAACAAGTGCAGTGCAGTTGACATTGATGAATTGAGGGGATCCTCTCAGTGTCGCTTTCCAGCTTTGCAGATTGAGACTGACCTTCCTGTTCCCAGTGCCCAGGTGTTAGGGAGCAGGAATGAGAGGGTCTCCCCATAGAGTGTTATGAGGTTAGCTGATGCAGTCATGCCACTGGCACAGAAAGACCCCACAGGCTCTACACCCTCCCACAGTGACTGTGCAGGCATGAAGTCTGCCCAGATGGTTCAGTGCACAGTCCTTTAATAGGAAATGTCTGGATTTCAGGTCTGCAAGTCTGCAGAAGATGCTCCTGACACCCCATCTGCTTTGGCTCCTGCAGGGTCACCTTTTGCTACCTCCTCTCTGCCCACCTGCAGGTCCACAGCAGGGCTCTGGACATTCACCCTCCTGTTCCCTCCTCCTCCCTGTACCCAGCTGGATGCCACACCTGCATGTACAGACATTAGCATCGTCCCCTCTGGGAAGCCATGCCTGAGGCATTTGTACCAAGTTTCCCACTCAGTGTGCGTGACTTTGGTCATGCACGTCATCGTGGGAGGGTAAGCCCCTGAAGACACTGGGCTTATTTCATATTCCTCCTCCTTATTCCTCTTTCATATTCCTCCTTCTTAGAACAGTACTAAGGAAGGACTTTGGGTCAACACTCTTTTATGCCTTAGTCTGGGAAGTCACATTTGTTTGAAAAGTTGGAATCATAAAGAAGACAAGCACTAATGTCAGAGAAGTAAATTACTTTTTTAAAAAAGTATTAATCTTAATAACATAAGCTCAGAGGAGAGCAAAGGGATGGAGCCTCCTTCTCAGAACTATACAGTGGAGAAAGGAATAGACATTTAACAGGAAATGATGAGCTGGGATTACAGCTGCAAAAATTATAGTAATACAGAGTTTTTGAAAATCAAAATGTAGAAGATAAAACAGAAAAAGAATATAGTTCTTCATATTTATGTTGGAAGCAATTACTATATAAGTAATAATTTCCCAATTGATTAATTTATAAGCCTTTTGCTAAGATTTTTGGATCAAAGTAATCCATCAACAATAGTGTCCTAAGGCCTGTTTTGAACCAATCTTATTAAGTAAAAGGTGTTGGCAGTAAAGGTCCCCTATGTAAGGTACGATAGGTGACATCAATATGCACATGCATTGTGAAGTATTGCCTTAATCAAGCTAATTAACATTCATCAACTCACATATTTATTACATTTGGTGTGTAGTTAGTGATGTACTCTCTTACAGAATTCCAAGTATACAGGGCTTTATAGTTAAATATAGTCCTTCAATGAGTGGCCTTGATGCTTCTCTTGAACCAACCCATTGTTAAAATATTTGCCCAATAGTCACTTTGAACTGCTGGCCATGGCCATTCCAGAAGAGGCCCTGAGGGGAAGTAGAATTCTGTTTCTAGAACCTTGAACAGGAAACCTATTTGCCAAAACATCACAACCCCTCCCTGATCCTAGAGAAGCTCCCAGGACTCCTCTGCACTGTTACTAGGATCACAAATACATATATGTAAAAGTTAATTGCATAGAGAGGCCTCGTGACAAAGTCCCTTAGGAATGACCTAGTAGGGGGGAGAAGTGGACAGAAGGAGAAACGCGGTGCTTTTGAAGATATTATTTATTGAAAAATAATTACAAGTCACAAACACAGAGATGCTAATGTTAGTTAAAGAATAATGGAAAGGTGGTCAATGGGGAAGAAGTCAGAAAGAAGGAATTGGTCTGGGTGTTCTGTTGTCCAGTAGAATGACGATAGATGATGATGAAGTACACCACAGTTTTAAAAAGCTAGCAGAAAGGTTTTTGTATGTTTTTCACCAAGAAGAAATACTATTTGAAGAGAAATGAATTTGAACACTAAACACTGCATATGTGTATCAAAACTTCATATGGCACCCCATAGATATGTAGAATTTTGTGATGATTTTAAGAAATGTTCTTAGTACATAGGTGGCTGAAGAATTGGTTTTGTATCTTCACTGTGTTTAAAATTTCTTACAATTTTTAGTATAAATCCTCTGTGTCTCCATACCTCTGGAGTCGCAGGCCAGCAGGAGTCTCTTCAGGGTCCCTGTTTCCTCGGATTACCAGGAGAGGGGCCCGGAGTGGGAAACTGGGCCCTTCCTGACAGTGTCCCCAGAAGGACACATGGTCCAGGGACCCTGAGAGAGTGTCCTGTTTTGCAGAGGGCTTGTTCCCCAGCTCCTGCACCTGGATGGTGGTGCTGGCCATGCTCGTCTCTGTCCTGGTCCTCGCTGCAGCCATCTGTGCTGTGTTCCTGCTTGCCAGGAAAGACAAAGGTGAGTGGGGACAGACCGAAGGACTGCTGTGCAAGAAAGTCAGGAGTGGATGAGGGGCAGTCTTCAGAATTAAAACTGAGAAAGAATAACCTGAACAGGAAACAGAATTCACCTTCACCTTCTGGCCTGCGTCTTTCTCAGATGACAGGTTTCCTGGTTGAGGCAGCCACCTCGTCATGAGAAGTATGTGTGTGTCTATGGGATTGTTTTCAGATCCGTCACTTAAATAGTTGCATTCAAAAACTAGAACCTCCTATGGATGTATGTGTCTGTCTGTTTGTCTATTTATCTGTCTCTCCATCCAAAGATGGCCAAAGGCTGTGGTGTTTTCTCTTAGCAGAACCCCTTAGTCAGCTTTAGGGCATCTTCTCCTGTCCTCAGAGTGCCAGTGTTTTCTAACTTTGAAAGGTGCATGCTGGATCAGGCTCGGGTGACTCCTCTAGGAACAGTCACAGGATTTTGACAGATTTAAACTACACTCAGGCCAGGGCTGCATGCGCCTGTCTACCTTTTCCCAGTCTCCAAAGAAAGCATCTCCTGAGAGAATTCAATTCCATGCCCCGATTCTCACTCCAGGTGGGCAGTGCTGGAATTGAAGCCAACTGTTGGAAACCTGGGTAGCCCAGGGAACTGTGCAGGATGGGAACCAACTGCTCATCTGTGGGCAGTGAAGGGAAAACGCTTCTCAGAAAGAATCACTCCCAGGAGGGCTGGAAGAAGAGCTGAGGCCTTGCCTTCCAGCATGTCCCCCAGTTTGTTGGAAGGTTTCCCTCCATCAGCATCAATGCCAGTGCTGTCCAGGCTCTGACCAGCCCTCCTGTAGGACCAGGATGTGGCTGCCTTAGACCCCTCTGTTGACAGATGCTCACCCCATTGCAGTATCCTGAGAGCCAGCTGCACGATTTACTTCCCCTATTCCTGCAAAGGGAGTACTCATACAGGGTGGACAGAAACCAGGGTGGGAAGAGATGCCTGCCCTGTGCACGTGCTGCTCTTGGGCCTCCAGTCCCTGCAACGGACATTTGACAGAGCCCTGCCCAGAGTGTCACATGGCTTGTCCCAAAACATGATGTTACTAATGTTGTGCAACTTTAGAAGACAGGTTTCTTTTTAATATGGAGAGATGTTTGAAGGAACCAAAAATAATATTTGGAAGCCAGAAAAGAATCCAATAGAAAAATATAAGAAGAATGTTGGTTATTGATCAAATAATTTGACAACATGTCTGATAATTTGGAAAATTTTTCAAAATGTACTACTTCAATGTCACCAGTCATCATTTATTCAAAATATCTCATTCAAATTACGATCTTCACTGTTTCCCTTTTGTATCATTTTAATTCGATAATTATATCAGCTTGAACTACAGAAAAATATCAAATAGTGTGTGTGAGTGTGTGTATGTGTCCAATTGTTAGGAGCATATATCCAAAACAATTGCTTAACTACCCTGAATAAGCTGTTTTCTTAAGATACATTGTTTTGGGTCCACATATGCACTCTTTCAGCTCAAACAACATTATCCCAAAGTGTGTGGAATAGGCTTATCACACTGATTTATCATATAAAGGGGGAAAAGGAATATTTACTCTTATTAAGTTGGTTCTACATAAACCAAATTTGAAGAAAGTATAGAAAGTAGTTAAATGTAGAGAGTGTAACTGCATAATATTTGTCTAAATTAAACATTTTTTTTAGAATGAAAGAGATCCCTGTTAGTATTTATACCAAAAATGAAATAAAATGAGGACAGCCTGGGGTTTCTCAAATTGGTTTCCATCACCTCTCTACTTAAGAAGGGTTTCTGGTTTGGGGGGTAGAGTAGCTGGGCACAGGTTTGAGGGAACCCCACAAAGTGTATCTTATTATGTATCCCTTTGATTTGGGAGTCACACACATGCATTACCTATTGAAAACAATCAGAAATAAAACTTAGAAAATAAAAAAGAATGATTTGAGCCAGGTGTGGTGGTGCACACCTGTGGTCCTAGCTTGGCAGGCTAAGGAGGGAGAATGGCTTGACCAACCTGGCAACACAGTGAGACCCTCAAGTCAAAAATGACTGATTTATCAAGGAATGTCTATATTCATGCTGAAATGTGGGCGTTTATCTGTTAGCGTGCATTAATTGGGAAGCGTCCATGTGTCAAGGTGTCTGGAGAAGTCAAGGGCACAGGCAACACAGGTGTGACTCTAGTTCCCATGGGGAAAGTAACGTTTCCCACTTTCTAAATTTCCTGGTGCCTGGCGTGAGGTCCAGTCCAGGGATGCTGCAGTGGTTGGGACCTGGTCTGGTTACCACCAGGGCCCATTGTGTTCTGCTTGGTCCCCAGGGTTGTACAACAGAAAGGCGGTCAGACTTCTTAACTGAGCTAATGGGAGGACCTTAGGTCACTGAGAGTGTGAGGTGGTTCTCACGCCACCCATTGCTAGTTCCCTTGAGAAGTTTGCTAAAGAGGGAGCGGGTCTGGGTCCTCCTCCTCCTTCTGTGTCCTGCACATTGCTAATGGGATTTAAAATGCTGCAATCTTGGTGAAAAGCAGCCTGGCATTTTCTCAAAAAGCTGTGCACAGAATTATCCTAGGACCAAGCACCCCCCTCAGGTGTGTGCCCACAGAGTCAACAACAGGGGTCACCTGCCCTTGAGCGTCCATTGTGGCATTACTCACAAGAGCCACAGGCATCAACATCCCAGGCATCCACGGTCATATGAATGGATGAACAAATATGGCATAGATTCAGACACAAAAAACAAGTTCTGTTCTATTCTCTAATAGAGATAAACTTTCAAAATACTACATAGAAAAATAAGCCAAACATAAACAGACAAACAGTGTGTGACTTATTAATATGCAACGTTGTCAGATGTGAGTTCCCAGAAGGAAGAAGTGGATTAGGGAACAGCTGGAGCTGGGGTGGAGGCATGGGATCCTCTGCCTAATGCTTAGGTTCCATTTGGTGTGAAGCAGAGCCTGGAAGCAGAGGTGAGGAAGGCACAGCTGTGGAACAGAGCTGTTGCCACTGGGCCACTCACTTCACAATGGTTAAAGCACTAAAGAGTCTGCACCAGAGCAGGCAAAGTTGTTTTCCTCATAACATTGGGCTTGGAGGATAAAGTCCTGAACTCCACTCCTGGATTAAAGCGTTGCTTCTTTTTTTTTCTGTTGCCCTTTTTTTTTTTTTTTCCTGCACCCTGCTCTCTATACTTGGGGAAGACAGGAATGTGGACATTTCTGGGCTCCTTCAACTACAGATAGGAACTCTGTGGGGACCTGATATCTAACTGGATCTTCAGAACTCTTGTGAGCTGAAAGGCAGCTCCCACAGGCCCCAGTGAGTCTTACCAATCAATCCATCTTTTTTTTCTTTTCTTAGGTCTACTCAAGACAAAGCACGGTGAGTTGGCTTACTTTTAACTCACAGAACCTCATCCCCCCATTAGGTCTCTGGAACACATTGTCCAGCATGAGAAGGTGTGGGAAGTGGGAGAGCTCAGAAAGTTCCAAGGAACTCAGGCCATCCGTGTTAGCAGCAGATCAGGGGAAAGCGTAGGTGAGGACGAGCCACCTGCCCTGCTTAACATGCCTGTGTGCACACTTCCAGCAACATCTCCAAGGGGCAGCTGTGCTTTGGCAGTTCCAGAGAACCCAGGCAGAATCACCATACCACACTGCCTAGCAAGTCTTCTATGAGGACCCCGTAGAGCACAGGGTCTCCAACTTGGGGGTGCCACAAGTTCAGCTATTAAAAGTGCAGAGAGCTGAGCCCTATGCCAACTTCTGGTTCAGCAGGTCCAGGCTGGTCCTAAAAATGAGGACTCTACAAGCTAATGTGTGACGCTGACACTGCAGGGCCAGGGACCACACTGATGGTTTAGGAAGATATTGAGAAGCATTTAAACATCAGAGTGTAAAGTCCATGTATTAAAACTCGATGTAGGAGAATAGTCCAAGGTTGAACACAGGAGGAATGGGTCAAATCCAGCAAGAAGACAAGCAGTTACCAAGTGTGTCCACACCTGGATCTTACCTACCTGTGGGCCTTACAAGTAGAGAAGAAGATGTAAGAATGAGAAATAGACTGAGATTTACTTCTGAGAGGAAGACAATTTATTCTGCTTTGATTTTAAAATCAAAAGAGCCATTTTGGAAACTCCATTTTCACTCACTTGGTCTATTTGGACCAGGTAAGTGCACCTGCTTCATCCCAAGGATTATGATTAAGATGTTACAAGCTGAAGATGAGGACCTTGGGTCCTGCTGCTGTTGCAAAGACGTCCCTGGCAGAGCAGGCTGGCCCTGGGGGAGGCACTAGGCTTACAGGGTAAAGCAGTTCTGAGGGAATTAGAGAGGGGCAGCACTGCCCTGTGTCCTAGTCCAGGGTTCTGGAGGGCAGATGCTGAGCTTGATCAGAAAAGCAGGTCTCCAGGTCTCCAGAGCAGGCAGAGATTCCCGACAGAGTTGAGGTGCAAGTGTGATCTCTGCAGGCCACTTCTCAGGTGAAGAGCCCCTCCAGGTGAGTAAACATGGGTAAGAATCATCGATACCTACCTGAGCTTAGAAACACAATATTGGAGGTAAATCTCCTTTGGGTCTTGACCCTCTACCTCCAACTAGTTAGAGAAATTATTCTTCAAACAGTTTAAAATTATTTAAATAGAAAATGCCTAATGCCTGTGGCAGTGTTTCCCCCAAGGAGCCCCATAACCCAGAGAACTCTCCTGTACCATAACCCATAACTCTCTCCTGTACCACGGTGGGCACCCAGAGAAGGGGTGAGGGAGAGGGTGCTCAGGCAAACCCATGTGACCCATCCCAATCTGACATGGATGGAATCACAAGCCGAGATCATCCGTCCCTGTCAACTGTGACTCTGAGCACAGCCACATCTCTGAGCTCATACACATGGAAAACGTAAATCCCAACTTACACAAGTCATAGACTTTGGTGGCCTGCGGAATAATGAACTGTCAGGATTTTAGACAAGTACCTTTTAACTTGGGCACATATTTGTTTTTAAGATAGGCTCAAGGGACACATGGTGAGTCATTCATAAATTCCTCTCTGCTAAAGTATTTGGCTACAATTTAAAGGCCAGGTGATTTTGAAGGACAGATTTGAGGAAGGAAATATCAATAAATATCAATGGCGAGTTTGAGATTCTTAGTGTCCCTAATGAGCTTGATCAAGCATCCCTTTGCTTTGTTGGATTATTATCTCTGTTATTCCTTCCAGGTTGTAAATATGACTTTGATTCTGAGGAATAAAGAAACTGGTTGTAGAAACTGGGCAGAATGCTAAAGGAAAGGTTGCAGTAAACCCATAAAATCCTAGAAAAGGAGCCAATCTGAAAACAGCCCCATCCACCATCAAGAGCTCTACCAATGCCCACTGTTACCACTTCTTATTTCTTGCTCATTATTTTGCTGGTTTTGTTTGCTAACTCCTTTCCCTGGGTTTGAGAAGAAGGAAGGCTCCCTAATTGTATGTGAAGTGCCTTCTTTGCATTTGCCTCTCTGTGCCTGGAGGATCCTCTCTAACCCTCTGGGATTTAGAATCCTTCCCCATGCCCACACACCAATAACCAAAGAATCATTGCTCTTTATCATCACCAAGTCACACCCTATGAAGTGCTCAAGGACAAAAACATCTTTGCAATGCCCAGGATTTCTTCCAGTTGTGGCCCTGGAGACGGACTGGCTGGTCCGGGGCATCCTGACTCTTTCCACTCTTTCCATACCTACTCCTGCCCAGGGCCTGGAACCCTGTCCCTGTCCCTTAGTGCTCAGGTCTCACAGAAGAACCAGATGAATTCTTTGAGGAATATCTTACAGGGAGCCCCACAGAAAAGAGCAGAAACCTGAGGCAAGGGTGGACACAGGCCACAGGGCAATGGCCCTCCACAGTGCTTTGCAAGTCTCAGAAAACCACCTGGGGATGATGAGGAAACACCGTCTCAGCATCTCTTCTGCATTGTCCTCATTCTTATCTCATATCTGGCTAATCTTTTACAAAGTCATGGCTTGAAAGAATCGAGTCAAGATTGCTTCTCTAGCAAGTCTCCCAGACTTTGATAGCTGTGGACTTATCTTTGTTTATTACTTATCTCATTTCATACAGAACAGCTAATTAAGCAGAAAGGTGAGTACAATTTCTTTACGTTTTGGAGGCAAACATACTGTGGAAAAATGTTTGATATATTAAAGTTATGTTACAATTAATTTAGACATAATAATCATCAATTATTTTAAAGTGTATTTATGTCATTTATCTGCTGAAATTATCATTGATAATATTATGAATTGTAGTCACACAGACATTTTAATTTTAAGATTATCACACCGAAGCATATTCACTGTGAATATCTCAGCTTATTAAATGATTTTATTTTTTTAAGGCCACATAAAGCATAACCCTAATCCTAACCATAACCCTAAACCTGGATGCATATTCTTGGTTGGCCTTTTCTATGATTGTTTCTAGGTGAATACATCAACAACAAAATTCTGATTAATTTTCACCTTGATTTTTCTTGTGATTCAGTTTTCAATTTCTCCCTTAATATTATTTTGCTTTATTATGTTGGAAAATACTAACCAAATGTATCACAGAATCAACTCTGAACTTTTTTAAAGGCTTTTTCCTGATCTTATATAATAAAATTAAAAAAAAGAAAATATCTGAAACTATTGACCCATTTATCCATATTTTAATGATTTTTCTCACAATATATTTTAATTTAATTTTTTTATCTCTTTCAACCTTGTTATTTTTAGCTTTGTTGAGGTATCAGGACAAATAAAGCTTGCATATATTCCAGCTGTACAAGGTGGTGTATACCTATAGAGCTGTAGCTCTCCCTGCTATATAAACATGTCATGGCTAATGTTCTTCTCTGTCTCTCCACATGGTTTTGAGTTAAAGTCCATATTAGTCTAGGTGACTCAGTTCTTTCTTGGTTTCACTGGCATGAGACAGTTTCCATCACTTCACTTTGGGTGTATCTGTCCTTATGGGTGAAGTGACTTTCCTGTGGTTTGTGTACAGCTGCGACTTGTTTCCAATGCCTCCAGCCACTCTGTCTTCTAATGAGAGGATTCAACCCCCTTGCACTCGGGCACTCAATGGCAACAGGGCTTGCTGCTGCCATGGGCCTGTTTTCTTACTGGTTTCTCCCTTTTCTCCTCCTAGCATCTGTGATTAAATGATTTTCTCCCACAGTATCCTAACTCCTCACTGTTGGATTTTTGTGCATCTCTTAAAAGTTTTGCTTTGTGGTCCCTGTGAGGCTTACAGAAAACATAGTTTTAACAAACTATTTTAAGCAAACAGGAACTTAACTGACCACAAAGAAATGAACTGGGCAGAATGAAACTCAACATCTTAACTCCATTAACCAACACACCTCTTGAAAGTATATGTCACAATTTTTATCTTTTTATATTATGTGTCCCTTGACCATTTGCTGTGGCTATGCCCTTGCTTTTAATCTGTGTTTTGGCTTTGTGTTAAGACTATAGATGGATTCCACACGTGGTTACCATGTCTTTACACTGTCAACACAGACCTCCGGGTCCCTGGTCGCACCCCACTTGGCTGACACATGTAGCTGCAGCCCTTCTCCA
Source organism: Marmota marmota marmota (assembly GCF_001458135.2). Taxonomy (NCBI): domain Eukaryota; kingdom Metazoa; phylum Chordata; class Mammalia; order Rodentia; family Sciuridae; genus Marmota; species Marmota marmota. Next base: position 43,182 of record NW_025999869.1, read on the forward strand.
TCAGCCTCTCCATATATCTCAAGTGTGTTGATTTTTCCTGGTGATCTTTCCTTTGGAGTTATCATTTGCTGGGGCCCCTGCAGAGCTATTCCTGTTTGGGAATAGCCACCTCACTGCTTGTGAGGAAAGGTGGGGCCTGGTGCCTCCTACTTCTCCATCTGGCCAATGTCTCTCACTGTCAGCTTTATCCTTTATAATATTTGCCCTCTTGTAGGTCTTTGGACTTGCTTTTTTCCCATCTGGAACTTGTGTGTCCTCGGTCACCTCCAGGTTAGCTCTGCCTTCCCTCTAGGAGAGTGGCAACTCTTTGTTCCCCCTGGGGTGGGACGGAGCCCTCCCCGGGCTCCCATTCTCTTGCTTGTCCTGTCACCTTGCATGTTGGTCTGTACAGGTGACAAGGTGGGGCTACCTCTCCTTCACTGCTAGACCTGGTAGCCTGCTGAGTTTCTGGCCCTTGGCTGATATATAACTAACTGTTGAGTGGAAGAATGAATCTTTTTTTTTGAGGCAGATATTGATTAGTATTTTTTTTAATCTATAGACATATTTAAGGAGAAATGACATATAATCAATCATTTAATGTTTCTCAAAATCATTTTGTGTCTGGCTGATGAATTTCATGGAATGATTTTTAAAATTCATTTTTAAAGTGATTATTGATTTATATATTTTTTATTCATTCTTTTTAGTTATACATGACAGTAGAGTGTATTTTGACATATTACACATACATGGAGAATAACTTCCCATTCTTGTGGTTGTATATGATGTGGAATTTCACTGGTCATGTGTTCATATATGAACATAGGAAAGTGATGACTGTCTAATTCATTCTACTGCCTTTCCAGTCCTCTCTCCCCTCCCTCCCACCCACTAATCATGGCCCTCCTCCCACCCCTGCCTACTGTGAGTCAGCATCTGCATATCAGAGAGAACACTAGGCCTTTGGTTTGGGGGTACTGGCTTTTTTCAATTAGAATGATAGCCTCCAGTTCCATCCATCAAATCAGATAGGATAAGAGAAATATGAAATCCATTCTGTTTATTAATCTCAGGTTTGAATATTCTGTAACACCTAATTTTTCATATAATCTGTTATTCCTGGCAATTAATATTTTATAGTGACTTGGTCATACACTGGTATGAGCAATTTGGTACGTGCATTTGACAAGCTTCCTCTGGGCCACAGAGAGTCCCATCTGAACAGTCAGGTCAGGAGCTGCCTAGGAACGCACCTGCCTATAGGGGACCAGCCAGACTGTACAGGACCTAAGAAGGAAGAAGTGGTGGTTCCAAAGGGAGTCTTTAAATTGTCCATCTTGCCATAAAGGGACATATTGGGACTGGCCAGTGGTTGCAAGGGCACAGAGGATTACCTTTAAGAATCTTAACACAGAGCCAGGCAGATGAATGGGAGAGCAGGGAATGGAAGAGCCAGAAGCTTCCCAGAAGCTCAGGAGACTGGAGCAGGAAGATGTCGAGTTCAAAGCCAGCCTCAGCAAAAGCGAGGCACTAACCAAGTCAGTGAGACCACATCTCTAAATAAAATACAAACTAGGGCTGAAGATGTGTCTCAGTGGTTATGTGCCCCTGATTTCAAGCACCAGTACCCATAAAGAAGAAGAAGAAGTAGGAGGAGGAGGAGGAGGAGGAAGTCATCAATACAGAGATGTCCTCTGCTGAGACAGGGTCCTCCTCTTTCTCTTTTCAAATCTGCACCTGACCTGTCTTCAGTGCTTTTGTGCTGGGTAAACCAGAGGCTTCGAGGAGATGTGAGAAGATGTCCCCTGTGTGCAGAGTGGGAGGCTGCACTTCCTAGACAAATTATGACCCCAGATCTCTACCACTAAAAGGTTCTGGAAGCCTTTCTGAAGGACTTAGAGTGAGAGTGATTCCTGCCTAAAGCAAGTGGGTTGTAGATCTTCCTATAGCCAGCAGCAAATGTGTAAGTGACCGTGTGTTATGTGGCCACATTTGGTCAAATGCTTAACTGCTGTTTTGAGAAAACATGAACTAGGTACTACGAAACAGAGATCATTATTGTGACGCTTCCAAAGAAGCTTCTGAGGATCTGTTTACCCTTGATGTCTGAAATACTCCAAATGTGAGGCAGATGAATGGAAGAGCAGGGAAATTCCAGACACCTTCAACTGTTTATGTAGGAGAATCAGCATAAGGTGGAGACTGAGGTAAGGTCCAGCTTGGAAGACCCCAGGCTTCAGGACGGCTAAAGAGCCAGGACTTTAAAACACTAAGGTGTGCATCTGGAAACACTCTTGCTATTTCTGGAGCTCCCTAAGACATGTTGTTTACGTGGAATGCAAGAGGCATCCTCCTTCTTGATCCACAGAATAAAACAAGCCCTTCTGGAAACCATCCAGAGCTGGCTCTGCCCTGAGTTATTTTATTTGCTCCTGGTCACTTGACAGGTCTTCTCCTCTTTAATACTTTGGTGATGAATTGAGTACCTCAAAGTTAGTTGAGGATGGAGAGTTTGTAACTAATTGTTGCCTGTTTTCTCAGCAGGAGAACCTCACCCGAAACTTAAAGGCATAAAGGGAAAATTTTTAATATTCTGTTCCATATAAATATATTCACAGGTTAAAAAGTGTTTTTCAGTTTGTGTTATGACTTCTTACTCGAGTAATATGAGTTCCTCTCTGTGTCACACACACTAGAACACCCAGCTTTGGTCTCAGGTTCTCTGTTGTCAAATGGAGACCAAATCCTGGGATGGACTGTCTGTGGTTAAGAACAAGAGAAAGGTAAGTGGCATTTATTTTTGACCTATGCAGTAGTTTGACATATACACAATTGATCTTTGTGATTGTTGCAACAAAACCAAAATCTATTAGCAATTCCTTTAATCACCTAAAAATAATGTTTGGGGGCAATTAAACCAATATCGTGGTAATTTTAAAGGTCCGTATTGAGCATTCACAGAAGGTAGACAGTCCTGGCAGGGATGGGGGAAGGCGTGGTGTGGGGCTTCAGCCCTTCCACCTCCCTCGCGCCCCCCAGTGATGACAAGTGGCTCCTCCCACAGCAGGAGGAGTGAGCCCATGGGTCCTGCTGAGGAGGGGCCAGCCAGGCCAAGTTGCTGAAGAGCAGGGACTGGGAGTGAGAGGCGGTGGTGAGGAAGGAGAGCGCTGGCAGCACTGCTGTCCAGAGTGAGCCAGCGGGTGGCCTGGTCAGAGGAGAGGGACATCAGCCCTGGGACTCTCTTTCCCAAGCCCAGGAAGAGCCAAGCCCAGGCGGCCAGCACGCAGATCTCTTTCCAGGATAGAATGTTATCTGAACGCTGGCCAAGAATTGAGAGGCCGAACGGATCTGTGCTCAGGTGGTGCTGCGCATGTCACATTTTCTTGAGGGCAGAGAATGCATTATACGGTTAGGTGGGAGGTTTTCTGGAAGAAAACTAAGAAGGAATCCACTCAGAGATGCTCCAATAAGCAAACAGCCTAAAAGTCAGCCGATTATTTGGTATTCAGTATTTGGTATTAAAATTCACAAATCAGATTTATTCCTGAGCCATTATACAAATCTAATAGTGCCTAATCTATTGAATAAAAACTGTTTCATTGAAGGAAATAAAATCTGTGTGATTTATGTGGTTCCTTTTAATTTATTCATCCATTCATTAATGTTGGTTCACATAGGAGATAAATAAGTGGTGTTTAGACTTTAATGTGTATTAATGGGATCTGAAATCAGACTGACCTGTTTAAAATTATTTCAGTTCTTAAGATTTCCAAGATCTTGCAGTTGTTTAATCTCACTCAGCCGCATTTTTCATTTGCAATTTACCTATGATAATGCTATTGAGGTGATATCATTCACACTCAAGATTAAAATTTTGCATATTTAAATACCTGAACACATATTACAGATAATGTTATTCTTACTACTACCAGAATCATAGCTATTAATTTCCAGAAAAAGCATGATTCTATCTGCTTTACCAAATTCTGAGATCCCATGAAATCAAAATGAATCTATGGCATCTATTTAATCCTCACTCAATTATTTCTGTGAAATAATAAATTAGCTTAAAAATTAGTTTAAATAATCATGTAGGCAACAATGTATCCTGGGCCTGAATATTCTCCTCTCACATGCTCACTGCTCTTTCACTGACAGAGCTGGTCTACGGCCCAATATATTCATAAAGTATTTCACTACATTGAGCCTCCCATGACCAGGAATTGTTGACCTGTGCATGGTGATAATGAGTTAAGGGTCATCAGTTAGGTGAATTTGGCATTTTCACCCATGTCAGCTAATTTTTTTTCCACTTGTTTGTTTTTCAGCTGCACTCCTGGAGAAATGTGGTAAGTTTTAGTTAGCCATTGCATACTAAAACCCACCATTCTGTTTTAGGAAGATAAATCTCTTGATGTGCTCATGAATATGATGATTTCACCATTATCCAGGAAATGGTTGCGGAAAGGCTGAATTCATGAACCTGGGAGAAGTAGGAATCTAGTCCTTAAATTATGTTGGGTTCTAGAGAGAGAGAGTTTCTTCTTTGTCCACTCCAGTGTCCATTGCCCCAAGTCTCTGTAACACTGTTTTGCTCTCCCAAGTCCACACTCCATCCAAATGCAGCCTACCACTGCACACACACACAGCCAAGTGCCCTGCCATTGCTCATCCTAGAGCCACAGAATGGTCATTGTCTCTGGAGGGACTGGGCCTGCTCCACTGCACACAGTGCCACTGCCAAGACTCACAGCCCCACTAGAGGAGACAAGCCATAGGGTCCCAAATGGAAGGGGCTCTGCCTGTTCCTAGGGACTCCGAGCCTCAAAACTTACCAAAAATATCCTGCTTCAGCGTGAGACGGCTGTGTGGGTGCCATGCCCAGGGGTGAGGAGCCTGCTCCTGGGCTTGTGCCGTGGCCTGTCGACTCTCCCAAAGGGGGGCTCTCCATGCTGCCAACACATAGAGATTTGTGTGAAAGCAAAGAAGCAAGAACAGCATGGTGGGACTGTTTCAAAGCATCCCACGCTGCTGCCTCCCCTTAGGCACCAGACGAAATGCCACCAGGTTTGCCAGGAGGTGTTGTTCACAATGGTATTTGCAAAGTTGTCCCTGCTTCATCTGACTTTGGAGGGAACTCAGAGGCAGATTCTCTGCCTAGCAAAATCTTCTTCCATAAGGTAAGCTACTAAGTACAGCAGTGCTTCAAATGAGCCTGTGCAAAGAAACCCCTCATTGGATTTAGGATGACTTCAGACACATCCTGTTCTTTAAGCCTTTATTTATTTGTTTGTTTATGTTTCCAATAATTGTGACCAACTCATTCATACAGGGTAAATCAAACTTGGTTTTAATTTAAAATAAAATCAATTGCATTTTTTGGTTTGGGTACCAAGGACTGAACCCAGGGATGCCTAACCACTGAGCCACATCCCCAGTCTTTTCTTTATGGTTTATTTTAAGACAGGCTCTCACCAAAGTTTCTTGGGGCCTCCCTAAGTTTCTGAGCCTAGCTTTGAACTTGCTATCCTCTTGCCTCTCCCTCCAAAACCACTGGGATAACAGGTGTGCACCACTGTGCCAGGCTCAAATGCATTTTTAAAAGAATGCAAACAAACTGCCCTTGTATAAGGAAAAGAAAAGCATCATGCATGGAAGAAGAAAAGCTCATAACTATAGTTTATGTTACTTAAATTGGTCATATTGTATTAATCTATTTTATGCTCCTATAATAGAATACCAGAGACTGGTATTTCATATGTACCTTGATTTATTTAAAGCACAGATTTACTTCTTACAATGGCCCAAGGTCATGGCACCAGCATCCTGTGAGAGCCAACTTGCTGCATCATTTCATGGTGGAAGGTGGAAAGGCAGAAGATTTCATATGCAGCATAGAGAGGGGAAGGTGCCTCGCCCACTCCTTTATCAGGAACTCCCAAGAGAACCAGCCCACACCATGATCATGGCACTAACTCCTTCATGAGGACGGTTCTCCCATTACAGAATTGCCTAGTAATAGTTCTGTCTTCCAACACAGCTGCATAGCAGATTATTTCTTCCACATGCACTTCCAGGGACATTCAGACCACAGCTTTCCATGGTGAAAATTTCTGGTCCCCCACATCTATGTCATTCTCCCATGCAAAATACATTTATTCCATCTCAATATCCTCAAAGTCCTAATTTTTTCTATCACCAAAGGAAAAGTCTAAGGACCAGAGTCTCATCTGAATCAGACACAGGGAAGAAGACTCCAGGTGTGAGTCACATGGGGACAATTCTTCTCCAGCCCAGAGCCTGTGAAATCAGCAAGGTTCATGATTCCAAATATAAGGAAAGACATGGGACAGGTATACTTTTTTCCAGTTATTATATAAGAGGGAAAAAGGAACAAAGGAGTAACAGATACCAAGCCTAAAACTTCACTGATAAAATAATATCTAGCTGGGCACAGTGGTGCACACCTGTAATCCTAGCAGCTCAGGAGGCTGAGAAAGGAGGGTTGTGAGTTCAAAGTCAGCCTCAGCAACTTAGCAAGGCATTACGCAACTCAGTGAGACCGTGACTAGAAATAAAATAGAAAATAGGGCTGGTAACGTGGCTCTGTGTTTGATTGCCCCTGACTTCAATTTCTGGTACCAAATAATAATAATAATAATAATAATAATAATAATAACAACAACAACAACAACAACATTAAGATTTAAAGCTGGAAGATAACATAATTTCTACTGCAGATTGATGGAGCACATTGATGGGCTTCCTCATGCCATTATCTTCATGTGTCTATTATTGTGCTTTGATTTTCTCTGTCCTACCTCTACCCTGGCTTCTCCTTCCTTCTATTCCCCCTCCAGAATACTTCCTCTTCTACTTTCAGTTCATCTTTTTACATACAAGGCATTAAGGTCTTTTTTTCTCCACATACTCACCACAATGTTTTGCTCTGTCTCGATCACAGCCATTCTAACTGGGGTGAGATGGTTTCTCGTGGTGGTATTGACCTGCAGTTACTCCTTGTGGCTAATGATATTGAATGGTTTTTTATTTTGTTTTTTTTTGTTTTAAAAAACTTTAAAAGGAACTTTGATCATCTACTCTGGAAAGATGCGGGGACCCATGTCCTTAGCCCTGTCTTCAGGGCTGACAAGGACTTTGAGGATTTACAGAAAGGGGACTGAGGTCCAGTGTGAGGAGCTTACACAGCTGGAGGCTTTGCACAGCTGCCAATGCAGGAGGTCTTGGTCAGGTGTGCCCTGCCCATCCTTATCTCAGGCTGGTCCCACAGGGCCTTGTCCAATAAGGAAGTTGCTGTTGCCTGAGCTGGGGAAGGTGAGGTGGACTCTACTCTTCACATGAGGTCCATCCATCATCCCTTTTTCCTGGAATCCAGGGTGACTTTGGAGCAAAGAAGGTTGGTGTAAAATGCAAGCAGAGAGGCCGAGTCTTTAGTCCCCCTTTTAGCCCCCCACAGACATTTACAGGACAAAGTGAAGAATCTTAAGTCCTTGTCACCATCTTTCCTGTCCTATGCCCATTCTCAGTCCTGAGGGACTGGAGTGTTGGCCAGTCTGGTCAGCAGGTTCCTTGTCCCAGTGCTAAACTTGTCTTTAAACAATAGCTGGAACATAAAAGCAAAAAGGATCAGAAGTTAAGCCTGAAAGTAGAAGCACCATGATAAATTATAAAGCGGAATATAAGTGAGCCGAAGTCTGAAGTTACCAGTTAAATAAGTCACACAGGGCTTCTCTCTCCTTTTAGATGGGTCCACAAATATGGGCTACTAAAAATGTATAGTTGGGATCATATTTTCTTGTCTTTGTCTAAATACAGGGCCCCTGTCCAAGCTATTTGCTCCACCTTCTCTGTGCAGGAGTCTGGTGGAAGGGCTTTGGTGCCAGGCAACCATCCGTGAGAACCCCTTCTCGGTGACTTGGGGGCTTTACTTAACTTCTGCTAGAGCTTCCACAATTGCACATAGCATCACATTAAAAGGCTTCTGTCTTCCTCTCAAGTCTCCCTGCATCCCTGTTGTCCCACTTCTCATTCCTCCTCTTGTTATTACATTGTTGAACTTCCCTGCTGAGTGTTCAAGACCAAGTAGGTGACGCCTGTGCTGACCCCTCTCCTTCTACTGCTCAGTAAGCTGAGACTTTTCAGGCCTACTCTTAGAAACTTTTGAGAAGCCTCTTGGCCCCTTCAGTCTCTTCCTCTACTAGTTGTGTCATCTGCCAGAATGGGTCAAAGTCTTGCTGACCATATGGGGCTTGCCTTGAACTGTTAGGGACATTTCCCTCCCCAAAGACACTCCTCTGCAAAATGTTTGCAGATGGCTTCCTGGCCTCCAGGGTCCTCTTGGTCCCCCTGACTGATAGGGTAGGTGACTCACTCAAGTGGCGAGGCCCTTAGAGAGGGTCCTGGCTGACCTTGTAAAGCAAGACCAAAAATATTTGTTATTTTTCTTAGCCTTTATAATCTCACAGATGAGAAATATAAATAATCTTTACTTGTATGTCTTCTTTGATCAAAATAAGAAAAAAATTAAATCCATAATAGAAAAGACTAGGCCACTAGTCATTATTTACAAAAATAAATAATATTCAGGCATTAAACTATGCTTGTTACTTTCATGGAAAATATGAAATAAAGTTTAAAATGAATAGAAAAGATGATGAAGTAGCATTATTGGATGGTCTTTTTTGCTGTTATGAATTAAAATATAATATATAAGTAAAAAGATATTTTAACATTTTGTATCTAACTATTGAAAATGTAATAGAATTGATTCTCTCTCTCTCTCTCTCTCTCTCTCTCTCTCTCTCTCTCTCTCTTCCCTCCCTCTCCCTCTCCCTCTCTCCCTTTTTCTCTCTAATAATATGAATACATACTAAATAAAAATAATTGTCATGAAGAGCAATGAACCAGTGCATGGCAGTTTCTGACACTAGATCTAAGGAGCAGATTCAGTGACCTCCAGGGAGGACAAGCTCTGGCTCTCTATGTGCCTCGCATGTGTTCTGGGCAGCCAGCCCATGCAGTCCTGAGCCCAGAGATGCCCTGTGTGGTCTGAGGCAGCCAGTTCCTTCTATCCCTGAGCCCAGAGATATGTTCCACATATCCAGTAATGCCACACAAGTCATATAAAATTAAAGCTAAGGATCAAATGTCTCAGAATTTTGTAAATTAATATCTTTCTACCTGTTTTATTTGTTTTAGATAAAATTAACAAAGAGCTTGGTAAGTCCTGTGTCTCTATCATAAGGTAAATTATAAATGTGTCCTGTGACCACTTAGAACACTTACCTCTTCCTATTTACTATTGCAGAAGAAAGAAAATTCCTTGGAGAACAGGGTAAGTGAAGCCAGGATTCCCAATTGATGTGCCATGTGCCATTACCTACAACAGCCCTGTCCTTCCCTGTCACCCAGTTAACCCTGAACATCTTCATCAATTGCAGGTCTGAATAAAATCCGAAAATTTGCAGGTAAGTGCAAAGTGATTACTCTGTGGGGAAGACTGACTTTGTGCTTGCAATGTCATCTGCAGTTCCAGCAGTCCCCCTGTGAAAAAAGAGAAGTGTTTTCCCTCCCCATCTCTAGCACACATTTGAACTGTCAACATAATCTGATTCTGGGCTTACGTTCTTTCCAATAAGCACCAATTTGCTGACTAGGAAAGGTTTCATTTTAGAAAAGACCACAGTGCAGTAGCTGTGCAAACAGGGGTAACATGGTGTCACCTGATCTGAAATAACTTTCTAGGTAAGTGAGAAATCAGTCCTCTCTCTGTCCTGACCTCAGCAATTCCACAGCCACAAGACTGTCTAGATCAAGCAAACTGGTGAGACGGGCTGGTTTCCTTTTCTCTCTTCTCCTAAAGTCTCAGAGCTCTCATGCCTCTCAGGTTCCCCTGATCAACCTGCACAAACACCACCATTTCTCCTTGTAAAAAAGAGAAGGTGGAGAGGGCCGCCTCTGTGGATCCAGTCCCTGCCACCCCCACCGTGGGTACCCTCTCATCTGTTCGACTGTCAGCCCTCCACAAGGAGCTGCCTCTGAACATGCCTTCTCAACTCTCTCCCTTGCCCTCCACTTTGTCCAGAGGCCCCGTTCCTGAAGACAGGCTCTGGTGGGGCCTCCCTCCCTCGGAGTGCTGCCTTTCTGGCTGGGTCCTCTGCCTGTTCACATGCTGCTGTCCACCGCCCACCTCCCGCTGCTTGGGCCCTCAGGCACGCTCTGTCTCTCTGCTCTGCATGTAAGGGCCTCCACAGCCACCTCTATCCCTTTGAATCCACCCAGGTGGGTGGGGTAGACCTTGCTTAAATATTGAAGAAATATCCTAAGATCTGTACTGTCGTTACCTATGTTAAGGCCCTAACCATGGACGTCCCAACCTATCACCAGTTCCTTTGGAACCTGTGATGAAACACCTCACGTCTGTTGTAGAGATGAAATAGTTCAGGGATAGTTCACACTGAGTCAGAACCGTTTTGTGTTTGGTTGTGGAATGGCCTCATGGGAAATAGCATACGGATCCTGTCCTTACTTATGGAAAGAACCTCAAGTGTGACCTGTTTTTGCCTTGTCTTACAATCTGGATGGTTCTAGTGGAAATCCTACCATTAATTCTCCTTCCTTCTGCAGAAGACATAATACTGGATAAAGACACTGCTCACCCTTACCTTGCCGTGTCACCTGATGGAAAGTGTGTGAAATCCGTGACCAAAAAGCAGGACGTGCCGGACAAACCTGAGCGATTTGATACAATGCCAGCGGTGCTGGGTCGGAACCGTTTCTCCAGTGGCAGCCACTACTGGGAAGTGGAAGTAGCAGGGAACAGCAAGTGGACCGTCGGGATCTGTGTGGAGTCAGTGAACCGCAAAGGACAGTACATCTCTGCTAAGACCCAGAGCGGGTTCTGGACCCTGTGCCTGAAAGATGGCACGTACAAGGCCCTCTCCGTCTCCCACCACGTTCTCCAGGTCACAGGGCCCCTCCTGAGGGTGGGCATTTTTCTGCAGTATAAGGAAGGGTTGATCTCGTTCTACAATGTGACTGAATGTACCATTCTCCACACTTTCAAAAGTGAGTTCACTGAGCCCCTGAGGCCGTACTCCTACCCCGAGCCTGCTGGTGAGAAAAGTACAAATGGCCTTACCATTGTCAAGGTGCCAGCCACAGACCCCACTGTCCCTCTCTAGAGCGTAGTGGTTATGTCCTCATGGGTCATAATGACAGTCTGGGTTGCCATTCCCAGAGCAGAGAGCTGCAAGCCACAAGAAGCCAGGCTCCCTGCAGACATTTGGGAAGACTCAGGATGCCTTCAGGTGCTCCGGCAGCTGTCCCTCTCCCCCTCAATGAATGTGCTTCCTTCCATCCCCTTCCCTGCAGAAAGACAAAGCTCTGCCATCCTTCTTAGACTCTGAAAGTGCTTCAAGACTGTCCTTGGTAGGTCACTGTCACATTGCCTAATGTGCTTTACCAGCTGACGGACTGTTTCTGTATGAGCAGGAAGTGGTGAGGTTTCCCAGGCAAGAGACCGACTGTCGTTCACTGTAACAATCGTCACTTTTCTTGAGCAAATACAGCACTGAACGCCACAGAATGGAGTAGAATTGAATTGCCCAGAAGGACACATGCTCTCCAGGCATTTCTGTGCAGCTCTGTGTGTAATCCCAGGGCCTTTAGGTCACATGATCATGCACTCAGATGCAGGCCATGATGTCTGCCTCCAGCCGAAACCCTTCAGCATCTGCTGTGTTTGTTACCTGTCAGAAAAGACACAAAGCCTTGCTCACAGAAGAACTAGAAATAACAGAAAATGAGTTTAGAACAACTCAAACTTGCACACTTTGTTGACTGAAGAATCCATTTGAAGAAACATTTGGTTATTTCTCATAATGTTAAATGTGTTAAATTATTACTATAATCAGTAATTTCACTGCTGGGTGTTATTCTAGAGCAATAGACACTATGAACCAAAGATCTTCAAGAATGTTCTTAGCAGCTATATTACAAACAACTGAAAACTAGAAATTAATGTCCTACATGAGAATCTGTAAGTAAACTTAAATCCATTCATAGCCCAAAATAGTGTTTGGAACTGAAAAAAAATGAGAGACTAAAATATGCAATATGTAGATGATTCCCAGATATATTTTGCTAATCAAAAAATGGCAGACAGAAAAAAAAGTGCACATCTCTATCTGTATAAAGTTCTTCAGCAGGTAAAATAAATATCTTGTAAAAAAATAAGTAGATGGTTTTGGAGGTGACTGAGTGGGAAGGGGCAGAACTTGAGTTTCTTCGTTTCACTGTGTTTTCACTGTTTTCAGTGTGGTCAGAAGTGATCCTTGCTCCTGTTATTGGTACCCTTGCATAGATCTTCCTCAGTGAGTAACAGCCATGCTCCCAGAATCCAGTGCAGTCAGTGTTAAGTAAGCATCCCAAGTCACATCCTGCAGTGGACAGCAGGTGTCCTCTTGGCCTGCTGGATAACTCACTGTGAAACATGATAGCGCCAGGCCGTGAGGGCATTCAAGCAGTTCTGTGGAGAGGCCCGTGGAGGGAATTTTAGGCCTCCTGCTCATATCCATGTGGATGAACCAATTTGAAGTGGACAGTCTGGCCCCTGTAAAACCAGCAGCAACTAGAACTTCACAAGAGATTAAGAGCCACAGCTACTCAACCATCCTCAAATTCCTGAAATACAGAAATGACAAAAATCTTGTATGAGAAACTATCTCTGTTAATGGACTAAACTTTAGGATGATTTATAATTCTGCAATCTATACAACTATTAATTGAAGAAAAATGAATTTTAAATTATAATAAAGAATCCTTTTAGCAGGTTTGCTTTGCAGTGTCATGGCTTAGCCCATTTACACACACACACACACACACATACACACACATATAAACATATATACATATATATTTAAGGCTTACTTTAATGCCTTTACTTTAAATAAAAATGAATAAATAAGAATGAAGCAAAATGGCAACTGAAACTCCAAGCCGAACAGATATCCATTATTTTGGTCAGTTTTTCATCACTGTAAGCAAAAGACCTGAGAACAATGTAAAGGAGAAAAAGTTTATGTGGCTCTCATGGGTTTCAGAGGTTCGGTCCATGTTCAGAGGACTCCGTAGGTCTGGGCCTGTGGAGAGGTAAGCATCATGGCAAATGGGCACAGCAGAGGAAATCAGCTCAGGACATGACAGCCTGGAAGCAGGCGCACGTGCGCGTGTGCACACTCACACACACACACACACACACACACACATACAGCGCTTCCCACCAGGGCTGAAGTATAGATCCACTGCTTAGGTGAGGCTCTCTAACCTAATCATTCCAACTCTGAACGTTCTTGCATTGTATCACACATGAGTTTTGGGAGAACACCACATATTCAACCCATAACATTCATGCACCAAACTATCTTCAAAAGAGCTAAAAAGAAAACAAGTGAGAGAAGGTGGTGCTCTTTTTTAGTATAACAGAAATACTTCTTGAAGTGGGCAGGAAGGAACGAGTTGCCCAAGTCACCCGCCCTAACTCCTAGAAGCCCAGCATGGGGAGAGTTGCCTCCCCTTTCAGGGAGGAAGAGAGAATAAAGTTTGGGGCTTAGACATGAAACCCAGGCCCAGGCCCACTACAGTAACACCCTGTATAGGCAAGGCTCCACCCCTTCTGACAGGCCATTCCCATGGACTTAGCCTGGAACTTCACTAGGCCAGGCAGCTGAAGGCCTGCACTCCTCCACCAACCTCAGAGGCTGACCTGGGAGCAAGACTCCACTCAGTGATCAGCTAGGCATGAAAGACAGCAAAAGCTTTGTCTAAGATTCTAGTGCCAGCCCTGTCTCAGTGAGACAAAGCACAGAAGGCCCTGTAAACAGGCCACAGTGCAGATGGAGCCTCTAGACCCATTTAAGACCAAGATCTACTGTTATCGTTTAGCTATGAGCTGTCTCCAGAAAGGTCATGTGTCAGAAGATGCAAGAAAGTTTGGAGGAGAGATGATAGGGTTATGAGGGTCTTAACCTAATCAGTGCATTAATCCTCTTGAATGGATTAACTGGGTGGTGACTATAGGCAGGAAGGTGTGGCTGGAGGAGGAAGGTCACTGCCTTTGGGGTTTATATTTTGTCCCTGGTGAGCCAAGCTTAGTCTCTCTGCTTCCTGAAACCCATGTTCTGGCTTGCTTTCCTGTGACACTCTTCTGCCCTGATGTTCTGCTCATCTTGCATACAGAGCAATGGAGCTGGCTGTCTATGGACTGAGACCTCTGAAACTGTAAGGGTCAAACTTTCCTCCTCTAAAAAGTTCTTATCAGGTCTTTTGGTCACAGCAGCCAAAGAGCACATGCCACTTGAGCACTACTGGCACAGACTTGTTAGGGTCTGTAAACAAGTCAGGATGGCGCCTGGCATATTGCCAGAGGGAGTAGTTTGTGAAGTAACGCCTGCGAGCCATTGAGTGTGGAGATTCCTTATTGGTTGACTGCTGTATCTAGTTTATGTTAATTAAGATAAGCTGTGTGGAATGTATAAATACCTCTGTGGTCCTACAATTAACGGCTCCCATTCCTGCTGTATCAATCTACACAAGTTGCTCGTCACCCCCCCCCACCCCCGGTTATTTTGCCGCAGTCGGACTGCGGCACAGACTCACAGTTCAGTGTGCATTGCTCCCAGCCTCAGAGGGGGCCCAGGTCATACCACCTCCTCCTAAGTCTGTGCAGGCCTCTGTGGCTGGGAGACTTGGCATATCCCAGTTAAGCACCAGTTTTGATGGCCGAGGCCAACCTTGGGCAATGCAGATCTCAACAGATAACTGCTCAGACATAGGACTCTAGAGTCACTCTGGCACAAGGTGGGAACTGTGGGATGGACTCGTGTGTGAGCCTGCACCACATCAGCTTCAGTGTGGGCTTCACCACACTCCTGAGACTTCACAAGTCATTGCCAATCTGAGAGGCAGGTGTGACCTAGCTCAGCATCCGCTGGGTAGCCAAGTGACTGCCTTCACCAACATTATCCTGACCTCAGGCAGCAGGGTGGGAGAAGACCCATCTTCTGGGTAACAGGAAAGTGTGGTAAGTGCAAGACTTTGCCCTGGAACTCAGTGTTGCCCAGGTGAAAACTAATACTGGGCAGGTCCTAAGTGCCTCCACACCCAGGCTTGCCTATCAATGGAGACTGTGGAACAGCCCCAGTTTCAGGAAAGACAGGCAACTCCAGTCTATAGACATGGTTTCAGCCAACAGCACCTGTGCTGTGTTGCTATGGTCTTGGGTCACAAGTCTGCCTCAGCAAGAGGTAGCCAATAGCAGTGTGAGGTTTCTTTTTTTTCCTACCCCAGTGTTGTGCTGCTTTTGGTGGGCTGTGTGCAAAGAATGTAACATAGATTGACGGATTGACAGAATTGTTGGCCACAGGCTGGTATCTGTGGACGAAGCATCCGAGTCTCTCCTGGCCCCAGGGAAAGACTTGTGGATACAGACTACTCTTTCTAGGTACTTCCCTATTTCTTTTGAACAATCCACCACCAGTGTGCATTTGGGAAAACCCAGGGCTTGGATTTATCTCTACTATTGAAATAGTGGCAACAGACCAACAACAGACCACCATAAAATCTGGACCTGAGTGCCAAACAGGGCTGAAACAATGGAAGTGACTACAGTCTCAGAGAAAATAGATAGCCTGGTCAGAATTTTTATAAACAAGGCAAAATCAAAGCCAAATTAGGAGACTGAAATAAATGCCAAAATTCTTTAACACACAAACAATAAGCAAGGAATAAACATACTACTGGAGACAATCACCAAACCACAAAGGTCAGACCGTAAGAGAGACAGAGTGAGTCAGCTTTGTATTGCTGTGATCAAAACAGCTAACAAGAAGAAGATAGAGGAGGAAAAGCTTGTTTTAGCTCACAGTTCCAGAGGTTTAGTCTACAGTCAGCCATGTCCATTGCTCTGGGTCCAAAGTAAGTCAGCCCAAGTGAGCCTTTAGGTTACAGCTCTCATAATCAAATCATTTCCCCCCTGAATATTCCTCATTAGCATAAATTTTGAGGGACACCTCACATCCATACTGTAGCAGGGAGGAAGACCAAAAGTAACTATAATAAAATAAAGCTCAGGTTGCACAATGGTTGTAGCAAGACCTTACCTACCAACAATCACCTCAAAGGTAGATGAATTAAATTCTCCAATTAAAATGCACTCACTAGATTTGCATGAGCTATTTGAACATTGCTTCATGTCTATGGCTTTGCCCACTGCTAGGCTAATGGAAGAACTTTGAGCTTAGCTATGTATGCTAAGGTGCTCGGAAGGTCAGCTATGATAACTGTACCTCAACTTACAGTGGGGTTTCATCCCACAGCTACATTGTAAGTTGAGGAACATCCGTATTTAAAAGCCTGGCATTCAGAACACAGTGAAAATTGAAAGAATGCTGCAATTGGAAAAATCATATTAAAAATGAATAAAGAACTCCTACAACTCAGTATTAAAGCACTAAAAGACATCAAAAATATGAAAATTATTTGAATAAACATTTGTCATGAACCAGCATATAAATGGACGACAACTGCATAAGCTGCACTCAACAACACTAATCAGGAAACTGCCAGTCGAAGCTCATGTGATGTCACCACGTGCCTGTTAGGATGTTGTTGTTCATTGCTATAACCTGAGGCTGTGCAATGCAGGATGAAGAAGTTTATTTAGCTCATAGTTTTAGAGGCTGCAAGTCCAAGATCAGTTCTTCCCACAGGATTGTCCTCTGCTAAGGGCCTCATGGTGGATGGCATTATGGCAGGAACCCAGAAGAAATCACATGAGAGAGAGAAAGGCAGAGAGTGGGAGGGTCCTATCCTTCTCTGTTCATAACAATGCAATCTCACACACACAAAAATAAAAACTCATTCTAGGAGACCATCATCCCTTCCAGGACCAGTGCCTAAGTGACCCAATTGCCTTTCATCAGGCTCCATCTCCTAAAGGTTCCACCACCTCCAACATCAACACCTGAGGACCTCAGTCCAAACAGGTGGGCTGTTGGATGCATGATCAAAGCATATTCAAACCATAGCACTCAACCCTGGCCTGCAGAGCCTATCCTGCCTCACAATGAAAACTGCATTTATGTGAAGCCCAGTCTCAAAGTCTTGATTTTGTGGTGGGGAGTGGGCCCACAGGGCCTTGGGCAGCACCACACCCACAGCTTTGCTGTCTGAAATCCCAAGAAGATGCTCCCTGAGGCTTTGCACTGACACTTGGGACTTCCCAGGTCTGAGAGTGCATGCTGCTAGTGGCCTTACTCAAGCTCAGTCCTGGTGATGGCCCCATCCCCATTGATATAACAGGCATCACCGCACTGGGTGATCTCAAGGACACTTCCTCCTGCAGCCAACGTTAGCCTGGCATCCCAGGTTTCCCTTCAGAATCTTACTTAAAGCTGCCATGACTCTATCGTTGGTGCCTACACAACCAGCATCATGTAGATGCCACTTGAGTTCTACTGTCAGTATGACCAGGACCTGGGTGTACTTGTGCCCTGGAAGTAGCCATGGAGTGCTTTACCAGAAAGTAGGAAGCACAATTCTGAAAAGGGCCTGGGCAGCCAGCCCGTGGAGAGCACCAGGTGCCTTCTCTGAGACACACTCCCTTTCAGGCCTCTGCTCCTATGGAGAGGGCCAGCCCTGCCAACCTCTGCGCTGCCTTCCATGATGTTTCCTTATTGTCTTCTTGTTAGCACAGCATTCCCTTTCATCTGCACAAATCGCTTCAGCAAGTGATTGCTCGCTGACCTTTCCTTCATTTTATTCTCCTGGAAAGTTCTTTATTTTTTCTCTAGCCAGGCTATAAATGTTTTTTTTTTTTTTTTTTTTTTTTGCAGGGGAAATGTACCAGGGATTGAACTCAGGGGCACTCGACCACTGAGCCGCAAGGTGCAAGTGGCCTGAGCCAGAAATACCTGTAACCACGGGAGGTCAAACTCATGCATGCTCCTCAAGGTTAGAGGCAAGGTGGGGGTTCATCTCCTGGAGCAGTGCCAGGGAAGACCCCTCACAGGGATGCTGAGGACTGGACATCTGTGCTGTCCTTGCACTTCTGCACACAGCTCCTGACCACACTGACATTGGAGGTGATGGCCTCGCACTGCACAAATAAAAATGTGATGGCCATTTTTTATTATTATTTTATTATTTATTATTATTAAAATATATTGAAAAAGCAAATACATGGAGCTCTAAAAACAAAATTAAAACAAAAATAAAACTAAATGGCCAAGCATAAAAAAATGTTCAACATCTTCAGGAATCATAAAAATGCATATTAAAACTTCACTGAGAGTCCATCCTACTCCAGTTAAAAGGGCAAGCATCATGAACACACATAATCATAAATGCTGACAAGGATATGGGGGTAAATAAACTCATATACACTGTTGGTGATATTGTACTTTAGTACAGTCACTCTGGAAATCCATGTGGAAGTTCTTCTAATCACTAGGCATGGAAGCATCATCTGACCCAGCTATACTACTAGTCAGTATTTATCCCAAAAACTTAAATTCAACATGCTATAGCAATACATGCGTATCCATGTTTACAGCTGTGGAATTCACAATAGCCGAACTATGGCACTAGCGTAGATGTCCGTCAACAGATGAATGTGTGGTGCATATATACAAAGAGTCTTATTCAACTATAAAGAAGAATTAAGTTATGTCAATTTCAAGAAAATAGATAGGTGTTGCGTCTCACAACTAAACCAATCTGGGTCACTCCAAGTGAATTTGAGGAATAAATAAAGACACAGACTCAGAAAATACCTTTTCTTTGGGTTCACTGACCGCTCCTCAGCTGCAGCTCCCACAGGGGAGCAAGGCAGGCAAGAAAGAGAGTGAAGAGCATATGCTGAACCCTTTCATTGGGGAGAAGCCATTCAAATGAGGCAAGGAGTAGGATTACAAATAGGTAAGTGTAACTCAACCCTAGCAAGGTGTCGCCTACACCTGGAGCCTTGCCTTGTTTTCTTAGCAGGAGCAATGCCCAAGTTACTGCGACCTGGCACTGCCGTGCAGGACTGAAGACAGTAATTGGTCAGAACCCGGTGCATCAGGACTTAAAGGCATCTGCATCCAGGGCAGCTCCAAACTTATTCTCCCTTTCTTAATATATTTTTTTTTAAAAAAGGCAACTATAGAATTATATATTTTAGTCACTGGATTCTTGGTCCAAGGTTGTCATGATCTACTATTGAAACACAAAAAGAATTAGTAGAAAACATATCATTTCAATAACATAACTTTGGAAGATCTAGGTTATTATTATTATTATGTCAAATACTCATCAGAAGATTCTTAATCATTTCCCAATTTTATTGGGAAGCATTGTGTTTGACCATAGTAACATAGACATTTTTATTTGGCATGACATTCAAGCCTTTCCACAAACCATAGAGCAGAGGGCTCATTCACATTATTCATTACAATGGTTTGTAGAGGATTTTAACTTAGTTTCAATTCTTCCATCAGGACTTATCTGACTATGAGGGATCTTGGAGGTAATTTAAGTAAAATTATTTTTTAAAAATCACATATTGTTTTAAAACATAGCCACAAATGCTGTATTGTAGGAACAATGAATAATGTTTTAAGTATTCACTTCAAGGATCATGAAATCAAGAGCTTGCCTAGGTCTGGTTAATTGGCATGCACCTGTTTCAAAGCCTGAACGTTAACTTCTGCGTGCTAGCTGGCAATAGGATGAAGGAAAGTTGATGAAGGATCAATGTCCTTTCCACTACTGTAACTAGGGATGGAATGAGGCAAGTTGTACCTTTTATAGGCTACAGGATTTTTTAACCATCCTTTCTCTCAATTATCACATTAAGGAGTCTTTTAGGTCAGTAATGTAAAAATTCTGGAGGCAGAAGCACCAGACATTCTGTTGGATGCCATCTCACTGAGGGTTAAGGCTTCTGCAATTATCCTTGTCAATTCTAGGAGACCAGTCTGTAAATGCCTGGCCTATATAGGAAGTTTCTATTTCAATAGTCATTCTATTTTGACAATTGTCCAGATATATAGTCTTAATTTCTAAGGACCAGCATGATTGGCTGGCTTAGTTTTCTCATATGCTGTCTTTTTCTCAAAAGATACTCCCAGACAGCCTGTTTACACAGGATCAACATATAGGTGTAACTGACCATTACAGTCAGGACAATTAATCTGATTATATAGGTGGACTTTCCAGTCCACAGCACAAAGCATATTAAAGGTGGACCTGAGAAATGGGCCTATAGAAGTTTGATCCTAATTTTTACTTACCTGACAAGCTCATGAAGCTGCATGGATGTAAACTCCGCAGTTGGGAGATTTACTTTTCTGTGTCAGGGTTTTAACCTTTCCATAATAACCAGGTTAAACTCTATTTTTTGAAATTTCATTTAATATACTGAATCATGTTCAGCAGCAGTAAGACTCAATACTACAATTAAGAAAAATTTTTAAAAATATTTTGTAAGATTTATTGTGACCCTGTGGGGTCCTGTTTTTCCCTGTTTTAATATATTAGCATTGAATGAAATGCTGACATATATCATAATATCATTAGTATAAATTATTGACAATAGTACAAGTATTTAAATGATAAAGATTTATTATCTTCAGCTGGTCGTGAGACTTGACAAAAGTCAATTTAGGGGGTATGGTAAATAGAAATTTAGCATTTACTAAATGTATGACTTGATTTTGACTTTAACAGAATTATCAAAAATGAAGAATACAATAAGTTGTATACAAAAATTTATATTTTGAAATTAGCTCTAGATTAACTTAATCAATTATCTTAATTTGGAATAAAGGTAGAGACAGAGTTTTTAAATTAGGAGTGGTGGTGGTCTTTACTAGGGGCATGAGAAATTATGTAAACATCTATCCAAAATAGAAAGTCAAATGCTAAATAAGCCTAGAGAAGATATTTTGTTTTTACCATTACTAAAAAATGAAATAGAGAAAAGAAATGAATAGTCTTTTATCTATGAATCTAAAAAAAGCTGTCATTATCATTATCAAACTTAGTGTAGACTTAAGTATGGAGGGTTAGTATCTCAAATATTAATAGTTAAAAATAAGTCAATAGTGTGATTTAAGACAATGACCTAATTTAGAATTTGTATGAAACTGAACTAGCAATGACATCTTGAGGAATTATTGTCAAAACAATTGTGTATAAAGAAACATATGCATGAACATCTTTAATAACTCCACTTAATGTAGCAAAATTAGCTCCAGTAACCATGCATAATCCATGACTTTACTAATTTCAAAAATATTAATGTATGTAGGGTATCATCTCAGAGCACTAAAATTGAAAAAAGCTCTATTATGTTAAATTTATTACTAAAATTAGTCATTGGCTATGGAGCTGATTTATTTATGGCTGTCTAATATTTTAGGAGTAACTATTTTTAGGGCTATTTTCCACAGTGACAAACTGTTGACAGGGCTTGACTTAAGACTCCATTTTAATGTTTAGAGGCTCTCAAAAGGTGTTTTTAATTAGAAGAAGAGTAAAATTTTTAACTAAGAATCTTATTTTTCTTGTGGTAAGATTACAACTTTAATCTCTTTTTGTCTGTATGTTTGCCTTTATTTTTCTTCTTCACTTGGGCTCCATTTAACTATGGTGCAACACCTAAACTTGGCTAGAATTATGTAAATCCTTTGTAATATTGATGGCTAACTGGACAATAGACTCATCTTTTGAAAATAGGTGGCCCCTTATAAGTTTAGGTTCTGTATTGTCCCTTTAAGTATCTCTATGAAAATAGTAGGATTTTTCTAAAGGCTTACTAAAATTCTTTTTTAGGCATTTTGTTTATATGTTGGATATCTGTTTTGGAGGGTTGTCTGTACTTCAGTTAGACTATCAGATTTGTCCCTATTCTGTGTTACTGGGACATGGTTAAGATAAATCTCCCTTAAATCTAGTTTTAAAATTGCCTTCTATTTCAAAATTTAGCTAAGTAATAGCATAATATTTCTCTAGGTAAGATTAGACATTTGGCATAAATTTTGAAATAATACATGAATTTGGATTTCTTGAAAATCTCCCTGAATTTGTTTTGGTCTATATTAAGTTTGAAAAGTTCCCTTCGATCTTTCTTTCTAGTAGGCAATTTTTAAGGCCTTCTTTGATGATAGAGTTGAGGCTAGATAAGAAAATGAGATACCATTTGATTATTGTAATCTCCCAGTATATAGACTAGTTGATTCATTCTAACAATTCAAAAAGATCCCTCAATCTCTTTTTGAGAGAAGGTCTCAAAATATCTCCATATCTCAGAATATTATCCTTTAAATAGGTGTCTCTTAATTGTCTTTTTAAAAATATGATTAAGGTTACTTTCCATTGTAGGGAGTAGTATATGAGTCTTACCATATTATTTATGGATAATAGGTCCAGTCAGAGAACTTATATAATACCAATGAATTTCCATCAAAGTTTGCAACTTTTATTGTTCAAAACTAATGTGCAACATTAATTTGGAGAACACCCATCCTAATTAAATGTTCTTCAAAATCCCATAAACATCCAACAAATACAAGTAATATGCAAGAATCAAATTTAGTCTCCAAGGAGAAAAGTCAAAGTTAGAATTTAGTCAGCACTTTAAAACATTGATTGTTTAATTAAGGATGTGAATTTATTCACTAAAATTAATTCTTAAACATTAAGAATCACTAGGTAAATAAAAACCTTAGTTAAAGGAAATAAACTTAACATTTTAATAAGTCTTTATTATGTCAAAATATGGATAAAATCTTAGCTCACATCAACATAATAAGGTCAGGGAAATAGCCTAAAATATACTAGAATTGATTAGTTTATATTTACAGTCAGTCCAGTTATACATAAATCAGTTTCTCAATTATTTTAAATTTCTCTATTATCTGCCTAGATAATAGATAATGATGTAAGGATTTCCTTATGTAGAAAAATCTAGAATATAACAACCTTATATTTCCCAAAGAGGATTTCTTTCCTCTTTGTAGGACCTCCAATTTATGTTTCCTCTCTGTGGAAGTATCTTCTTCTTCGTTTAGAATTCTTTCTTTTGGTTATAATTTGGAAGAATTTCTATAAGTCTTAGAATCTAAACAAATTATTGTACCTTGATATGAAAAAAAAATCTCAATGAAAATATATTGAAATATGGATATTTCTGTAGACAAAATTATATTTGTTTATTATCTTATCAAAGTTTGTACAATAATTTGAGAATTAGAGATTACTTGATAGTGATATTATCTCTTGAAAGAAAAAATTTTTATAGTGAAATACATTTCTCAAATATCTGTAACTATAAAAAGCAGAGCATTCGATAAATGCATGTATAAGGAATATAAATTATGTGTTTTCTGTTGAAAGAAAATTATAAGAAGCAAATACATATATATTAATTTAATAAATAGACATATATGTTAAATATTCTATGAATTAAGGACTATAGATTATTCAAATAACTGAGAAAATATTCATTAAGAATAAAATCATAGCTTATAATTATGTAAACCTTATGAAGCCATGTGTTTTTTTTTTTAAATATTTGGATCCATTTTAGCTTGCTTTTAACTAGAGGTACACTCTTAACTCTATGTGACATCACAAAATTTCTGTGCACATATCTGTTCATATTCTGTATTTACATAGTTAGAGAACAAGAAGAATAAGGTCAAACCATCATGAGTGGTTTTGAGAAAAACTATCTCAGATTGCCCATCTTTTATTATCTCCTGAAGACCAAAGGTATTCTTATAATCCTTAAATAAAACACAAGCAAACATATGCATCACTCATAAATGTAACGTTATCTTTGCAATTTCTCTTAATAATACAGCTATAAAGAATTTCTAAAGGAACCCGTCAAAGGACAAAAATCAGATTATTTAACTTTGAGTACACATTAGGATTAGGGCAGCAATGTAGAAGTCTGTGAACCATATTTTGTCTGAAAAGGAAATCTTTTTTTAGTGCAAAGGTATTAAATAGGATTGGAGAATAGCATATTCAGTGAAATAATTCAGCCTCAGAGAGTCAAAGTGTGTGTTCTCTCTCCTGTGGAAGCTAGAGAGGAAAATGTAAAACAAAACAAAACAAAAGGGATCTCATAGAAATAGAAGGGATACCAGTAGACTAGAGGAAGGCAATTAGAGAGAGGGAAGAAGGGAGGGTAAAGGGTGGTACTGGGGAAAGAAATGAAGCAAATCATAATATGTGTATGTACAAACATGTCACAGTGAATCCCAACATTGTGTATTATTATAATGCACCAATAAAAAATGTCTCCACAAGCAAACCAATCAAAAACAGAAAACAAAAATCAAAGTCTGGAAAAAGATATTAGAGTCCATTTTCTTGGTGCTGGGAGGGGTTTTACCATATCATAATGACTTCTGTGTATCTCTTCTCTTTCCTTATTCGGTCCTTTAACATGTAAAAGAATGACTCAACTTGATCAAAGTCCACTTGCATGACACTTTACTTTCATTTCCAGTATTCAGTGATGTTGTAAGTTGGTTTTCTGTTTAGCAATTGTTTATGGAGAGGGATGTAGGTACTGCATCTCAGGACTGTGCTCTGTGACAGTCCCACAGGCACTGGGACCTTCCAGCTAGGATGCAGTTCTTCTGTGTGGGCAGCTGGACATGCTTGCTCTCCCTCCTTCTTCCCTGGCCAGGTGCAGGTGAGTGAGAAGGAGGAAGACTGCTTTCCTTTACACTGGAGACTTGTTGAGAGGACATCTTATTCCGTACTACAATTCCAGGCCTCAGTTATTTCTTGTTTTCGACAACTAAAGATCTTAGGGCTATTCTCAAGTTTCTGTCTTTAATTCTATTTTGGGAGGTACTTTTTCTTTTCTATTTTATCTTTGACTTATGTTCACACAACATGCAAAATATCTGGTTGACAGCCATCAATTTCTAGAAAATACTTGACCTCCAATTTCCAGAACAATAAAATAATATAATTTATAAAAAGATGATTATAACATATAAATAATAAAAAATTGATATTTTAGATTTTTTTCCAGTCTTTCACTTTCTGTGCATATTCATTTTTAAAGTGAGTTTCTTATAGCCAGCAAATGTTGGTCTTGTTTTTATAGCCATTCAGTCAGTCATTATCTTTTAGTTGGAGCATTTAGTCTACTTAAATTCAGGGTTAGTTTTTAAAAATAATGTGTTATGCCTGCACTTTTAAAATCTTCTTCTTCTTCCTCCTCCTCTTCTTCTTCTTCTTCTTCTTCTTCTTCTTCTTCTTCTTCTTCTTCTTCTTCTTCTTCTTCTTCTTCTTCTTCTTCTTCTTTCTTCTTTTGCAAATATTCTTTGTTTTTCCTTCTCATTCATCTCTGGGATTTGAGGTTTTACTATATTGGTAACTTTACTGTTTCAATGGGGTTTATTTTGTTGAGGTTGGATCTTTGTTCTAGTTCTCTTCTGTGTACCTAACTGTCTAGGGATTTTTATATTTCACATGCTTTCACTATGTTTATCATCTTTCTTTCATTTTCATTTGTAGGAGATTTTTAGGCATGGTTTGTTAGCTATGTGGTTTTCACATGGGCAAGAGAAAAAAGGGATCAGACCAAAGCAAGATCAAAATCCAGATGGCAAACCCTAAATCCTTTAGTTCCATGTTTGGCATCCAGGGCACCTGGGGGCAGTGTGTGGAGTCCAAAGGGCTTGGCAAGCTGTGTGACCTTGCCAGTTGTATCCCACATGATCACTGTATTGGGCTGACTCTTTTTATTGCCTGGTGCTTTTATTGACTAACATCCCAAATTCCTGGCATCTCCAACTTCCTGTGGTCAACATAACAACTTTGGTGTCCCTCCTTATTCTCACCAGTTAACACATTAACCCTTCAGGGAAGCTGAGACTGTCCCACCCAGCCTGGCTTATTGGTCTCCCTTTTAAATCTCAGTGGAAACCCCCATGATCCCATAGATTTTGCATTCTCCATTCCTCCAGAACCAGCACCCCATAAACGATGCCAAGAACTGCTGCCAGCTCAAGCATTAGTTGGACCCACTGGGACTATGGCTGCAGTGACTTCTGAATTCCTAGTTAGTTGAGCATGCTGACATGAATCCTGGGGAAAGTGGTTTCCTAGATGGTCCTTTTGGAACAGGGTATTCCTGCCTCTTTTCTCAAAGCAGTCTTTCAAGTGAGTTTGTCCTTTGACATCATTGAGTTTGTGTTGTGTGTTGTCTGTACAATTCTTGATACCCTGGAGACATCTTTCCAAGTGTCCCTATGAGAAGCACTTGTATTTTTTTTATAGACACTGATCTCTTCAGCAATCACATCCTCCTTGGCCACAAACTTAAACATGTTCCCTTTCTGCCCCAATTGAAAGTTTTTTAAATCTTTCTGCTCTGCCTTTGGCTCCCAGAATTGAACCTGGCTAAAAACTGCCAACAATACCCTGTCATTGCCTTAGTGCTGTGAGCTGTAAATTCTCTCTCCTGGATCAATGAATCCATCATATTTAAACTCAACCTCACACATAGTCTCTGAGCATGGGTAAAATTTAGACAGGTTATTTTCTGGAATGTAACAGATGTGACTGCTAATCCAATTCCCCACAGTGTGCTCATTCCCAGACCTGAATTGGTGTGAACATACTTTATATACAGAGATATGAAAAAATTGTTCTCTATGTGTGTAATAAGAATTTAAATGCATTCTGCAGTCATGTATTTAAAAAATAAAGTCAATTAAAAAATAAACATAGATATGTACATAAAAAAAGCCTAATGAATGAAGTCTTTATTGTCCATATGCCTATTGGCATTTCAATCTTCCGAGCTCCTATCAGAAGAGTCCTTCATTAAGTTCCACTTTCAACATTATAGGACTTCTATAGAAACTTTCAACCTTTTCCAAACTTCTTCCAACAACCAATTTCAAAGGATTTTGGACTATGTGTTGAGGTATAGTCACAGCAATAACTCCCTTCTCAGTACCTATTTTCTGAGTTCATTTTTTAATTTATTT
>NW_025999869.1:71183-146594 GCF_001458135.2 Marmota marmota marmota
CCTCCTCTTCCTCCTCCTCCTCCTCCTCCTTCTTCTTCTTCTTCTTCTTTTCTCTCTCTCTCTCTCTCTCTCTCTCTCTCTCCTTTCCTTTCTTCTCTCTCTCTTTTTTCTTTCCTTTCTTCTAGGGATTGAACCCAGGCTCTCAATCATGCTGGGCACCAGGGCACATTTTCTGTCACTGAGCTCCATCCCAGCCATGATATTTCCGAGGAGTCCCAGAAGCACATCTTAGTCTAAGATATCACTCTAGTTTCTAAAATCCAGAAGGAGATGGAAGGAGACAGGAAAGATCAGATGCACCGACCATCAGGAATTGCTCTTCCCCAGTCCAACATGGTTGTTTCCATCTTCCTGTGACACTCTTGTCTGCTTGGATCCCTGCACTGAGCTCGTGTCAGATCCCAGCTCTGCCCAGACACTGCGCCCACAGCACTGCCAGTTCTGCCAGGGTGAGCAGGTGTGGAGGGGTCCAGGCTTCAGGCTCACACTGAGTTTGAACAGCTTTGCCCCTGCTCTTGTCATGGGACCTTGTGACAATCTCAGGCAATAAGTTTCTCCATTGCTATCCTCACAATTGGCCTTCAGAGAGGACTACCCAGTCTGTCACAGGGAGCCCAAGAGGAGGAGATCTCTTCCTGCAGTGTGCCTTGACAGGCCATGTCCTTGCCCTATATTCAGTGACAGTTTTGGACAGGCCATGAGCACCCCTGAACTCACGCTTGCACAGTGAAAGGTGGGTACTTATTGATTCTTCCCAAATTAAAGAAGACTAGGAGAAAGAATTACTGACCAGTTGAAAACAGATTTTTCTGCTAAATTTTCTCCTAACTTGACACCTTTATGCACATATATCCTGAAAACATTTCCAGGGTGAAGACATCCAAACTCAAGGTGTCATCCTCCTGTAATCCAACAGAGAGGCCTGTGCCTTCCAACTTCCAGACACTTCCTGCACTGTGACCACGCCATTCTAAGATCTGCTTCCATCTCGCCATGCCATCTTGGCTCTGTGCGAATGTCCCACCTTTCCAATACGACCTATGTAGACTCATTTTTAGGAATTACATCTAAAACGACACTATTTCCACTCACAGCAACCTTCACAGGCACTGGGTTTAGGACTTGAACATATCCTCTGAGGAACATGATTCAGCCCACAAAAGTGATTGTTTAATACCAGTAAATTTGCTTTAGTTTTTGTTAGACACTGTGATGGTTTGGATAAGTTAGTGTTAGTACACACTAAGCTGCAAAACACTATGCACAAGTGACAGCTGCTTGTCATCCCAAATCTTGGGAGGAGGGACAAAGGCAAGAGGAGTGTGTCTCACTGTGTGTGTCCACCTCCGTTTACTCCTGATCCTCAGCCTTCCCCCAGTGCAGCCTTCATCTTCACATTGGGAGATGAGTCACTGCTGCTCTTGCACCCCTGTCCTTGAAGAGAGAGAGAGTGAGGGAAGGATGAGCCAGTTCCTATGGCAACGTGATGACCAAGACACACAGATGATGCCCAGGGACAGCACTCTGGCCAGCCTCTAGGACACTCCCAACAGCAAGGGCACTGAGGCAGGCAGCCCCCCTCTGAGCAGGTATATCCATTGATGCAGTTCAGAGGGGGAAGCTGCTAATCAGGGGGGTGCATAGACATCTTTCAAGGTTCCTTTGCCACAGTGGCTAGTGTCTGCCATATTGGCCCAAGGCCATACGAAGTTCCATCTGAGGTAGTTGTATAGGAGAAGGGTGATAGAAATTATGTGGACAACTTGCAACTGACATCTGAAGCCACCAGCTCATGTGTGTCCACTGGCTGCAAATGGACTAATGGGTTTTACTAACTACATGTAGTTCTCAAAGGGGAACAAGGGAAAGAAACACAGCAGGAAGGGACCTGGTAGGAACTGAAGTACTCTAGTAAAGGCCAAATTGCGGTCTTAATCTGTTCCTCCTCCAAACCCTTTGTGTGACTTTACCCCATTGTCACAAAAACAAAACACACAAACAAAACACAGAGTTGAGGTTCACAGAGGTTAACGAGCAATCGAAGTTTCACTGGTCCATGTGAAACAGCTGGACATTTCTGGAACAGTGTGCTCTCTCTGCCTCCTTCCCTCTCCAGGCACGGGCATGGCTCCTCGTGTTCACGTGGAACCTGACACAGCCTGGGGCATCAGGCTGACCTGCACATCCACGGGGTGGTACCCCGAGCCCCAGGTGCAGTGGAAGGGCAGGCAGGGACTGCACTTCACACAAGACTATGAGACAGTGAGAATGGAAGAGCCTGGCACATTTCAGGTGCAGGCATCCATCACAGTGGACGAGAGGTCAACAGGAAACTTGTCCTGTGTTGTAAGGAACCCACTCCTCGGCGAGCAGAAGGAAGCACATGTGTCTCTGGCAGGTGAGTTCCCTCCACAGTCCTCGCTGTCCTTGCAGCTGATCAGGTGTGACGAGCAAAGACCTGGGCAGTCACCTGGGCCAGGTTCTGGTCCATTCCTCTGTGACTTCCATGTGAGGAGTCTTAGTGAAAACATATCTCATCCTCAGCTCCCATTTATTGGCAAAGAAATGATTTTACTTATGAAAATGAATTTACAGATATGCAAAAGCCTTCAAAGCCCATGCAACATGGGAGAGAATCTCCCAGATTCTCCTCAAGATGTTCTTTAACTCTTGCCCAGGAGAAAATCATTCAGAACACTTTAACGTTTTGTTCTGCCACCGACCAATTAATGTGAATCCTGGCAGTGCCACCCACCATCTCTGGGATCTTGGACGGGTACTGACCTTCCCTGCCAGTTCCCAAAGGAGAAATAGGGCTCCTGATGGTGTGCGCGCCATGAGAAGGCTGAGGAGTGACTGATGGAACTCACCTGGGCAGTACAGAGCCAGAGTGGGCATTCCACAAGAGTTGGTCCCGACTACTCTCCTGCGGCTCTCTGTCCCTCTGCCCAGTCAGGGCATGACAGTGACTCAGGTCCACAGGCTCTTCCTCTCGTCTGCCTTCTCATGACCTCCATTTCAACTCTGCACTTCCTTCCTTTCTCTGTCCTGCCCCGACCACAGGGTACCCCACACTCCTGTCCTCTGGGAGCCTTCACCAAGCTTCCCCACTGGTCCTTCAAGTCCCAGCACAGGGACCTGTCCTCCAGGAATCCACTCCAGCCCCTGTGCATTGCAGTCCCCCTGTTGACTCTTACACCATGGTGGACTGCATCCCACTGGCTGAGGTAGTGTGGCACCCAGGAGGACTTGTGTCTTAATTCTCCTGTCCCCATCACTTGCCAAGGGCTCAGCTCAGGTGTGGCACTGCCTGTTCACTGATGAAGGCTCCTAAGAATCCCATCAACTAAAATGCCCTTTCTCGGGTGCTTCAGTTCAAGCACCCACATTTGTTTGACATAATGGAAGAAAATTCCAGGTTCAAAAGGAGAATGTGACAAAAGCATATATCAGAGCAGTAGAGTTGTACTTTCTGGTTTTTTTTTTTTAATTGCAATTTCAGTAAAGCAAAATTAAAGAAGGAAAAATTAACCAAGTCTCCCAGTTAGAATTTCATAGTGAAGAAAGCAGCTGAGGCAGCTCACTGTGAGCGGGAAGTGAGAGAGGCAAACTCACCAACGCTCAGGTCATCATACTAGAGCTCTCTTCAAAAAAAATGGAAGATGAAAATTAAAAAAGTGTCTTCAGATAATAGTAAAAATGCTTCTATATGGAACTTAAAATCATTGATAATAACTAAAAGTCATTGATTGATTAGATCGAAAGCATCTTATTGACATGAGTTCAATTCCTGAGTGAGGAGGTCTTCGGGACCACTTTTCAGGGAAGGTTATTGCACAGACAGGTGTGGATGGCCCGGCCAGGGCTGCTTATTTAAAGGACCAGTGGTCATTCCTCTCAGAAGGATTCCTGGGCATGTAAGGGTTTTGTCTCTGGGACTTGGTCCATGCGACCTATTGGATTTACCCTCTGAAAGGATCAAACTTCCTCATTTGCCCTCAGAGGAGCTCCCCCTACCCCTCAGCAACATGTTGTTGGGCTCACTCATGTGCATACATGTGTGAAAACAACCAGGTAAAGAAGACTTGGCCACATCAGGGCTTGCGAGGAAGGAGAAAGGAGATCCACATGGAAGGAGAAAACTGTGTTCTATTAGTAACATTTTATTATAAAATAATTACATGTCACAAATATAACCGTAAGCACTATTAAATCTAGATGATACCCTGTGTTGATTTATCATAACATGTTGGACATGTCTCAACATCTTCATAATCCCTTACATGACCTCTGGTCTCTGCCCCATGCTGTGAAGGAGGAACACCTTCAGGATTCCTGATTCCCTGGAGTGGAGCAGAGGGCAGGGGTGCTCAGAGTCTCTGAGCTCCTCCTGTCTGGAGAAGGCTCCTGGAGAGTCACCCCACAGCCAGGTCCCCTGCTGTCCAGCTGGACTCCAGTCTGATGATTGTGTGTTTCAGGTGCCTTGTTTCCCAAGGACTGGTCCTGGACGATGGGGCTGTGTGTGTTCCTGGTCCTCCTGGAAGTCAGCCTGGTGGTCACCTGTGCTCTGCTGATGCGGGCCAGAAGAGCCAAAAGTAACAGGGAAGTGCGTGGGGAGGGGTGGCTCAGGTTCCTGGGAAGCAGAGGGCACTAGTCACCACAAGTCAGGAGTGGACTGTGGGTCCCCTGCATCACTGAGAACTGGCAGGAAACGCCGTAAAAAGGAAGAGTTAGTCCATCATCACCTTATCGCCTCGCATAGTTACCAGAACATGAAGTTTGGGGGTCAAGATCAGCTCTTTCATAAAAACAGCATATATGCTTAGAACTTTTGTGGTCTGCCCTTAAATTGGTAGATTTGGAGACCAGTTTATTTATTGAGGTATTCATTAGTGTGCCCAGGGATGATGAAATGCTCTGTGCATGTCCTGGGATGGAAACCCTGGCTTATCACAGTCATATACCCTCCTGAAATGGCAATGGGAGGGCCCTACTGCTGCTTTCTGTGTGTCCTGGGGACTCATGGAAGACTGCGGTTGACAATGAGCACCAAGACTACCAGTGACCACTGTCACCCAGGGCCTGGCCTGCCTGAGGCACCACCCCTCTCCAGGGTAGCTTCTCTCCAAGCAGAGCCACTCACTAGGGTCACGTGTTCTGCTGCCTCTAACTTCTGAGTGTTTCTTGGGAGTTACTTGGAGCACAGCTGAAGCCAGACATTCCCAGCGGCTCCTGGAGGGTTGGTCTGTGATTCTGTCCAGTCCTTTTCTCAGTTGGCTGGATTAGTGTTTGCGAGTCCTGCCTGTTGAGGGTGACTCCCCTGCCAGCAGGACTTAGGAAGGGCCAGGGGGCTAATCCAAGGGAGCAAAGCCAGGGAGGGAAGAGGCGCCCTCCTGAGAAGTTGCTTGCTGCTGACTGGTGTGGGGGGGGGGGTTGTCAGCATCCCAGACGCCCCAGAACTACCAGGCAGCCTCCTCTGCCCATGGGTCACAGGAAACTTTGTGAAAACAGGGCTTTTTGTCTGTTTGTTTGTTGTTTATATGGGAACTTTCCTTGTGTCAAGGCATATTTGGGTTTCTGGCTGTTAGGAAACAGCAAAAATGGGAATATACAAAGCCAAGACTGGAAGTGCATAGAACAACAGAAAAAATGGACTAATCATTTAGAATATTTGTCCAATTAATATAATATAAATTAGCCAATCTAATATAATCACACGCCACCCACTCAGAAGATTCAGTGCAAACAAGTCTCACTGATGGGTCTGTTTGTGTCTGTTGCAGGTTTGCTCAAGGAGCAGCACGGTGAGTGGGTCCAGCTGCTAGGCAGAGAGCCTTGTGCTCCATGTAGGGACAGGGCCACAGTGCAGGGCACCCTGCAGGGACCCTCAGGAGGCTGAGTGCCTGGAGAGGCTGCTTGGGTCTTGATCATGCATCTGAGGATTAATATTCAGTGGGAGATGGTGGAAGAGGGTCCTATGCCTTCAAGGTGTCCCCAGGCTACTGCAGTATAGGTGACTCACAACCACCCCCACACATCCAACAAGCCACATTGGGCTCCCTCAGGATGCAGCGCTGCTCACGCTGTTGGAGGGGCTTGGAGGGGGGGGGTCCCTGCCTCTGACCTCTGAATCACAGTGTGGACTTACAGTTTGGAAGAATTGGCCTCCTATTTCTCTGCCAGTGACCCTGACTTAAAGCTCTTGGCTCTCACATGTCAAGTAGGTAATTTTCAGTTCATTTTGATCACAGTCTACACTGCTGTGGGGAAATGAACCACAGAAGTTTTGGACATTTAATCTTTTAATATCTACTTTGGGGTTTGAAAGTGAACTCCAGCAACAATATGAGAAGTCATTCATGTGTTTTCCCTCATGCAAAGATTGATAATAATATAAAAGATCAGGCAATTTTGAAGGAGAGAGGAAAGGAAAAGATTCTGAGTCTCTTTTTTTTTCTTTTTTATTGGTGCATCACAGTGATACACAATAATGGGGATTGTTGTTACTTTTTCATACATGCACAGAGTTTCTCTTGTTTAACTAGTAGATGCCACTCTTCCTGAATGTTGTTGGATCATTATCTCCACAATATACCAAATTTTGATTACACAGAGAAGTATGTGTAATCAAAGTGCCAAATGCTGCAGTAAACTCATAAAAATACAGGAAAGGAACATGGTGCATCATTTAAAATTCAGAACACAGCCAGGTGTGGTGGCACATGCCTGTAATCCCAGTGACTGGGGAGGCTGAGGCAGTTTTGCAGTTTTGAGGCCAGCCTCAGCAACTTAGAGAGACACTAAGCAATTTAGTGAGTCCCTGTCTCGAAATAAAAAATAAAGAATGCTGGAGAAATGGCTCAATGATGAAGCATCCCTGAGTTCAATCCTCAGTACCAAAAAATGAAAACTAAAAATAAGATTTGGAGCTGAGCCTTGGCCACCACCCAGAGCTCCACTAAAGCTGGCCTGTAGTGTGTTGCTCTGCTCCTGGGCCTGTGGCCGCCTTCCCAGCAACAGGGAGGAGAGCAGGTGCAGATGCTCGGGCAGCGCCTCCCTCTTCCTGGCCTTTGCAGGTTTCTTTCTGGCCCAGCTGGACCCTCAACCTTGTGGGGCTGGTGTTTGTGTTGTCATCAGGCTGATCCATGAAAAGCATTCAGGGACGACTCTGCAAAGCCTAGGGTTTCTTCTTGCAGCAGTCGGGGAAGGCTGGTCTCCTTAGACCCCTGCCTCAGCCTGTGAGCCCTGGCCCTGTCCATGTCTCCACTGCGCACACCCTGCAGAGAGCCAGGCTGAACTCTGCTCCACGCTGAGCTCTGCACAATAACCAAATGGGACTTACTTAGACTTAGACCAGGTGGAGTGGTACTGCTGCCGTGGGCTAGTCCAGCTGCTCTGGAGTCACTGGTAACCACCAGGCTCAGCCCACAACAGATCCCTGCCTCCTGACGTGTTCCTCAGACTCCCGAAGTAGTCACCTTACCAGCAGAAAAGAATGCTTCAGGCCCACAGACTGGGAGGGGTCAGTCCACACTTGGGCAGCTGCCTTTGTGTTGGCCTGTGGCAAAGCAGCACCTCATGGCAAGACTGCCCACCTGGTGGCCATGTGACGGAGGAGGGGAGGGGCCTGTCCCATATTCCCCATTGGGGCACACCCCGGGGGGCCTGAGGACCTCACTGGGCCCACCTCTTAAGGACCCACCACCACACTCCACATTGCGCCAGGCTGGCAACAAAGGCTCTACACGTGGGCTTTAGGGACACTGGGATCAATCCCAGCACCTATCTCCCGGGCGGGCCCTCATCCCCATCTAAGACGACTGGCTAGTTCTTTACTGAGACACCTTGGAAGATATTAGGCAGAAAAGCTTCCTGAGGAATTTCTCCTGACTGATTTTGAAAGTTGTGCGTTTATTTTTGCATATTATTTATCAGTTTTTGTTTTGTTTTTGTTTTATAGAGTTGTTGAAAAAACAAAGAGGTGAGTGGTGTTTGCTTTCATTTTGGCGAAAAATGTCATAGAAAAATATATTTGATCTACTAAAAAATATATTCATGATTGATTTCCATAGAATAAATTATCAATATTCTAAACTAGTCTTTATATAATTACTTATCAGCAAAAATTCATATTTGGTAGTATAATCATTTATACACTGTACAAACTTTTTCCATTTTAAATTAGTTACAGTGAGACACATTTGTTCTAACTTTTATCAGGTTTGAAAATATGTTTTTATTTTCAAAGTTCTTATTAATTTTAATATGTTTTTTGTTTTATTGGTTTATTTTCATGAATAAATGATAATTGTGTATACTTATGAGTTTTTGTTCTACCATTTCTTCTGTTTATAAACTAACTCCAGAATTTGATTAATTTTCACACTTCTTTTCTTCTAACTCTTCATTGCTATTAATCATAACTGGTGTTGTATTATATGACAAGCTGTCAACCCACATACACAGACAGCATTTGACTTCTCCAGGGGTCTCTCGTTTCTTGGCAGAACATGTTGACTTGTACTAAGAACATGTCTTGTACTAAGACACTTGTACTAAGACATGCATAACGTTGACAGTTTCTCTGTATTCAGGGACTTTTTTTTCTTTGCACTCGCCTTTGTTTTACTTGGGTTTTGATGTCTCTCAACCTTGTTCTTCCAGGGGGTGTTTGTCTAGTGAGCCAGTGCCCTCCAGGACTTTGCACTTGCTACTTGTCCTCTTTCCCAGGAGATGCCCTTTTGTGGTCATTTCCAAGTGCACTCTGCTCCCCCATGATGCTGGCACTTTCTAGCTAAGGGAGGGGTCTGAGTGTCCTCCAGGCCCTGAGCTGTGTGGACACTGGACTTCCACTGCATGCAGCTCTGCACCTGTGGAAGGTGGGACCCCTCTCCTCTTCCTGTGAGTCCCAGTGATCACCCTGCTTAGGGTGCCTGGTGCACAGCCCTCAGCAGAAGGAAGAGTGGCCTTCTCTGCAGCATGTGCTGTGTTTGCTTTTATTTGCTCTTTATTTTTCAGAACACCAAGGAGAATACCAAGGAGACTTGAGCTCTTTTAAATTTCTTGGTCCAGGGCTAACCTGTCTTACAACATCTGAACTTAACAGAACTTCAGGGTTCATGATCATTCCTTTATGTTCACTGATCTCCTATTGACCTGCGCTTCATGCCACTGGCTGGGGTAGATTATCTGAGAATAGGAACCTAGGACCCTTTCTAACATAGCATTGTTTTTGTGTGTTTTGTTGCTTTGTACAGAGAAAACAGAAGACGAGAATGGTAAGTGACAGCTCCATTTAACTCATAAATTGTGGAATATTAGAATATACCACACTTGATGTTCTTTTATTATAGCAAGAAAGCCTTATGTGCAGACACACCAAATGACCTAAAATAGTATTTTAAGACAACCACAATATCTTTCTTCCATATTTCAAAAAATACATATAAGTATGTGTAGGATGATGAAAGTTGTTAGGTATAGACGGAGAAAGGGGGATAGCACATGAACTGAAGCAAGGTGTGGCGGAGCCCATGACAGGTGCAGACCAGAAGTGGCCAAGGGATCCTGCTGCAGAGACCCAGGGCAGGCTGTGAGGAGGACAGGTGAGCCTGGTGAGCTCACTGCAGAGACCTTGGGCAGCCTGTGAGGAGGACAGGTGAGCCTGGTGATCTCACTGCAGAGGCCCAGGACAGGCTGTCAGGAGGACAGGTGAGCCAGGTGATCTGATTGCAGAGACCCAGGGCTGGCTGTGAGGAGGACAGGTGAGCTAGGTGACCTGCTGGCCAGGTGATCTCACTGCAGAGACCCAGGACAGGCTGTGAGAAATACTGTTGAGCCAGGTGATCTGGCTGCAGAGACCCAGGGAAGGGTGTGAGGAGGACAGGTGAGCCAGGTGATCTGATTGTAGAGACCGAGGGCAGGCTCTAAGGAGGGTAGTGGTTGGAAACAGCACCTGCTGGCCACGTGTAAAGGTGCTCAAGGAATGGAATTTTGAACATTGGCTTTGAAAATGAGCAAATCATTAACGTTCTCACGTGCAAGTGTTATCACAAGTAGATATTGAATACTAAACATATTTTTTCTTGTTGGTAGAGAACAAGTTAGATGTTGAACAGCTACAATCTTAAAGAAAAAAGAAGGAACCCAATTAGGGACATGCTTTCATCTAAATAAATAGCTCTAGAGAGTCAAGAAATAATAATGTAGCTTTGGTGTTTCATCTTCAAAATCTCAATACATTCATTTTTATTATTTTTAGAAATCTAATAGTTTGGTATTTAGTAATGAAAACAGTTCCAGTACAAGGGAGAATTTCTGTGTGAGCCGAGTTTTCTTTTTTTAACTTCAACTCCTTATTCATTCACTCACTCTTTCATTTACTCTCACTCAGAGCGAGAGAAGTAAGTGATAGTTTGGCTCTTGTTTTCTTTTTAGATGAATAATAGGATCAGAATATACTTTAAATTATGTCTCCATATCTAATAAGTTCCAAGACTGTGCAGATGCTTAGCCTCCCGGGGTACAGTTTCCACCTGTCACGTGGCTGTAATAATGTCAGCTGTGACCTAGGGTCATTCTCAGTGTTGGACTGTGCCTCAAAACACCTCCACAGAGTTCCAGACACTGTGGTTGCTATGGCCAGCCTCAGTGGTGTGGTGCTGAGCTGGGAGAAGAGGTTCTTGTCCTGGGCAGTATCTGGACCCTGGGAACCAAAATGAACCTACTGAGTTTCCTGTGAAAAGAGCAGAGCCGCCCCGTTCAGACTGTCATGAGACCACAAGGCACCATCAGCCTGGTGGCCTCTTCCCACCTTCCTGCTCTAGGTACACCGACCCAGCCAGAACCTGAAATAGTCATAAAATATTATATTTGGCTACCACAAATGTCATATGACCAAAGCCTTAACTTATCATGTAGACTAATAAAAGCATCATTTGATATTAAAGTTACAGTATCAGTATTGTCTGCCAATTCTCTTTTCTTATTTTATTTTCAGCTAAATTAGAAGAAGAATGTGGTAAGTCTTATTCGGCATTTTATGTCTCACTGGCTCATTGTGTTTAGGAAGGTACCTCCACAGGTAAGCCATGAACGTGACAATCTCACATTTACCCAGGAAATTGGCTGATCTGATGAACCCAGATGAACTGTGCTTCTGCCCTCAGTGGCCGATTCACAGTTCTGGGGACATCACAGTTTCAGGGAAGAGTAGCTCCAGGCGCAGCATCCCTTCACTAGAGCCCCTGGGGCAAGACATTTTCCCTTCAGTCGATGCCCTGACCAAACAGAGAGCTGGCCTCTCCCTAGGTACCCACCCCATGGACATAAGAGGGAAGAGGCTACCCACAAGGTCCCCATCCCATTGAGGAAGGAGGCTGCCCACCAGTTCCCACCCTACGGATGGCAGATACTGCCCACCAGGCCACCACCCCATGGAGGGAGGAGGCTGTCCACCCGGCTTGTGCCATGCTCAGCTTTCCCAGAGCTGTGCTTGCCGTGTCCTCCAGCCCTTGAGGGCACTTCTGCATTACAAAGAGCACAGGACATTCCTGAGGGCTCACACACAGTGTTTCGCATCTTGGACTTGAGGAGAAATTAAGATTAAATGATCTTGGCCTGGATGTTTTCCCAGCACACCTCACTCTGGCTGCAAAGTCCTGTTCAGGTTTTTCTCTTTTTTACTAAGAGAAGGTATCTGTCAAATGAAGTTCATCACATGTGCCTAAGCCCCATGTCCCCCTGGTGCAACATACGCCTCAGGCCCCCAGTCCAGAAACAACTCCACATCCATTTACATTTCCAGTCTGTCTGCTCAACTGATCTGAGCAGAAATGAATTAATATCTGGTTTAAATAAGGAAAATATTTTAATGGATTTTGCCAACAATGCAAAGAACCAGATCTTCTGCTATCACAAAACAAGAAACCTGACCACTAAAGAAGCAAAGCATTTAACTTTAGTGCTTAACTGTAGTTGGACCACAGAACAGCTGGGTTGTAGCTCCGTGGTACAGCTCTTGCCTGATATGCACAAGGCCCTGGCTTTGATCCCCAGCACTGAAAAACAGAAAGATAAAAAAAATCAAGCAAAGATATTGCTAAAGAAGTAGTAGAAGGGATGAGTCAGGAGAGGTAGACAGCACTCAGGGCATGAAATCCTCACATTTTTCCCCTGGATGGTGAACAAAAGGAAGAATTCTGAATAAAGAGAGACTGAATCTGCTGAAATCACAGGAATTCCATTTCCACCACTGGGGTGATGATCATGGAAAATACATAACAATTTTGGGGAGAGTGTGGAGACAGGGTGCTCCCCCCACTGCCGGTTTGGCCATTGTGAAGACACCATGGAGATTCCAATAGGTGAGAGGGGGTCTAGTGTGTGACTATGCTGTCCCTCCTCTGTGTCTGTACCCTAAGGAGTACAGACCTCCTAAGTACCCACCTCCTAAGGCTATCCCATGATTCAAAACAGCCAGGATATGGTGACTGTTTGGGTGTCCATTAGCAGAGGATGTGACCATTCCCCGTGTGCTGGCACATATGCACAGTGAAATATTCAGCCTTGAAAGAGGAGAATCTGATGCTCATGATCCAGGTGGACCGCAGTACCGGGGGACTTTAGGCTGAATGGAGTAGACAGAAGGAAAGTGCTGCCTGGTCTCATTTCTATGTGGAATCTAAAGCAGAGACATCAACTACACAGATAGAGAACCAAACAGGTTTTGAGGAGCAGGGAGAAGAGAGGAGCGGGGGGATGTTTGTAAAAGGAAAAAGAAGCAGGTGAGCAGAGCCCACACGTCTAGAGATGTGGCCTGCAGTGAGGGAGCTCCGGCTGGTAAAATCAAACTGCTAGCAATGTTCACCAAACGGCTTGATTTCAGCTGTTGCTCTCACAAGTGACTGCGATATGTCTGCTGATTTGCTTCACCACAGCAACTCTTTAATTGTCTATATGTATTTCATAGCATCACATTGTAAACCTAAAATACAGAAAATGGAACTTTTTAGAAAAATCAAAATGCAGACTCTTGGGTATATAATACACTGTCACAAGCAAGAGAGGACATCAGAAGACCAGAGGAGTATCCTCCACAGAGATGAGGGAGACTGGCAGGAGGTGAGGTGTTGGGAGGGGATGCCAGCCTCTGAGACCCAGGACCAGGCAGGCCAGGAGGCCCCAGGCAACCAAGTGAGGGCCAGGGAGGCCAGGAGAGGAGCCGCTGGGTCTCCCTCCTGCTGCACAACCAGATGTTGTGTCCACAGAGATGGTGAAGAGATCCCTCATGGAGTGCAATTCATTAATCTCTGGATACATTTACACCCACACATTTTAACGTGGTTGTGTCAGGGTGATGGCTACCTCATGGGATTGTCTTAACTTTCTGTCTAATTTTTTGATGAAATAAGCACTTGTTGCTTTAGCAATACTACACTGTATTTATAATTAATCAAGAAGTAAAACCTGTGCAGAAGTGCTGGAGAGGCCGCCTCTGTTCCCCCGGGCACCCGCCTCTGGCATGAAGTTACAGCTGGCACCTTGCAGGTCAGTTTCCCTGTACCTGGACACATGGTCACCCTCATCCCAGTGACCCTAGTACAGGAAATCGCTCTCAATCTAATGCAGAGACTCAGGAAAACATGCTGGTTGGGCAGGAAACTTTTGGAATCAACTCAGGAATCCATGACTAGAAACAGAACCAAGGCAGCTGTCACTGAAGGCTGATAAGAGGAGGCCTCACTACGTAGGCTTCAGGAGCAGGTGGTGAGGTGGGGTGCAGCCAGAGACCCCGCACATGGTGGGCTTTCAGTCTTTGGGCCTCACACTCCAGAGCTCTCACCTGATGTCCACCAACATCCTCCAAGACCCAGAGAGCCATGACCTAGGATTAAACATCTGGGAATTTCAGAAATTCATACTTTTTTACCTCTTTCTTTTTTAGGTAGAGTCAAAAAAGAACTCGGTAAGTTGTGTTTCTCTGGTGGGTTGAATTCAGAACGAGCCGGCATCCCTCATGACATTGACCTTGCTCTGTTATTTCTTGCAGCACATAGAAAACGCCTTGCGGAAGCTGGTAAGTAAGACCAGTGACCTCACTGCTGACCTGCTGTACCCCCACCCTGCCCAGTGGCTCAACTAACTGTGCATGTCTCTATCTCATTTTAGAACTAAAGAAGATTCAAAGATTTGCAGGTAAATATGATGGGGGAAAAAATGTGTGGCCAGGATGACTTTTGCCTTGCCATCTAACCTCTCTGAATTACCTCAGAAGATAAAAAGATTTTGCTCAAATAATCCATAAGACACATTTCAACTCTCAAATAACTTGATTCTGGAAATATGAACTTGATGGTAAGTAACCAAATTACTGTCTGGGAAAGATCAATTTAGGAAACTGCCTTAAACGAATGCACCAGGTGTGCCCAGCAGAGCTGTGGTGGGACCTCCTCATTCTAAATCTGGGCAAGAAAAAGTCCTCACTGTCCTGATCCCACCCACACCACCACCGCGGATCCTCCAGAGCCAGAGATGATTGATGCAGTGGGGATTTGGTCGCTGTCCCCTCTGCTCTCAAAGCCTCCGCCTGTCACGTCCACACCCCCTCTGCCACATCCTCATGTGCCATTTCCTCCTGTCTGCAAACAAACACACGCAGGAGATTCACCCACGATCTCTCCTGACGCAACACCTTGGTGCCTCCTGTCACATTTCCTTTCCTTTACAGTAACACTTCCCCGAATAGTTGTGAATACACGCTCTCTCCATTTTCCACTCTCTGATTTCTCTCCCTCTTATCCAGAAAAAGGCCAAGATCCCGAGCATGATCTCTCTTCCAGAGGCAAGGGCCAGTGTCCTGCTCTTTGGGCTTTCTCCTGGCATTGTCCCTCTGAAACATCCCTATTCTCCTGCTTTGCTTTGCCTACACCCCTGCCAGGCATAATAGTCCTGGGGCAGACATGGCAGAGGCACTCTGAGGTTGCTTAAGACCAGTCCCAAGGTGAGAGCAGTGTCCATTCTCAGCCCTGCCCTTGCACCTGAGGGTAACCCTGCAAATCCCTTTCAGGTTGGGGTCTCTGGAGATGTCATCTCCCAGGAGGAGATTTGGGGATGGAAGACACCACGGGCAAGTGTGTACTGCTGGGGTCTGTGTTGTCTCTTTGGATCTCTAAAGGACCCTCCGAGGCCATGCGCTTGGCCCTTTCACACAGGCACACTGCTCTCTGAGTTGCCTGACAGTTAATGGGTACACTTTCTTCCCCTACAGCAGACATAACACTGGATGCAGCCACCGCTCACCCTTAC
Source organism: Marmota marmota marmota (assembly GCF_001458135.2). Taxonomy (NCBI): domain Eukaryota; kingdom Metazoa; phylum Chordata; class Mammalia; order Rodentia; family Sciuridae; genus Marmota; species Marmota marmota. Next base: position 86,490 of record NW_025999869.1, read on the forward strand.
CTGGCCGTGACAGATGATGGGAAATGTGTGACATATGTGCCCGAGAGGCAGGACGTTCCCGACAACCCTGAGCGATTTGACACACTGGTGGGCGTGCTGGGTCGGAACCGCTTCTCTGGCGGAGATCACTACTGGGAGGTGGGAGTGGCAGGCAAAAGCATGTGGGCCGTCGGGCTGTGCTTGGAGTCCGTCAGGCGGAAGGGCCAGTATACCAAGGCCTGTCCTGAAACCGGCTTCTGGATTCTTCGCCTGCAGAACGGCGAGTGCTCAGCTTTTGCCACACCCCGCACAGTGGTTACCCGAGAACCCCTCTCACGGCTGGGGGTTTTTCTGGAGTACGAAAAAGGGTTGATCTCTTTCTACAATGTCACCGAGTTTGTCATTCTCTTCACCTTCAAGAGCAACTTCAAAAGCGAGCCACTGAGGCCTTATTTCTACCCTGGGACTGTCAGTGCCGAAAAGACAAACGGCCTTAGCATCCTGAAGGTGTGAGCGGTTACCTGCAGGTCCCCACAGCACAACTGCACCAGGCCACAGCGGCCAGCCACAGGGACCACGGTGGTGCACAGGCATGCCCCTCCTGGACTCTGAAGAGCAGGGTGCTGGTGGTGTCCTGCATGCTCACTCTCAGCTTTGTGGGAGACTAGGGGCAATCTTCATTGATCCTCTCGGTCCCCAGGCCCTCCTGAGCCCCTTTCCTGTGATTTCTTTGGGCTTTAATAAATAACAAGTTCTCCACTTCTTCCTGGATTTGAGTTTGAAGTTCTGAAAATAGTTGGCAGATTCCTTAGCAGAATCAGTGCTGTGCACTTCTCATCACACAACACACAGACTGGCAGGGGTTTCTCTGTCACTGAGGATAAACTGTGGACTTTTCAACACCACATGTTAATGACTTTGATTGCCATCACCACACCAGAATCAGTATCTTGAACATGACATCACATTTAATGTTACCGAGTAAAACCGAGTACTGTCAACAACAGACTAACCCATTTGCAGGTGGCCTGCGGTGCTGTAGGTGGTCTCCCCTGTGGGGCTGTAGGTGGTCTCCCTGTTTGCGAATGTCCTATGGTGCTGTAGGTGGTCTCCCCTGCGATGCTGTCGGTGATCTCCCTATTTGCAGGTGGACTGTTGCGCTGTAGGTGGTCTCCCCATTTGCAGGTCTCCCCATTTGTGAATGTCCTGTGGTGCTGTAGGTGGTCTCCCCTGCGTTGCTGTAGGTGGTCTCCCTATTTGCAGGTGGACTGTGGCGCTGTAGGTGGTCTCCCCATTTGCAGGCTGCCTGTGGTTCTGTCGGTGGTATCCCCTCAGATCCTCTGTCACATGGCTCTGAACTGTGCGTCCCAAATGCAGCCGATGCCCCTCTGCCTGGTCCATGCTGTGAAGCATGTGTCACCGCACATACACAGCACTGCACAGTCTGGCTGATTAAAGGTAAAGAACATGAGGCTGTAAAGGAAACTAAACTCACATCTCTGGTACAGTGGCTTTGGCAAAATGCCATTTCTTTACAACTGTGATCAGCAGTGTCACTCTGAGAGACATCCTCTACAGGACTGAGTGTACAGGTGTCTAGTGTCTTGCACATGAGTGTTTATAGGAACTTTATAAAGAATAATGAAAAACGGAAATCAACCTAAGTGTGGTTTATGAGAACACAACTTCAAGGAGAAAAATGCATACATAGACCATGTGTGTTTATATAGTGGATGGTGTTGGACAGCTAAAAAGAACCATTGACACGAAAATATGAATGAGGGTCCAACATGTGCTCAGCAAAAGAAAGTGGACACTAAAGAGTGCATACTGTTGACCTCTCTGTAAATTCTTGAGGAGGAAAAGCAGGTCTGTGGTAAAGAAATCAGGTGATGTGCAAGGCACTGACTTTGATTCTCAGCACCACATATAAGTAAATAAATGTCCATCAAAAACTAATAAAATATTTTTTAAAAGCTTGAAAAAAAAAGAAATCAGGTGACCACCTACTGTTGAGGGGGGTTGCTAAGTGGACACCCTGAAGTAGGGAAATGTTCAGTTGTCTCTGGGGGAGGTCTCAAGGACCTATTGGTGGGATGAAATCACTCTGTGCACCTCTTTCACCGGCTCCTGCTGCCTGGCTGCCTTCCTCCAGGGCAGCTCCCGGGCTTCTGCCTTCCTTCTGCATTATTCCCTTGCATGGATGTCCCCTGCTGGATGACAGGCTGTGGCTTAGAGACTGCAGGAGAGAAGAAGTACACAGCATCCAAGGCCTGTCCCAGACCTCGTCCTGGCTTCGTGAGGACCTGTAGGTGGTCCTGCGCAGAGGACTAGAAGGACGGTAGCAGAGGCCTCCTGCTGGGCACAGAGATGTGACCCTCTAAAGTGGATATTCCACTCCAAACAACCCCATGAGACTCAGCCAGTCCCCAGCCACACTCCTCAACTCTGAGCCACAGAAAGTTGGCAGAAAGTGTGGGTGGTTTTTGAAGTTTGGTGATAATTGTGATGCAGCATTGATCAAATAATACCAGATTCATGTCCATCCTACGTGAATGGTATGAGCTCACAGCAGATCTAGGAGCTCCCCTTAGTAGATGTGCTCATTGCCCTGTTGAGGCGAGCATTCTGAAATGTGTTTCATGCATTCTAGTCTTTAAACTATGAGTGAATAGATGATAGGAACAAGGAGAGACTCAGGCTTCTCACAGTGAGAAAGAGCGGCTGCTTGTGTGTACAGCAGGAAGGGGCTGCGCTGCCCACAACCCACAGCTCTGCGAAGAGAGCCAGGCAGGGTGCAAAGGCCACACATGCACACACACAGTGCTCCCGCCTTGCACTGGGATTTTGTCCCAACAGCCGTCACAGACTAACACATGGTAAGTGCAAGGTGCTCTGGATGCACAGCCGTCTGAGCCCCCCTGCTCAGCAGCAGAAAGCACCGTGGGGCGTGGGGGGCTCGCCTGCCTGGTCCTGGGCTGACGGAGGGGCGGCTCACCCCCTGCCTAGCGCTGGGAGAGGGCATGGATCACATATTTCTCGCCCAGAAAGAACCAAAACTCAAATATAAACTACAGACCAGTGGGCCTAAGTATAAACACACGCACGCATGTGTGTGTGTGTGTGTGTGTGTGTTATAGTGCACGGGCCTATCGTCTGATCAGAAGGTCTGGAAGCACAGACAGCTGGATGCAATGCTTGCTCTCGGTCACCAGGTCTGGATTTCTAAATGTATTTCTCCACTAGAGGAAACAGGAGTCTTTGGAGGAGAGGAAGCATCTGGGAGGGAGAGGTCAAGCTTAACATAAGCCTGCCCGCTTTCTGCCCCAAAAAATCAAGCTGGCAGGGTATGACAGGGACATGGCTAAAGGACCCGCTGGACAGGCCTCTGTCTTTACCCACTCACACTGAAAGAAAAGTGACCACAACACTCGGAGCAACCAAAAGATCTTTATTGCAGCAGTGCAACAAAGAGAAAAGAAAGAAGGAAAGAAGGAGAGAGAGAGAGAGAGAGAGAGAAGAGAAGAGAAGAGAAGAGGAGAGGAGAGGAGAGGAGAGGAGAGGAGAGGAGAGGAGAGATGAAGAGGGAGAGAGCAAGAGCAAGAGAGAGACAGAGAGCGCGCGCAAGAAAGACAGAGCAAGAGAGAGAGAGAGAGCAAGAGAGAGGGGGGCCTGGCAGGAGGGAGTTTTTATAGCCCAAATCTAATGGGGCCTCTGGGTCTGCAAGCTACCTTGTTGGCCCAAGAGGGGGTTAAGTGTTCAGCCTTGAGTGGGGTTGAATGTTGAGACTTAAGGCAAACAGGTGATAAAGGACCAGATAGAGGGGGGTTTGAGTGCGTGGGCTATCTTGCAGCCAACATCTGTTCAGCCTGACCTGCAGACAGCACAGTTCAGCCTGCTCTGCATCCAACACACACTACCCTAGTAACATGGCTCAGACTGGATGATTTATTTAGACATATAAGTGTATTTCTCACAGTTCAGGAGGCAGGAAGTCCAAGGAGCCCACAGGCTGGGTATCTGGTAAGGGCCTGGTCTCTGCTCTCTGGTGGTGCCTTGTGTCTGTGTCTTCCAGACTGTAAGAACACTGTGTGCTCATATCTAAAGAGGGGGCAAAGGTCGTTTAGAAGGAGGGGGCCCAAGGTCCTGTTTATCCCATTGCCAGTCACTCACCAAAGCCCCACCCTTGAAATGGACACAGTGTGTATTAAATTCTAACATGTGTGCTCATGGGGATGAAACTGTCCAAACCACAGTATTCCACCCCTGAGCCCCAAAATGGACATCCTTCTCACATGCAAAATACCTCATCTCTTTCCAATGGTCTCCCAAGGTCAACGTGTCCCAACACCAACTTCAAGTCCAAAATCTCCTTTAAATGTCATCTGAATGGCAGATGCGTAAGGCTCAAGATGTGGTTCATCCTGGGCAGACTCCTCTGCAGCAGTGACCCTGTGGGAGGGAGAGGGCTGCAGGCTCACCCAGCGCAGAAGTGGGGACAGCACAAGGCACACAGAGTTAGAGGCAGAAATCAACAGGTCAGAGGTGGGATCTGGAGGCTAGACTTAGTTGGGAAACTTCTGGACACACTTTTTGGGCTCTGGGTCCCCCATGCCAAAGGCAAGAAAAAACAAAATTGTAAGATACTAAATTCCAATCACAAAAACAAGAAAAACAGTAAAGTCGAAAATAGAAGCAAAGAGCAAGAGCAAGAAATAGAGACACTGCTAACTACTGTAGACATTGCCAACTATGCCCACAGTCACCTCAAACATCAATGTTCTGATTACATCAATTAAGAGACAAAAATGCCCAGATGACCATCAACAGATGAATAGATAAAGAAATGTCATTTATATACACACTGGAGTTCTACTCAGCCCTGAAGAAGAATGAAACCATGGTATTTGCTGGTACATGGAACTGGAGACATCAACCTATGTAAAATAAGGGAGACTTGGAATGTCAAGGGTCAGATGTTGTCCCTCATTCATGGAAGCCAGAGAAAAGTAAGGGGTTGAAAGGGGTGTCCCATGAAAATAGAAGAGATCAGTGAGTAGAGGAAGGGGACTGAGGCAGAAGGGCCCATGGGAAAAGGGAGGAACAGGGCCATGAAATCCAACAACCTGTCCTAAAAAAATATACACCACAGTGCATTCACCTTCATATAAAACACAGAAGTAAGTAAAAGGAAGACCAAGGGAGTAGAGGAAGGAAATAGGAAAGGGAGGAGGGGAGGGAAAAGGAAGTACTGGGGACTGAGTTGGGGCAAATTATATTCCATGCTTGAATATTTATGTCAAAATAAATCCTAATGTTAAGTGTAACTATAATGCATGGCTAATAAAATAAAAGAAAAAAAAATGCAGCCCAGAAAGAGGCTATCCAAATGGTGGCAAGAAAGACAGACAACAGAAAACTCTAAAACAACAAAATAAACATACACACACAAAAAAAAGAAAGAAAGAAAGAAAGAAAGAAAAAGAAAGAAAAGATCCACACAAAAATTGTCAGAATGGATCAGAAAGCAAGATCTAAGTGTATGTTGGGAAGAAGTCCATTTACAATGTAAATCTCATGCAGCTCAAATCAAAGGGTGGAGAAAGACTCGTGATGCTGACACCAATCAGAAGCATCAACACCTATGTTGGTTTCAGACATAGCAGACCTCAAAGCGAGGCAAGATGGAAGGGGCCAGAAGAGCCATGCATAGTGACCAGAGGCTCCGCTCTCCAAGACACAGAAAAAGCTGACAGAGTGCAAGGAAAAGTCGATACCCCCACAATTATAGTTGGAAACTTTACCACCCCTCTATAGAAAGACCTGTTAATTTTGAAAATTTTGTGGATTTCCCTCTTACCAGGAATAGAACCCAGGGGTGCTTAACCACTGAGCCACACCCTCAGCCCTTTTTTATGTTTTACTTTGAGACAGGGTCTCACTAAGTTTCTTAGGGTCAGACTAAGCTGCTGAAGCTGGCTTTGAACTCGTGATCCTCTTGCCAGAGCCTCATGTGATGCTGGGACTACACCCACCATTGCTCCCCACTTATCATCGATTTCTAACTTTATCAGGTTGTACTAGTAGAAGATACTTTGTGTATTTAATATCTTTTAAAATCAATGGACACTCAATTTGTGGTCTAACATACACTCTGTCCCAGGAATTATCCCAAGCACACTTGAAAAGAATGAAAATTGTGTCTAATAACTCGTTCATTTCCTGTGCTGCCCAAGTCCACTGCTTCTCAACTTTTCTGCTGTGAAGCTATCCTGTCCATTATTGAGATGAGATGCTGAAGTCTGCAGCTATTATTGTAGAACCTTTTGTTCCTTCCATCGTTTTGGTCTTCTTTGTTTTATATATTTTGGTGGTCTGTGTTATGGGGTGCCTAAATGTCTATGACTCTTATGCATTCTTGCTTTATGGAAACCTGTGTTAATATGCAGTTTCGTTGTTGATGTTGTTGTCGTTGTTGTTGTTGTTTGTGACTGGTTCTGAATGATTGGCCTGGCACTAGGGGTTCTTTGGTCCTTACCTTTTACTGGGTTTCACTGCAAGGGCCTGGTACTGAGTATTGAGTCTAAGGTGTGGACAGAATTTCATTGTTCTCCCCCAGGTGAGAAGCCTCTGTGCCCTGAGGTTATGGAGCTGGGGAAGGGGGCTCATTGCCACCACTTGCAATGCATTTTTTCATTGTGCTCTACTAAAAGCAGGCATTATGGTCTCTTGCCTGATTTTCTAAGCTCTTGTACTAATAGTTGGGTGCATGAAAACTGTTCATCTTAGTGGTCTATGGGGAGAAGTAGCTGAAGGATCTCACTCTGTCATCATTTAGTTATTTATTCTCAAAGTAAATGTATTAGATCTATGTTATCAGCAACATTTTACAGATAAGAATATTGGAAAGAAACCAGTCTCCACATGGAAGCTACACCTGAGATTGTGAGTCAGGTTATGACCTCATAGTCCATTTGCCTGGGAGGTAAAGAGTCAAAGGCCCCATGCACCTTCCCCACACAGACTTACCATGGCTCTTATTCCACTCCAGTTCAAAGTGCTTCTGTGTGGACTTTGCCCTTGGGAATGTTTGTTCTTGATGCCCAGGTCAATGCACCTGTTTGGCAGAACCTGCAGATCAACTTCCTCATAGCTGAGCATGGCCACCTGGGGTGTGTGCACCCACACTACCCTTACCATTAATCATTGCCAGGAATGTTGTCAGCACTCCTGAGGACACAAGTGGCTCCGGGCAAATTCCACTGAAAACCTTTATGAGGAAATGTAGTTTCCCTGCTATTTCCTCCCACTCTATTTCCAGGTGCCTCAGAGAAATCTTGTAGAGACAGAGAGGGTTCACTCAAGTGAGATCAGCTCCCCTGAAAAAATAACTGTACACACCAGCATCAGCTCCCCAATCCACTGTCGGCAGGGATTGGTTTTTGCAAAGTAATCTTTGAATCACAGCAGCAAATGTGTTATAAAAAGCTGAAGCTCAAGGTGAAAATTTCACAAAGACTTGCTGAAATGAATGGAATTAGGATTTCTGGTTTCTGTTATTTCACTTTGAAAGGCAAACACACTCTGATTAAGGCACCAATAGCTTATTATAGAAAAGAACTGGGTGGGTTTTCGCCACAGTCAGAATGTCACTACAATGAAGCAAATTGTTCCAGTATTAGCATCCCCTTATTTCTTTAAGTAGATGAGTAATTGAAACTGATGCTGAAGAATGCTTTTGAGAGTTGTGAGAGGTTTAAAGTCTCAGTGCTCATGTTATTTATGGAATCTCTACAGAACCTTAAACCATATCCAAATAACAACATAGGGACTGTAAATGTCATAAAACAATTAGAAGGATATTGGCCCTTAAATGGAACCTTGAACCTAATGCTGATGACCAGATGACCAGGCCTGAGGGCTGGGGATATAGCTCAGTTGATAGAATGCTTGCCTCACATCACATGCACAAGGCCCTGGGTTCAATCCCCAGCAACCAACACACACACACACACACACACACACACACACACAAAACACAGGCCTGCTAGTGACCCCAAAATAGAAAATAGTGGGTAACCAGTAACTGAGGTGTGACAGAGGCCTCCCAAGGCAGTTTGCAAGTTGACCTCTACAGGAGGAATGCCCTTCAGGGAGCTGTGGCTCACGGGAGGGTGTTCTGGAACTCTGAGTAACTGGAGTGGAGATAGACAGGCATGCTCCAGCACACCCTCCCTGGCTCCTGTGTACCGAGTGCCTTCCAAGTGAGAAACATTGGGAATTTAACTATATTTACAAAGAGATGCTTGTTCCCTAGAGGGAGGGCTTACGTGATGAAGGAATTTGGTGGACAGGAAGGATTTGTACCTAAGCATCATGGATATGGCATTTTAGGAGAAGAAAAAAGGAAAATGTCATGAAGGTTTCCAAGCTGACCACACTTCGAAATGTGTCTTGTGATGCAAACATAAGAGGTCATTGAGGGATTTTAAAGGAGGGAGTGATGTACTGAGAGGAATTTTAGGAATATTCCTCTGGCAGGATTAGGAGAGATAAACCAGAATGAGGATATGTGTGAAGGAATGTCAGCCAGGCATATCTGCAAGCCCTCAATGCTCATTTACTGTAACAGAAAAGAATTGGAAAAAATTAGGCTCTGGGAGTTGAGTAGAATGCTAGTAAAAATAAATAAATAAAGATAAGCCACGGAGACTTGAAGGCGGGTGCTGTTCATCGTCTTCCAGGGTACTCTCCGCTCCACTCCTTGGACACTCCCCTGCAGCCAGTGTGGTCACCAGGGAATCCCAGGCAAGAGCTGTGGGCAGGAGACCTGAAGTGCAGAAGGCCTAGACGCTTTGCATTCTGGTCACACCGACTTTACTGGGCTTTACTCACCCTGGTGCTCCCCCTCTAGAAATTGCTCCAATTAAATGTCAGCTAAGAGAATCCCGATTCCCGGACTCTTAGATTTCTTTCTTATCTAGCACCACGTGCAGTCTACGTTTTCATCTCCACCAAGCTTAGAAATCTCCACCTGTGACCTCAAACAGGGCCTTGTGAAAACTAGCAGGTGTTTTGCTCTTTCTTCAGAACTGAAGGCAAATCCTTAACCCTGGGTGAGCTGTGGGCTTGCCTTTTCCTACAAGCAGATTGTCAGGTACTGATGGAGAATTCAAGGCACATAGGGATACGGAACACCATCCATTCCAGCGACATCAGAGTTGTCAGTTATTTCTGATAAGCATTCTCTATTTCCCTATCCACATTCCTTCTCACCATTCGCCATGTGAAACTCTGCTCATTAATGCCTTTCTTGATGTCACCACATAACCTCTCATTAAGTGACCTCACTTCCTCCCAGACACAATCAACAATTTCCTGATCCTTCTATCTTATGGTTGAGTGGAATAAATAGTGTCCTTCCTCCTAGCCACCTCCCTGTCCGTCTCATTGATGTATCCCCTCTGGCCTCATTTTCAGCAGGATTTCACATCATCCATTAGCTCATCACTCACCTGACACTTCCCCTTATATTATAAAAATGTGCTCAATTCCTTTCTTTATTTTTTTATATATTTAAAATTCTGCTCTAGAACTGTTGTCATAAGCCTCCTGGATATATTTTTGTAGAATTCTCTCCCTAATGCCTCACAATCTGGTCATGATTTCTGTAAGATCCATAAATTATTACATTGCTGCTAAATCCACTCATACTTTTTAAAAATCTTGGATTTTCAGTAATTGTGTCATTGTGGTCCCCTAGCATACACCCGGGTGGGGGGGCTCTCCTGGCATGACCTAATAGGGGGGCTGCTCCTGGGTTTCTGCCATCACACAGGTGTGCCCTCTGCCCATGAGGTCTTCTCTACCTTGTACCTTCTGGCTAACTCACAATGTAAATTTACATTAGACGTAACATGGCTTATTCATTTCTTTGTGCACAGAGTTATTTTACACGTCTATTGATCACTTCTATGTACCAGGAACTGGGATTGGGCAGCTTTACAGAAAAAAAGTCATCTTTGGAGGCATCCAGACTAATTTGCCTCCACTTCACTGCTGCTATCAATATGTATCCATATCTTTATATGAATCTTAAAAAATAATATTTATATTTTATACTTTCACTAAATACACAAGTCCTCAAGATTACTGTTGTGTTTTGACCCTTGAATCTTCCCCAGTGGCTGATGTGCTGAACATTTCATTCCTAGCATTTGGAGTTACTGAGAGGTGATGGACGCTTTAGGATATGGGCAGGACATGGGGCCTATTGGAGGAAGAATGTCATGTGGTGCCCACCCTTGAGGGGCGTTTCTCGTTCCTGGGTCCCCTTCTCTTGCTCCAGGCTGCCATGAGGGAAGTGTCTTTCCTCTCCCATGTGCTCCCCATCATGATGCCCCTGTCCTAGAAACAACGGAGCCCAATGACTATGCACGGAAGGCTCTGAAACTGAAGTGGCACCCCCTTTCTCCACAGAAAAGCCCTCTTCACCATGGCTAATTTTAGGACTGTCAGCAAAAGAGTCCATTGTAGATAAACTTCCTATTTTCGTGTTACCCTGTTTACTTGGCCACTGGCCGAGAAGATAGCAGCACTCCAGGTGCTGGACACCCCCTTACTAGTTTTCACAAACGTATTCAGTATAGTATTTTGAAGAAATGTGCAAACAAGACCTCTGGCCTTGAGCTGGGCTTCACAGAGATGTCTACATTTTTAAGATAAGTTACAAATGGGCTCCATGGTAACAGCTGGCAGGGGGAGGAAAGAAAGGGGAAAAGAAGCTCTCCCCTTCTCAGGTGTTGTCCTTGAAGGGTTAACTTGCCTAGAACACTGAAAGAAAAAGCTGCTTTTAAGTGAAGCGCTTCTGAGCCCCTTCCCTTACATGCTGGGTATAAAACACTGAAACTCCCTGAACTCAGGGTTCAGGGGATTGATTGATTACAGCAAAGGCTGTACCCTCTGAACCTGGCTGCAGCCAAATAAAACTGTTTCCTGCTATCTTCGATGCCTTGCCTCATTTGTCCCTACAACAGAACCATGAGGGGATCTTTGCTCCTTTAGGCTGGTTTTCCCAGGTACTTTTCACAGTGACAAAAAGTTGACTAACAGTAAATTGTTTTTGAAAAATTCTGTATCTGATGATGTGGCTCAGAAGCTTCCAGAACTGCTTTGTAAGAAGAATTTGGAATGGTTTAAAGAGTATCTCTGTCCCAACTAAGAAAGGCACCAAAGAAAAATCTTCAGATGGCAAATTTGAATAGGACTGATAGGTCCCTGGTCCAAATGAGAATAAAATTTCAAGAAACAAAAGGAAACTAGAGTTTTATTTGTAAGTACAGAACCTAGATAATCAAGCAAATGAAAGCAGGCATGTTTGGGTGAGTGGTACAGGAGGAGCCTCTTAGCTGTGCCCTCTGTGATGTCTGATAGGTCTTCAGTGCACAGTAGAGAAGCACACCATGCCAGTGCTGTAACAGCCCACCCCACGGATGTACCTGTGTCTGGTCTTGTTAGACCAGGATGCAAGAAAAGACCACTGACTCCAATTAAAATCAAATTAAAGCAAGCTTATTATTTCGACCGGCCGGGCTGCCTCTCCCTCCCAAAACCGCGGGAACAAGACAGCAGCCCAGCTTTATAGCCCAGAAAGTTACACAAAGGGGGGTTACAGATAACAGAACTCTGACAAGCATCACACTAATGGTAGTTTACATTTTTTGCTGGCCCCAACATCAGAATTTATGAGGACCATTAGAGCCTCAGAGAGGGTCATTGTCTGGCCAGGGAAGGCCAATATTTATGAGGTGTCAATAAAGTTTCAGAGAGGGCTGCTATCTGGTCAGAGAGCCAGGCATGGGTGAGTTCAAGGCAGGGCAGGCATTCCAAGCAGGTTCAGAATTTGCAGTAATTTATAGTAAAGCCAAAATCAGCTTTTCATGGCTTTGTGGCAAGATGGCTCCCAATTTTGAGAGAAAATCAGATTGGGTCTATCAACTGGGGGCATGCAGTTGGGGTTTATATTTTGTTCCTAATGAGTGGTGCTCTGATTCCTGGCTGTCATAAACAGAGCAGGTTTCTTCCACCACACCTTCTGCCATGATGTTCTGCCTCATCTTGAGTCTAGAGTTATGGAGGCAGCTGACCATGGGTTGAACCTCTGAAGCAGTGAGCCCAACATAAACTTTTCCTTTTCTAAGTTGATCTTGTCAGGTCTTTTGGTCACAGCAATGAAAAGCTGACTCATCCACATCTAGAATATTGTATTCAATTCTAGGTTATCATCCAAGAAAATCATAGAGGAATAGATACTACCTGATGAGAGATAGCTTGAGGAACTTAAAATTGAAAATCTAAAGAAAATAATTCTAAGGCAGGTGTGATGGTCAATTTATGTGTGAACTTGACTCAGCTAAGGGATACCCAGATAGTTGGTGAAACGCTCTTTTGGCATGTAGCATTTTAATTGAAGGATTGAGTAAAAAGATCTCTCTAACTAATATGAGTGAACACCAATCTATTGAGGTTTTGAATAGAATAAAATGTGGTGAAAGGGTGAATTTTGTTTTCTGCTTGAGAGAGGACATCTATCTTCTGCCTTCAGCATGGTGCTTCTGGTTCTCAGGTCTTCAGATTCATAGTAAATGGTTCCCCTGGTTTTTATAGTTGTCCAGCTTACAGAGTGCAGCTCTTTCAATCTATTTCTTTCTCAATCTATTTGAGAAATATTTCTTTCTCAATTTATTTGAATTATGTAACTTTTTGGTGTATAATCAGGATATATTTTAGTATTGATATATATATATATATATAACATATATGATATGTAATATATATTATTATTTGCTATAGTGTTATTTATGGTATATCATATATTATTGCATGATGTATAACTATACAATTATGCATAATATATTTTAAATATAACTGATAATGTATAATTTATAATATTTAGTTAATATTAATAAAATTGACTAATTTTGTTTGTTTGTTTATTTATTTATTTTGAGATGGGCTCTCACTGTGTTGCACAGGCTGGCTTCAAACTCTTGGCTCAAGTGATCTTCCTACTTCAGCCTCCCAGGTAGCTGAAATTATAGATGTGCAACACTGAAACAGGCCAACCCTAATGCTAAATTTCCAATAGCTTTGCCTCAACTTGTGATTTATAAGTTTTGTGGTGTGAGAAAACAAATGTAGAAGAAAAACTTTAACCCTTTAAAAATTTTGGGGGGTTACTAGTGGAAACCTTTATAGTTAATTTTATATTATAGTCTTCATAGGTGAGTCCAATATTCATTATTTTCTTTCTTGTCTTAATGATCAATTACTGAGCAATAAATATTTGGGCCGTATGGCCTATTAAAGTTTAGTTGCAAAATGGATTAAATCAAATCATCCATTTCACAGCCCTGTTAATTGAGTTTTCATGATAATTAAATTAGGTAGTTGTTTAATGATCTAGCTAACTGCTCTCCAAATTGACCCTCAAATAACTTTGTAGTTTTCACTTAAGTCCAAGTAAACACACTTGAAGCTTTAGGATATGTTAGTATACTGGTACTCTCAAATTTAACTTTTTGGTTTTTTTTTCAAACCAATGAAGGAAGACACCAGACAGTAACATCATCATTCAAACCGGGCAAAAATATGTGTCTTGAAAATTCTTTAGACACATATTCTAATTTAGAAATTCTTATTAACTTTAAGAAGTTAGTATCATTTTTTTCAAAAAGATTTTCCTGCTACCTAGATATACTTGCACCAGGTGACAATAGCTGCTGCTGCTATTAATTCTAAAAGAAAGGCTTAGGATTCCTAAATTGTAATCCTCTTCTCATGCCTACATGATTTAAACGTCATTTTTCTATGTATTTTTACTTTATATAAAATAAAAGCCTTTGAGCAGTTAAGCTTACATGTTAAACCACTATTATTTTAAAGATGATAATTTAGGGGGAAAAGTAAGGAGATAGATAAATGCTTAAAGTATAATCCATCCCCTTTATCATTACCCTTCTTGAATCTGCAGAAACTTTGAGATCACAGTGCTTCCTAGCACATGCTTGCTCTTTGGATGTCTCATCCTCTTGCTTCTTTTAGTAGCTGACTAAGCACTGCTTTAGGAAAAGGTATCTCAGTAGTCCTTTCTCTTCTCCCTTCCCCAGACTACAAAGTACAATAAAGATTTAGTCTTCTTTTTAGGCTTGCTACTTTGGAATTTTGTTTTTACTTTTCTTTGATGTATGCTAAAAGCAAACTATAAACCATATTCCTTTCTAAAAAATAAGCAAATGAGTTTAAAAAACCCCTCAAAGGTTATATTAGCTTTCATTTATAGATTTATAATATAAACATTAATCTGCATTTTCTTTACAGTTTCCAGAAAACGTATTTGCATAAGCAAAGATGAATTATAGTAATTACTGGCAATGAAACTAGATAAATTTTTTTTTAGGAATGTTGACTTTAATTCTTTTCATTTACTTGCCAGTATTAATAATCTTCACATTGTTGAGACCATAGATAGGGAAAAGAAAGAGAACAAAGTGATGGAGATTGTAATCCAAGCACTGCATTTTCAACTACAGTTACTAAGGCTAATTGTTTGACACAAAATGTTATAGAATATGAACTTTGTAAATGTACTTTTAAAGTATTAACTAAAACTGGTTGTGCAAGTTGCCTAGGACTTGCTCCAGCACCTAAATGACCTCAATCCACTCAGGGCTTTCCACTATGTCATGCTATTTTTGAGCACAGAGAAATTGCTTGAGGCTAGTCTTTACAAAAATGGAGAAGGAATTGTAGGTAGAGAAAAAAGTCCCTATGTGTTTAACTGACTACTCTACCAGTTAGAAGAAGGATTTTTTCTCACTCAATAGCTTTAGCTGTCAAAGAGGAAATAAGAAGTGCAGAATAAGCCTCAGGAAAGGTTAAAGATAAGAAAAATACATCTTATACATAAAGTACATTTATGTATAAAAGAATAGTGCTTGCACGGTTTGTACATGGTTGTAGGAGATATTTAGAAGAGGTGAAAGATCATATAGATTAGCAAATCTTTCTTCCACATGTCAAGAAGAGAAATTCTTCATATAAAAACATTTTATACAGCTTTCATATTCTGAAAGTAAACTTCCTTCTAATGGTCAGTGTGGTTCAAATGATTTCCAAGCCATTTCTCTAGTATGTGGTGGAAATCCCCTTGATTCATATTAAATAAGGAATTGCTAGTTTCCCTTTAATTAAAACATCTATATTAGCAAGAGATATGGGAATTAATAGTTAATGATGGAAAGAACAATGAACAAGAAGTGAGAAAAACCTAGATTCTAGATGAGGTGTGGCCTTAAGAAAACTTAATTCATTAGCTTTACTGGCAAAAGCTGTCCTGTCTTCCTCATAGGGTTCTGATGAGGATCACTTGTGAATATTGAGACTATTTCACTGTAACAGCCATTATTAAACCTAGTTGTTCCAGGAAATGGCCAGTTACAGAAAATCCTCTGCTCCAAACACTGGAGTCTCCATCCTCATTCTGAAACATCCCCAAACTGCTTCTTGCCGTTTTACAGTCAACCAACAACTGCCAATTTATTTGAAGACAAATTAGATATTCTCCTTACTTCTAGAGATCCTATTTTTTTGTTGTTTTTTTTTTTTGAATTTTTAATTTTAATTAAATATTTAAAAACTGGTATTTGACTCAATTACTGTAAAACATGCATATTTGGAACATGTCTATACATTTCACAATGATAATGATCCACTTTGTAAAAATGTTATTATTTGAGTATAGAAAAATATCATTTCTCACTTATTTGAATTGCCAACTATCTCCTCTCACTACCAGGAGAAGAGTATTCCATTGATACTTCAAGCCTAATTTAAGCTGTAAATTACATAACCTGTCTTTAAGTAGCCTTCAATCACACATGATAAGCATCTTAACATCTATAAAATGACCACCTAAAGAAATACAATTGAATTCATAAAAAGATGTATTAAATCAAAAGTACATGCCAATACTACCAATATGGTTTTATTTTTGTCATTGTCAACATGTACAGCATTGGAATTGTATCATTTTATTTTATTTCTTAAATATTACTGAAGTATGCATTAAAAAGATACTAATACATTTAAAGCCAGCAGCAGTGACACACACCTAATCCCAACTATCTGGGAGGCTGAGGCAAGAAGATCACAAGTTCAAGGTCAGCCTGAACAATATCACCAGACCCAGTCTCAAATAAATATATATAAATAAAAAGGGTTGGGGATGTGATTTAGTGGAATGCATCAGGGTTCAATCCCCAGTATCACCAAAAAACATTTAAGAAATATGACACATAAGAAGGCCTCTGTAAACATAATCCTTTCTCAATATTTTTTCCTATTTTGCTTCATACGTAAATAACTGAATCTATATTATCAACTCTTATGGCCTAGAACTGCAGCCTCTATTTTTAAGTGAATTCTGATGGAATTGGAAACAAAGGAGCATGTACATCTGACTTTTCTTGCTGCCCAATTTGCATACAGCATTCACTTTGCCCCTGAGCAGGGCATTCAGGTGAACCCACAAGGGTGGGATTTCAGCAAGACTCAAGGCCAACAGGAGAAGGTGAGCATCTGGCCTTGGAGTGGGCTGAGTCATGAGATCTACTCTCACTCCCACCTAACTTGCTCTGGAACAGAAGGTGGGAAAGAAGCAGCACCTAGGAATCCCACGGTGCTTCCTCGCCTCGTTCTCTGTCTTAGCAATTCTTTCCTGAAAGTGAGGATGTGGGTGGAGGGAGAATGATGCTGCTAATGGGAAAGGTGGCCTCTGCTTTTAGCCCAACTTGCCAGCAACCTTCAGATGGGAGCTTCAGCAGCATATGTAAATACCGAGAAGTGAAATAAAAACAAATGAAGTTAGTTTTGTGCAGTTTCCGCGTACGTATTTACAGATGTGAACTGTGAGTTGTGTGACTTGTTGGATCAGCATAAAGATTTGCACTTAAAATGGTGCTGCCCACTTTTCAGATAAATGGTGAGATCCACAGTAATAATTTAAACTTATCATTTTCTCATAACAACATTGAATGGCCAACTCATTTAAAGGTCAAAGCAGACAGAGAGATGCTGAGAAGAATGAAAGCCACATGAATCAGTGCCTCTGCTACCCAGCCAGGCCCACTGTGCCCCTTGTGCAGGTGCCAGTCACTGCAAAGATGAACTTGGCAGAATTTGGGGTCTATTTATGAAGCAGCCCAAGACTTGTAGGAGGAAGCCTCATGTCCATTTCCCAAGCACAAGGTTTATGGATCCTTGTGTGATAGAGTAGCAGGTAGTTGAAGGAATGGGAAAAGGTGACTATAGTCCAGGGAAGGAGGAGCCACTGATGGTCACAAGGAGCCAAACATCTCAGTTCTTCATAGGACACATGTTTAGAAAAATGGCAGCTTTAGCCTGGTCAGGCAGAGGCTTGCTCTCCAATGTCAAAGACATCAGGTGTTGGAAGCTCAGTAGGCCCAAGGTCAGTGGTTTCCATTGGTTTTAGACAAGAGTGGTTTCCAACTTAGGCCACTGTGACCAACATCACCCACATGCCCAGGCATCCTCTATTGCAAATTTAGGGGGCTCTTAGCTTCCTGACCTCTGGAAATGGTGTGTCAAAGTCAGTTGAAGCAAGGGGAGAGGGCAGCCTAGAGGGCACACTCAGGCTTACCTGGAACTCAGCTCACTCCTGCATTATGGAAGAGGACCCCCAATCGGGGACCTCACAGGTCTCAGCCCCAGGCCAATAACAAGATAAAACACAAATGTTAACAGAACATGGTCAGCTAAAATTCACATATAGGAGTGCTCTAGGGAGCCCCAAAGTGCCCTCCCTGGTCCCTTGCTTCACTGTCACAGTGGCCCTGTGGCAAGTGTCCATTTCGAAGGCCTGTTTAATACCCCGAGGCCGTGGCTTCAATGGCAGGCTTCCTTTTGCCCAGGCAGATGGGGATGGGGGACTTGAGGAAGCTCACTGGCCTGATCACTCAGAGGCAGATGCAATCCAGCAGCTTCGCCTGGAGTGCTACTGTGCACCCGCCCACTCAGTCTTGTCCTACAAACTGTGCAACTTCTTCCAGCCTCAGCCAGTTTAGGTTTTTGACTGGGAAGAGAAGTATTGAGAAAATAATAACCTAAAATTAATGAGTGGATAGATGAGTGGGGGCAGCACATAGATGACATTTAATTTCACTGTATGGTATTGAATAATAATGAGTTAACCCTCTTCCATAGGGAATTTGAATTTTTTAAAAATGTCAGGATCTTCTTTTCACATTTGAGGTTACTTTTATCTTGCCTGAAAAAGGTGCAGGGCCTACTTCCTGTGATCTCACGGTGAGTAACTAACTCAGGCTTGAATACAAAATGCCCCAAAGACACTGTGAACATTAGTGTTGGGGAGAGGGAGGCTCCCCTCCCCAGTCCCCACCAGCTGGCTTTCAGGGAACCTAATTAGCACCTTTCACTCTTATCTTTGGATTGTAAAGGACTTTCCCTGGGATCTGACTTTTTTCCTTTGGAGTGTAAACACCTAGGGAAGGCTCTGGGCCCAGGGCTAGAGGCTCCTTGGAGGCCCCAGTCTCCCTTCCTGCACTCTGCTTTTGTAAACACACTCCCCCTGGCCGATATTCTCTGTCGATAAAGCTTTGCTAAAACTCAGAGCCTGGATATTTGTGCAGCTACCCTAACACCAACCAAAAGGGTCCTGAAGGAAGGAGGCAAATACTGAAATGCTGGGTTCTGGACTTTTACCCCTTCCCACTGCAGATGACTTCTGGAAGGAGAAAAGCAAATAGTGAGGCTCTAGGTAACAATGGGTCCCAGAGATAAGCAGGGAACACCTAGTTGTGGGCTTTTCCCAGTGACAACAAGTTTTAAACTTTTTACAACTGCCTTCCGGAGATAAAATTTTAACTTGCATAACTAGGTCCCTGACTGTCCAAAGTGCACAACCTCAGTCTCTAATGAATTAATATTCACCCGCATTGTAAACTACAAAACCCAAACTCCTTCTGTAACCCGGGGACCATTTGCTCTACCTAGAAAATGAACCCACCCAGGCCTGATGGATTGACTTCCCTGCAGAATAAAGAGATTTGCTTCCCTTCTCCAACCTCTGTCATTTGTGGGCTCTGTGCTTACAGTAATACCTCATTGCATCAATTGCATAGAAAAGCAATGTTATTTTACATAATATTGCACTAAAGAAATCACAACCAATTTTATCTGTGACTTTCTCTCACTTTTTGAATCATCTTGTGTTTTTGAAGGGGATGGAACACAGGGACTTGCATTTGCTACAAAAACACTCTACCACTGAGCTATGCCTGAGTTATTTTACCTATTTCTTTTTTTAAAAAAATTTTTTTTGAATTTGTAGGTTTTTTTAAACATTTATTTTTTAGTTTTAGGTGGACACAATATCTCCATTTTATTTTTATGTGGTGCTGAGAATCGAACCTAGTGCCTCACGCATGCTAGGCAAGCATGCTACCACTTGAGCCACATCCCCAGCCCCTTTACCTGTTTCTTTAACGTTTTTGTGCGGCTTCCGAAAAATTTAAAAATACATGACACAAATTTCTTTTCAATTAAACAGGGCCTTGCTTTCCATAGCTCGGGCCATCTACTGAAAGGAACACAGGTGAAGAAGGTCATGTAATTTGAAACCTTAATAAAATTCTCAAGTTGCTCCCAATCGTGGACAGCACGGTTTCTAGATATCGCTGACCTTCCTAAGTCCTCCTCTTTAGATGTTGCCTTCTACACCAGGCTAAATACAAACGTTTCCCGCCGAAGTCAGGTCCCAAGAAAGCCCAGCCTAAAAGCCTGGATCTGTCACTCTGGCCTGTTTCAGCCACTGATTGGCTAGGGTAGCTGTCACTCAAGACTGGGTCTGTGCCTGGAGGCGGACAATCAGGGACGCTGGGGAGGAACTGTCCAATCAGGTGCGTAGGCGGAGGGGAAGGGCGGGCTCTCACAATCTCGCATCTTTTTTTTTCTCCCTTGCTGAACTCGTCCTCCACTGCTCCGGAGTCTTCTTACGGGATCCCCAGGTGACCCTGCATATCCGGAGTCCTCACCAGCTCGGGTACCGGGAGATCCTCAGGAGGTCAGCGAGTCTTGCCGAGCGTGTGGCCAGGACTGGCGGGACCCGGTCAACATCTGCCTTGGGGACCCGAGTGCATGTGAGCTGCGGAGCTTGGGGCGAGTCCCCACCGGCGGGTGGCCCCGGGCCCTATCCCTCTGTCCCGCGGCGGGGGTGGTAGATGCCGGGTCTCCGAGGTCAGCTGCACAGTGTATTACCGAGTCTCTGTTGGCGGGTGGCCCTTGACTTTGGCCCTTGGTCCCTCCCGCTGGGTGCGTTGGGAGGCAGGTTCCCCAGGTCAGCTGCAGAGCATGGCTGAGTCCTCTCTGGCGGGTCGCCCTGGGCTCCTGTCCCATGGGTGAGCTGGGCAGCAGGTCCCTGCCCTCTTTTCTGCTCCCTATTGGCGACCTCCCTGGTTCAAATCTGGGCAGTTTATGTGGCCTGATGCTCCCAGAGTGCGTGGTGAGCAGGGGAGGATCAGGGTTCTGGACTAAGGTGTGTTCTGACTGTGACATTTGGCCTTAGGGGTCCCCGTCTGTCCCTCTTTTCTCCCCAGGATTATGAGTCCTACAGACACATACTGCTAAATGTGCAGGAAACGGTATCAAATCCATTTTCCATTCTGGAACCTGGCTCCTCCTAAGGCTGGCAGCAGACACCTGAAATTCTAGTTCCCTCCCGCATTCCCAGATGCCAGCTGCACCCTCCAGTTCACACTTTGCCAACCATTTGTTCCAGTCTACATTCAAATAGACAGTGTTTTAATTGTGGTAGTTTCACTTATTAATGAATGATATTTTTTAAAAAAAAATTATTTTATTTATTTTTTAACATGCACAAACATTTCCCAGGAGTGGAATGCAGAGAGGAATGACCTGGAAGTTGAGTTTAAAAAGTACTTATTCCTCTCTTCATCTTGCCCAGACCCAGACACCTGTGCGGTGCCTTTGGGCAGAGGAGTTCTTTGGATATTGAACAGGGTCCTGTGTCCTCAGTCATTGTTCTGTCTTTTCCTAGGGCTGCTGCAAGTTGCCCTAAGCTTCCCTGTGCCCTGCAGGGTGCAGGCAATTTTAAGCTCTGCATCAGCTCCTCCTAGAGGACAGCCTGAGGTGTGGGGAGCAGCCTCCCAGGGGAGCAGTCGGAGATACCCAGGTCAGGCAGTGAGATGCTGGTGTTGAGGGAACATGACACACATGGTTCCTGCCCTCTAGATGTGCTCATAGCTTTGAAGGAAGAACAATTATCCTAAAGAGCAGGGGAAACTGACCCCAGCAAGGTGGAGCAACGCCCTACAAAGCTTTTCAGCAGCAGGAGGGGGTGGGAGGATGTGCCTGGTGACAGAAGCCTGACCTGAAGCTGGAGTCTGACAGGTCAGTGCCCAGTGGTGCTGCAGCTCCCTGGGTTTGTTGCCTTGGAAAGACTGGCTCATTTATTTTAGTGTCAGTTTTTCATGAACTGTAAAATGTAGTTTATTAGTAGAGCTGATTAGAAAGTATCCCTAAAGGGTAAGATAGAGATACAATTCAGGGGGAAAAAAAGAAGGCTAGAAACAGAAAAGAAAGAAACACTTGGCCTTATATTCCCTTAGTTAAAAATACTTATGAATGTTTTTGTTCCCAAGAGTGAATTTACCATCTTTCTCAGATGCCTTCTTTTTTGGAGAGGAGTGGATGTTGCTAATTTAAAATAGAATTCCAGGACTTTGCTTTGGGAATGCTACCTGGGAATAGAAAAAGGGAAAACTTATGTTTCAGTGTGGCTGCAGATATGAATGCCCCAGAAGAAAGTGTGGTAGAGAGGTCGGTTTCTTTATTACAAAGATTCAACCTCACTAAGTTGAAGAGGGCCTTGTTAAGTTGCTGAGGATGGTTTTGAAGTTATGTTCCTTCTGTATCATCCTCCGGAGTCACTGGGATTACAGGCCTGCACAGTACCCTTTTCTCCTTTCAGATGTGTTCTTTATGGGAAAGTGGGGGTGGGAGAGTGGTTTGAAATAGAATTCCAGGGCTTGGCTTTGGGAATGCTACCTAGGAAAAGAAACAGGGAAGATTTCTTCCAATATGGTTGCAAAAAGTGAGTATATTAACCCAATTCATTGTGATAGATGAATTGGTTCATTACAAAAATTCACCAAAACATCAGCTCTGTAGTTTGCAGGGCTTTGGAAGTGGATGGGTTTGTTCTGTACCCTGTGAACTGCAGGTGAATGTTTAACACTGATAACATTGACAGAACTAGGAATTCCTAATAGAAGTCACATATGATGAATGGTTACCAAATATTATCTGGGATATAGCAATTAAATAACATGTTTATTGTCTGAAAAGGAGTACCTAGATTTTCCTGTTGAAATATTAAATTTAAATGGATAACAGGAATGCTCCACTGTACCCAGCAAAGAATTTCATTCCTTCATTGAATCAAAGATTTTTATGGCATCGGTTAACAACTATTTGCATAGAGTAATTTGATGTAAAGAGGAACAGAGAAGTCTTGAAATAATTTTTTAATGCTTAGTTTAGTAAGAATCTGTAAACCCATATATCCCTGTCTAAATAGGGACAAGGTGGCCCTGGGCAGGCTCCCTCTCTCTCTCTCCCTGCTCCCCCTACCTGTGCAGAGAGGTGGTACAGTGCCAGTTCCTTCTGTCATTCCTTGTATTTTAACCAGCTGTGAGGAAGCAGAATTTTATTTGTTTTTGTCTTATTTGAGTTTTCAGTAACTGAATGTTAACCATTAGTGCTCTACCACTGTGGTGCTGTAACGTGCATTGTGTGGGTTCTCTGCCTCAGTTGGCTAGACTCCTTTTGCTGTCTGAGGCCTTGGGTCTCCTAGGTCCCTCCCAAGTTCCTTCTTCCAGAACCTCACCTGTTTCCAGTGTAACTTTTATGTTCTTTACAATTTCATTCTATTTTTAAATTTGGTCCCCAAGTTGGCCCACTTTATAAGTATGTACACATTGGAAAATCGTGGTTATGGATAAATTGCAGTGCAGTGTGTGGAACAGCTCTCTGGCCATTCATCCATGTGTGTTTATCCCTCTTACCTGTCTGTCTGTGTTTACTTTGTGTGACTAGATATAGTTTTTCACTGAATACCATTTGCATGAACATTTTTCTGTGTATTTCCATGTTCTTGTAAATGGTTTTCACTCATTTTCTCATGTTTAGTTCATTTGTGAGGTTGTTTCTTTTTTCTTTTAATATTTTCTGTACATGAATTTATTTCTCTTTGTAAAGACCGCAGACATCTGCCCTGAGGTAGGGCAGCCTTTTTGCCTCCTCTTGCAGTTTGATGGAGAGACCCCCTTTTAATAGATGTGACTATATCATTCTCTTTCTTTTGAATTTATCTTATTAAGAAAACCTAAAGGACAAGGGGTATAGGAGGTTCCAGAGGTAAATGCTTACATGTCCCCTCCTGGCCAGCAGGGAATGAGCCCTCCTGGGGCCACATTTCAGCAGTCAGACTGTGGCTTCCAACTTGGGAATGTGTTTACCCTTCTACAAGTTGGTTTTCATTCTGAACTGTGGGAGAAGCAGGTGCCTTAAAGTGTTTGCTTTTCCTTTTATTGAATTCTTTCTATTATTACCATATAATTAGTTTTTCATGCATTTAATAATTGTATTTCCTGATTATATTTTTATTTTTTTGACTGAAAATGAGTTGACTGAGAGGTAAAATATTTGGAGGCCTTGGTCATGTAGCACCAGCCTCTTCTAAAGTGATGGATGCCTGTCCCCTCCTTTTCAGTAAGGCCGGACCTGGCACTTACCATCTCTGAGGTCAGGGTTGGCTGCATTGGACACCAAGGCTGTAATTCCTCATATAGGCTTGTGACTCTGTACCCAGAAAGGCAGGAAGACAGTTCTGCCTAAGTAGAAATGTCCCCCTGGTGGGGCAGGTCCCCTTGCAGGAAGGACACCCTGCCTGAAAAGTGCTTTTGCCAAGACCGTGTCTTTCTGGCCTCATTTATCCAGGAGTCTAATACATCTCCTGTCACTTAGGGTCCCAAAGGGTATGTATGTGGGCTGGAGTATGCAGGGGTCTTGGCAGTCAGAGGCAGCTGGTGGGAGGAGGTGGCCTTCCACAGTCAGAGGCCTTCATCTCTCACCCTGTGCAGCTCAGAATTCATCTCCAGGTCTGTGTCTTCTCTGCTGTGTGAGGCCCAAGTGACTCTGGCTTAGATTTATCTCCCTGTGACCTGCAGGTGCTATGAGATTCCAGGGAGGATGTCAGGACTCCCCAGAAGGCAGGAAATGGTGAGTGTGTGGGGCCTGGACTGCTCAGGGAAGTGGGATGGTTAGAACTGGTGGGAACCAGCTGTGGCTGGACTCTGGCCTCCCACTGTCAGCCCCAGAGTCAGCCAGCCCAGACCTGAGTCAGATGCTGCTACAGCTCAGCCCTTGATGCCTTCAGGACATGGTGTGGGCTGGTGCAGGTGGGTTCTCAGTATGCTGCCTGGTCTGCAGCCACTTTGGCAGAACCCTCTCTGCCCAGCTGGACCCCAGCCCTAGGCCCTCAGTGTGTAGTGAAAGCAGAGGGCCTCATGGATCCTGCTTCAGGTGTAGGGCTCCTGTGTGGAGGATGCTGATCTGAGGATCTGTGCTCCTTCTCCCCAGGAGTCACCTTGCTTTCCCCACCCAGCCCCTGCTAGGGTTGTTGGCACAACCTTAATATTCCTAACCTCTCCTCACATTTCCAGAATGTATCTCCCCCTCCTCTTCACAGCATTATCAATTCCTTGCTCCTCATACTGCATTCCAGCGGCACAGCATGAAAGATTTGTTTTCTGTTTCTGAATTTGCCATGTGGTGAGAGCAGAGGACAGTCAGCTGGAACTCCACTGTTAAAAGACTTTGTTCCTGTCTTCCTTTATCTTCCCCAAGCACAGACAATGTAAAATCTTTGGGTAGAAATTTCCTTTGACTCTTCACAGGGTCCTGTGTCCTCAACTACTTTCCTGTCCTTTCTTGGGGCTGCCCAAAGGTGCCCACAGCTATCTTGTGTCCTGCAGGAAGCAGGCAAATTCAGGCCCTGGGTCAGCCTTCCTAGAGGACAGCCT
Source organism: Marmota marmota marmota (assembly GCF_001458135.2). Lineage (NCBI taxonomy): Eukaryota > Metazoa > Chordata > Mammalia > Rodentia > Sciuridae > Marmota > Marmota marmota. Next base: position 111,671 of record NW_025999869.1, read on the forward strand.
GAGGTGTGGGGTGTCGACTCTCAGGGGAGCAGCTGAAACCCCTGGGGCTGAGGAATCTCCTTGAACAGGCCCCAAGTAAAGAGCTTCCTCCTTCTGACTTTGTCTCCCAAGCCCTATCCCCATTCTTTGGAGACAGGTGGACAGTGAGCCTGTGGATGGTGGTGCAGAGGGGCCAGGTCAGGAGTGATTCCTGCCCTTGCATTCTCTCATAGTTGTGTAGGAGGAAAACCCCAGTGCAGTGCTGTGCAAACCTGAAAAATCTCAAAGACTGGAGTCATGGTCCAGGTCTCTTGGGAGGGTGATCATGGAGTGTTTTGTGATCGAGACCAGGTAGGAGGATGTCCAGTTCTCAGGGAACCTTCGTTGCCCCTTCAGCCTGACACGTCTGTGCTCCCTCAGCACCAGCCCTTTCTGTGTTTATCACTTTGAAATAATTTGCTCACCTATTAGAGACCTAGGTTTCCCTTAAACGTGAAATGTATGTATTCAGAGCTGAGCATGGTAAAATATTCTAAAGAGGTAAAAAGAAGTAGATTTAAAAAAAAAAAACCTAATGTTTTATTTGATACAAATTCTTTCTTATCTTTCTGCTTCTTCTGAGCATGTATAGAAATATCTAGAGACCTCAATTTTTTTTTATAATTTGATTTCAAATGGAATTACAGGTCCTAGACTCAGGAATAGTACTAGAAAAAAAAAAAAACCCATCTGTCATTTTTGCTGAAGAAAGTGATTAGATATTCACAAAACCTTAGTAGGTAAATTCAGACTACAAGGATCCATGAGAATATTGGTTCCTTTGTACAGTTAAGAATTCCTGATGGTGGAGAGTCTGTTTTGTTTCCTGTTTTCTGAACTTGGAAGATTAACAATAAATTTTATGAGACAAACATGGCAGTTGCCTGAAATATCAAAATATGATCATTGTTTACAAATTGATTCATTATCATGAAAATTGTTATTAAATGACATCTCTGCTGCGTGCACAGAACATGTTTACATGAGAACACTAATAATTCATGAGCATCCTTCATGATTTCATCTAATTCCATGTCCCTCCCAGATGCCCCTTCCTAATACCATTCCACTTGGAGTTCACCTTGCACCTTGTGAATTTGGGGGTTTGCATGGACCTTCTGACTATAATACTACCTGATGGTGTTCTCTACAAGGTGTTGGAGACTTCTGGACATTTGGCTACTCTTAGATATTCGTCTACTCTTTCCACTTGTAGAAGTAGTTTTCTGAATTTCCTCAACAAAGCCATCCTGGTCTTGGATTTCACAGAATTTAAGAAATGAAGCTAGAGAAACAAAAAAGCTGCTTCTCCACACTTTGATCAAAATGCATGCAATTCATTTCTTCGTTTCTCTTGTTTCTTATTTCCTGTGTCTGCCGAATCCAGCCATCTGTGGTCCAGGCAGGTTCTGTGGCTTGGCTGCCAGAAACTGTTCACATCATGGCATATCACATAGGCTACAACACCTTGAGGAATAAGTTGGAAGTGTTACCTGCTTCCTTTTAGAGGGAATTAAGGGTAGTTTTCATTTCCTCCTTAGTGTGGTACAGAATCCACCATGACATTACTGGGCCAGGCCTTTCCTCTGATGATGGTTAGTTATCACTTCATTAGCCTGTCCATGTTGTGTGTTCCTCCTTCTGTGTGACTTGTGGTAGATTGTTTCTCTCCAAGAATTGGTCCAGTGATGAAGATCAGGAATTGAGCGAGACCAGAAACAGTACACAGGGGACCCAGAGCTGTGGAAAGCTAAGGATGTTTATTTTAAGCAACCCAGACATTATATATCCCTTGTGTTAGAGTTAAGCAAGTTTTTTGAGGTTAACATAAGCAAGATACCAAGAATAACATTAAAATAATGCAATGTTCACAAGCTACTTCTTTAATCTCTGTCTTAGATCTAAGTCCAATGATTAATCACAACTTAAGGGGAACAAGTTAACATGAATAGTCCCCAAAATAATTTTAACCACAGAGTACGCATAAAGTAAGACTCAGTCTTAAGAGGAACTTGTGGCAAGTCTGATCACGTCAGCAGAGTGTGTCCTGAGAATAGTGTGCTGTTCTTGCTTGCTCTGGTGTGCCAAGAGTTTGGAGGATGTTAACCTTCCACATGTCTTGAGACTTAAAGCACTCCATCAGTCCAGTATATCTGAGTTCACAAATTGTGGCCACACAGTTCTTAATAATATTCCTTTATGGTTCTTTGGCTCTCTGTAGGATTAATAATAGTCTACTGAGTTTCTTTTCTACTGAGTTAGTTTTTGTCTTTTTCTTTACTTTGCTGTTGTGTGTCATTACAAGGATATTCATGATGAACCCGCTTTTGATTTTTATTCTATTGATTTCAAGATTGCAGTTTCATTGGTTCTTATATGCTAGCATCAGATGTATGTTCACCTTGTTCTTTGTTCTTTAGTTCCTAAAGTGGAAGTTTTAATAGTTGATTTTAGTTCTTCTTTTCTAATGTAAGCCTTCAGCACCTTTAATCCCCCCTAAGCCCTGCCTGTGCTCTGTTCCACAAAGTTTCCTAAGATGCAGTTTCAGTTCTTTTCCATTGAAATATTCAGACTGATCCTGAGACACCCTTGACCCATGTGCTGTTTAGAACTTTGGGATTTGACCTGCAGATATCTGGTGGTCCCCCAGCTGTGTTTCTGTTACTGATGCCATGGTAATTCCAGTGTTCCTGGTGCCATGTTGGGATTTGGTAGCCTTCTGCACTAATGCCTGTTGGGGCTTAGAGTGTCTGGTCTTAGCAACTCTCCTGTGATGTTGAGAAGGATGTGTGCTCTGCTGCTCTTGGTTGAAGTGCCCTAGATGTGTCCATGAAAACACTGTAGTGGGTGTGATGTTGAGTCAGACTGTCATCTTGAGTGCTCTCCTGTGTGCTCCATCTGTCACTCACTGTTAGATGATTGCTATCACCATGTTTCCTTGTGAGTCTCTCAGTTGTTTATCAGGTGTTTTGAACTGTTGTAGGTCATGCATCTAAATGATCAAGGTAGTGGGTTTTAAGTCTTTTTAGTGAGTCTAGTGTCAGTAATGTTTTTTTTTGGTGCTGGGGACTGAACCCTGGGCCTTGTGCATGCAAGGCAAGCACTTCACCAACTGAGCTATATCCCCAGCCCTCAATAGTGGTTTAATTCAAGCATTTTTTCCACTGATGAGATGTATTTTCCTATTGTGTGTTTTTTAATTTTTTTGCTTTCAAAAAGTGGGTATATGAATATTATAATGGTTCCTCTGAAATTAGTTTTTCCCTCTATTCGGAGTTTGCTCTTGTTTGCTATTATGTGTAGTGACTTTCCAGAGTATTTTTGGAGACAGTAGTTTAGTTGCTCAGTGTACTCAGAGGGTCTCTCTCAGCTTTTTTTGAGCCTGAGTTTTGACAGAATTCCGTGAGGAAATAGCTGGAAAGAAAACAGAAGAAACATCAAGAGCTCAGCTCCTCCAGGGCCTGTGGACATTTGTGCTGGGGCTGCTGCTTTAACACATGGTCATGCTGTTCGTACCACTCCAGCCTCAGTTCTCTGCAGAACTGAGCCTGGAGGGCAGCCAGTGCTCAGCATTGGGTCTTGGGGCTCAAGGTGAGGCAGAACATCATGGGGGAAGATTGTGTGGTGATCAGGAAGCAGAGATAGAGGTTTCCACTCACCAGATACAATATATCCCCCATAGCCACACCCAGTGAACCTCTTCCTCCAGCTACACCCCAGCTGCCTCCAGTCACCACCCAGTTAATCCCATCAGGGACTAATTCACCAATTAGGTTAAAGTATATAACAATCATTTTTCCTTCAAACCTTCTTGCATTGTCTCACACATGAACTTTTGGGGGACACCTCACATCCAAGCTGTAATACTCAGACTGCTGTCTTCTATATTATCATGCATGTATTAAGCATATATATTATGTACTATATATTATTGCTTTTATTATTGTTCCATATTTGTTTTTGGGATTCTTTTATAAATGAAATTTTGTCTTAATTTCATTTCAGTATTTTATTTCATATATAGAAGTTGATTTTTTATTATGAATTCATTTTTATTGAGGAATTTTTTTCTTTTCTTTTTCTACCAACTGAGCTACATACCCCAGCCCCTTTTAATTGATTTTTATTGAGTTTTGTGTCTTACTTTTTCACTGCTGGCCTTGAGCACACATCTTCCTATTTATTGGGTGCTTCCAGGTTTTAAGCACCACTTGTCCTGTTGCTGTAAGTTTTGCAGTGCGGCATGCACGAGGACCTACATGTGGACTCATTTGGGATACATCAACTTTGGGAAATGGCTTGGGGTCCAGGAACCACCACTGTGACATATGACATGCAGATGATCACTTCAGCCTTTGAAAGTTGAGCGGTCATGGCCCTGTGAGGAGGTTTGTGTGAGGCCTCTGTGTATGTGTGGGTGTGCTGGAGCCCCACAAATTCTCAGGTTCTGATCTCCCGCTGTGAGCAGGCTTTCTGGTAGGAGCAGCAGTGAAGGAGCAACCTCAAATGTCCCTGTTCTTTTGCAGTAGAGACTCTAGGGAGCAGGAAGCCAGAAATAAGTCAAATGCACATTGTGTGAGCTGGTTGCTGTGGATGATGGAGAGAGGTGATGGGTGCAGAGGCTGCTCTGACTCCTCCCATCTTGGGGCCTGTGGATGCTGTCTCTGTGGGTGAGTCCCACCTGTCTTCCCACCCTGTCCTCCCTCTGGTGACAATCTTGTACTTTCTGTGAAATCACTCTGTAGCTCACCCTGTGAGGGGGACACACAAGGGCCTTGTGTGCTGCTTTCTTTCTCTGAACTTGGTGCCATAGTCCCAGCCTCAGTGCTGCAAATGACAGGACTGAAAGGTGTTTTTGGTGAAATCAAATTGATCTGTTATGCTTTCATTAATCTCATGGATGGTACAACATCCCAGAAACCATTTCCAAATCTAGTGTTGTGAGACTTGTGCTCTGCATGTTCTTGTGGGAATTGACGAGATTTACATCTTATGTTCTAATCCTAGGGGAAAGCATTTTTTTTTTTTTTCACCATAGGTCATGATGGTCCTCTCTGCTTTCCAGGTATTACTTAATTATGTTGAAGTATCCCCTTTCTTGACCAAATTTGTTCTGCTGTTTATTGTACAAGTGTGTTGTCTTTTTCAAATGTTTTTTTTCTGCACCAAGTGAGATGGCTCTGTGTTTCAGTAATGTTGCAAATCCTGTGTCACACCAATTGATTTTCAAGTGTGAGACCATCTTGCAGTTCAAGAATACAGTTCCTTGGTCTTTATGTGTATTCCTTAAATGAATCTCCTCAGACGGTTTATTGGTATTTATTTGAAGATTTTTGCATAGGTATTCATGAAAGACAGTTATGTGCAATTTTTTATACATAATCAGCACAATTTTGGCCTCAAGGAGTGATTGTGGAAGTGCTTTCCCCTTTTCAGTTTTCAGAAAGAATTTGAAGAAGATATGTATTAATTGTGGTGAATTTGGGGGAGATTTCAGCAGTGAACTGCTGCTCCTGGGTTTTCATTCACTGAGGCTAATTCACTCTGTCCATGTCTAGAACTGTTCATATTTTCTCTTTCTTCTGTATATGGTGTGTTTCTCGACTTCTGTCCACTTCCTCTGTGTCACTCCATCTGTTGTACCTGGGGACTTGTTAACTGAGGTGTGACCTACGGTTCCTTCAGCCATGCTGTTGTGATGGAGGTATTCTGCTGGTGGTGCAGTGTCTTTTCGGGGGCATTCTCTTGACTGGGCCTTGCCCTGGTCTTCAGGACACTCAGGCCTCCCAGGGCCATTCTTCATGAGCACTTCTCAGCCCTTCCTCCTCCTGATCTATGCAGGAAGAGTAGGGGAAGATGGGCTGGGGGTTCTCTTTCCCCAGACGTGTTGGCTGAGAACGTCTCAGGTGAGTGAGCCTTTGGAAAGAGCTTCTTCAGAATGTAGGGCTCAGGAAGGATGGGTTCTCTGGGAATAGTAGAAAATGTCCTCTTTCTTGTCCCCATGCCTTAACCAGTGAGCTTGAGGTGGGGCAAGATGTAAGCATGCATGTGTACAAGGTCATAAGGGAGCTAGTGAAGGAGGGAGAGAGGGAGAGAGAGGGAGAGAATCTTCACTGTGATATACTGGCAGTGTCTCTGGGGAAAAAACATTATAAATTTGTAGGAATAGTCAGGAAAACCCATGGGCTGCAGGTCGTGGTAAATTTCACAAGAGACAATACTGCTGCAGGGGCAGCCTCCTGCTCTCCCCAGTCCTCCGTCCTGACCCAGGGGTCCTGGGCCTGCAGTGGGTGTCAACGCCATGTGCTTGCCGTTCTCCTGGGCTTTCCTCTTCACTGAGGTGGTCCTCTCGCCACACGTGGCTTTCACCTTCTGCTCCACGACCTGGTGTTCCATTTCAGTTGTGCATTTATTCCTCTCACTCTGTGATCTTGCTCTGTGGTGTTGCACATATTGCAGGTTTCTCCTCCATTTTTATCTTTTAATTCCCTTTATTTAATGTATTTGAATTTCTCATTTTTTTCAATATTTACTCTTTCAATGTTTACTCTTTGTGAAAAAGAGTTTTGGATTCTGTAAGACATTTCTTATACACATCTGAAAGTGTTTAGTTTTGTTTTTCACATCAGAATCTCTAATGAACAATAGTCTATGGATTAGAGAGGAAAACAGTGCATGTTTGCAATTAGATACCAGTTAGTTTTGGTCCCATTTCACATTGTTTGTGATTTATTTTTCCCTCTCAAATACCTTTTATGTCATTATTAAGCTCTTCCTATAATTGTCAGCCCCCTGAAAATTTCTTTCTGTCTTGCTTCATTCTTACTCTGTCTGATAGCACAGAATCAGCAGATAGAGTAAGAATGAAACAATAATTCTGAGTATCATAATTAGAAAGTCCTTTATGTACATTCATATGTCACATAAATACAGGGATACATTCTGGAGGAGCATTTTTAGGCTGCCTCACCATTGCACAAACATCTTTCTGTATTCCCCAAATCCTGGATGGCACAGCCTCTTGCACACCTAGGCTTTATGGTCTCAATGTTTCCTGGGATAAAAATCTCCACAGCATTTTCCTTTATGAAATACTGTAGTTAACAGTACATTAGGTTTGTTTATACCAGCAGCACTGTGCACACACAAGGAGTCCCTTTACTACAGACAACCTTAGTATATATTAATAATATAATAATAATGACCTATTATTAACCCAAAACACCTTTGAGCAAAACGTTATTATGAGGCACATGACTGTAGACTATATAAGCCAACAGTCTGCTGCATTTACACATTAATTATTCTTATTACGCTTGGAAAAGTAGCATCCATTGACTACTCCTAAGTGTTATTGAGATTATATCAAATTATATATGGATATCACATGGAAGAATGACATCTTAGGGATATTGATTTTTTTTTTTTTATTCATGGTAGCTTTCTACTTATCCCATTCTGTTTTGACATCAACTTAAAGAAAGTATCAACTTGTTCTGTGTGTTGATCATTAGGCCTTCAGTAAATCTGTTTCAAACAACGAATGGTTCTCTTGGTGTAGTCCCACGGGATGAGCTCAATCCCCAGTTAACACATTGTGACCACCTGGATGAAATATTGTCTATCAGAGAGTCTGTGCCTGTCCAAAGGGATTATTTTTATTTATTTATTTATTTATTTTTTGAGGGGGTGGCAGAAGTTGAGGGACAGGGACCTCATCCTTTAAGGTCTTATCCTAAGGAAAGAACTAAATAATAGGCTTTCTGAAGGAAAGCAGACATCTAGTATATAGCATGTTGTTTCCCTGCTATAACTATAACTATACTATAACTCAGTGTTAATGCTCAGTTTGGTAGGATCCCTCCCAAATCCTTAGGTCTCCCTATCTGCAAACTTTCAACTTTGTCAGTAGGCCGTTCTAAGGGTGTTCACTGTCAGGAGGACTAATATTAGTTCTCTTCTTCACATGAGGTAGTAGGGCTTCATTAGTCCATGTATTAGACATGCACCCTACAAAGACTCCATGAGAAGGGTGTTTTTCTATTGCTTTTCTGAGTAGTTCCTTTCTAATATTGGAATGCATATGTTTGCGGAAGTAAGTTCTGACAGTTTGAGTTTTTCTGGACAAATCATGGAGTAAATATTGGAGACCTCAAAATCATGTGAATATCTTGTGTGTAGAGAAGAGATCCCTCATGGTTTCAATCTCTTCTGGTCTCCAACACACATTTGTGTGATATTTTAGAATATTTAGATATTTTTGATGATACATAATTCCTAATGATTTTATGGTTTCCTTTCAGGAAGTAAACAGTACGATCAGAACATTGAAGATCAGAGCAAAAACTCCATGGAGGAATCTAAGGTAATTTTACTCAAAAGAGGAAGCAGGGTCCCTTGAGGGAATTCTAGCACATCCTATAAGTTTACATGCAAGGAAACAAAAGAAATAGGCACAATATAGAATTCTTAGCAATTTTTCACCAGAAATATAAGCTTAATGAAGATATATATTTAGTGTATAAAGAATAATTGATTTTCTGACAGTACTGATACCACATTCTTGATACCACTGTTTTTGTTTTGAGGGGGTAACAGGGATTGAACTCAGGGGCACTTGACCACTGAGCCACATCCCCAGCCCTACTTCTTTTTATTTGATTTAGAGATAAGGTCTTATTGAATTGCTTGGCCCCTTGCTTTTGCTGAGGCTGGCTTTGACCTTGCGATCCTCTTGCTTTAGCCTCCAGAGCCTTTGGAATTACAGGCATGCATCACTGTTTTTTTAATAGCTATGCAAGCAATTTTTCAACATAATCAATTCATTTACTCTGAAATGATTTGGACGTGACAAAATCTGTGCTTTCTTTGGTATTATAATAATGAGAGTCTAAGATCTATTAAAGAAAAAAAAAAACAATTAGAAAAACAAAAAAAAATATGTGCTTTTAATTTTTCCAGAAGTCATATGACAGACTCTACCAAAATTAAAACAGATATTCATTGTGGAAAACCCTTTAGTGAGATCCCAAATCTTAACCTAAAAAAAGACATATCTGCTTGAGTAAATCAGTGTGAGTGCAGTGTATTTGGAAATGTCTTCATATTTTCCATTCTTTTTTTTTTTTTTTGGAGGTGGGGGTGCTAGAAATTTTACTCGGGCACTCACACTAAGCTACATCCTCAGCCCTATTTTGTATTTTATTTAGAGACAGGGTCTCGGGGAGTTGCTTAGTGCCTCACTTTTTGTTGAGACTGGATTTGAACTTGAGATAATCATGTCTCAGCCTCCTGAGCTGCTGGGATTACAGGCTTGGGCCACCGCACCAGGCTCTATTATTTCTTAATAGGCACATCATATTTCAGTCTGCTTATAAACCAGATGAACATGAGAAGTGTGGTGGGAAGACATATGAACCTCAGCAGTACAGAAAACCCTCATTTCTCTCCCAAGTATTCAAAGGAAGTGATGAAGCACACTAGAAATGGACCTTATGAATGTGTATGTAGGAAAGGGTTCAGTTGTTCCCAGAGTTTTCAAAACATGAACCATCTCACACTGGATTAGAGTCCTAGGAATGTAAGCTATGTGGAAAAGCCTTTGCTTACTTCAGTTCCATTTGAAAACACCTACTGGAGAAAATCCCTATGAATGTTAACAGTGTTGGGAAAGCCCTCACTAGTTCTGATTATCCCCAACTGCAATGCAACCAGTGTGGTACATCCAGTTCCCTTCCAACAGTTGGATCAGTTCATACCAGAGAGAAGCAAGATTGTCAAGATTGTGGGAAGCCTTCCCTGTTTCTGTTCATCTTCACTCACATAAAAATACTCATATTGGAGAGAAACCTTACGAAGGTAAACAGTGGGATAAATCATTTACAGTTCTTACCTGACAGTACATCGAATAACTGAGAAGCCCTATGAATGTAAACAGTGTGGTCACCTTCATGCAAGTGAAGACTAAGTCTGGTCACCTTCATGCACATGAACAAACTCAGACGGAAAGAAGTCCTATGAATGCAAAGGACGTGGAAAAGCCTGGAGTTGGCCCTCTCACCTTCAAAAGCAGAAACAACTCATATGATTGTGAACAGAGTGGCACAGCCTTCACTTAAAGTCATGCTCAGAAAACATCAAACAACTCATACTGGAGAGAAGCACTGTGGATGAAAACAATGGGAAATGCCTCCCATTACTGGAGCTTCCTTTTAAATATGAAAGACATTGTGCTTGAAAAAAGCCATTGAATGTAGAAAAAAAAAATGTGGCAAATGATCTGATACTTTCAATCACCTTCAGAGTCATGAAAGGGCTCACATGAGAGAAAACCTCTTTGAGTGTAAACAATAGTTGGTAAGTCATTGAGTGTTCTCAGTCGCCTTCAAAGCCATTTGATTCACTGTGGTAAACAAAACTGAATGTGTGTTGGTTCCTTTTCCTTCCTCTGCACGGATTTCTTATTATGGAAAGAATCCCTGAGAATGTGAGGAATATGGGAAGTGTCCAGTTTTCCCAGGTTTTTGTTATGATATCTGGTGCAGGTGTCCAATGTTCCAATTCTCCTCATTTGTTCACTTTCTACCCCTGTGACAAAATACATGAGAAAAATCAACTTAAGGAAGGAAAGATTTATTTTGGCTCACTTGATCATAGGTTTCTGTCCATAATTGAGTGGCCGCATTGCTCTGGGAAATGGACCATCATGGTGGAAGCGCAGAGCAGAGCTCATGGCACCCAGAAGGGGAAAGAGAGAGGGAGTAATGGGCCACCAACCACATATAGCCTTCAAAGTCATGTCTGAGTAGTCCACCTGCTGCAAGTAGACATCCCCTCCTAGTGTCCTCCTCCCACAGCACCACTAGCTGGGGACCTAGCCTCCAGCACATGTGGCTTTGGGGGACATTCCAGGTCCATGCTACAGCACTTGAGTTACATGAAAGAACTCATGCAGGGCAGTGCCTAGGAGTACAGAATGTGAAGAGTATCCCATCTTTTCAGTTTCCTTCAAAGACAAATCAGGACTCACATTAGAGAAATGCCTGATGACTAAGAAATCTGGTAATGCTTTCAATTTTCCAGTTTTCTTTGAAAAGAAGGAAGGATTCATGTGTGGTAATGAAATGTGGTAAATGAATGAAGAAATGCCACCAGGCCTTCAGTTGTTCTAGGTCCATTCAGACACACAGAATTCATTAGTGAGAGAAAGACGAGGAGTGCATGGAAAGTGGGAATGCCTTCATCTCCCTGTGACATTCAGAGGTGCAGGATGATGCACCCAAAAGATGTGCGTGTTAGCTCGACTTTAAGGTGTGAAAACACATCGATTTTCTGGGTTAAATCTCTCATCTTGCATTGTAGGTCTTTCTATTTATAGTTTTCTATTGTTTTGTTGAGAATTTTTGTATCTATAGGCAAAAAAAAATTGTACACTAATATGTAGCATAGAAGTATCTAGTACATAGAATATATATATGTGCATTTATCCGTGTGTGTATGCTATATAGGATCAGTACAGTTTTGTAAGTAAATAGTGTGTATTATATATACTATTTTATAAGATAATGTAATTAAGCACCATGTGCATTATCTAGGATTTTATGGCATCATAGTATAGTATTAAATTCTTATTGATCCATAGTATCAGGTATTTCAGTTTCCTCCTACCAGCCCTATCCCAAACCACATAATTTTGAGGGAACCAAGAGCACCTCACTTTGATGATACTACAAAGCTTTGCCCCTTGCCCCTTATTACATCAGCAATCAAGTGCAATCCCTCTGTGGGCCTGGATGGCTTCCTGTGCCCTCCTCTGCTTAACTCTGTGTTTCCATTTTTCTTATGTGTCCAGTGGGGGTGTTACATGTTTGTCAAAGTCACCCTGGGTGCTAATTCATTTGTAGGTAGTGGTGTGAATGGGAGGCTGTTAGAAACCTTTACAGCATAAACAGAATGGAGTGAACATGAATAAAAACAGCTGCTCAGCTTTTAATAATTGCTCTTGGTGACTGGTTCCACGGCACAATGAAACCACCTGAGTAGCACCTGCACTTTTTGATGGGTTTGACCTTGGTTGGCCCACAGTTACTGATTTGTACCTGGTGTTGCCATTTCTCCCCTCACATGAGTACTCACATCCCCTACACATAATGGTTCACTGGCTTTACCCACTGAATGCCTTCCTCCCTCAAGGCAGTGAAAGAATAGCTACCCAACAAGTGCTTCAGTCCTGATTAACAAGAAACAAGCTAAAGCTCTGTGGATCCTGCATTTAATTTGGGAACCATCACTAATTGCTTGGGATACTCCTGGGAGAGACTCAGGGATGGTCTTTTGTGAAATTCGAGAAAGAAGGGGATGCTCACCTTGAGAAGAATTAAGTACATCACCTAGTTTCTCAAAGTTGTTTTCATGGAGCAGGCAAGAGTAGGGGCCTTGCTTGTCTCTTGTGTGCTAATTACCTTACAGCCCTGTGCACCCTTCTGTTGAGGGGCACATCCATGATGCCTGATGGTCCAAGTGCTGATAGGTAATGCATGAGGCATTAGCTCCTCGTGAAACCTGGGAGGAGTATCTCAACCATTCATGCTTCGGAAAACCCCTCACCAGTGTGCGAGTTTTCCTTAGCACTAATGCTTGTCAGCATGCTAAAGTCTCATGGAAGAAGGTTTGCTGGCCTTAGAAAAATGACTTACTGCAAGTGGGTATTAACCCACACAGAAATAAGTCTCATTACCTGAAGGCATGTCTTCCAGTGTGGGTTACTGGGCTTCTGAACTCTTCACCTTAGCCACACATGAGCACTAGCAGTGATCAGATGGAGTCAGTACTGGGGAAACCTGCAAGTTTGCATCAGTGGAAACCCAAAACGTCATAAATCCCTGTGGGTAGGGAAGGGAAAAGTGTCATGTGCAGTGATCAGATCTAGGAACCCAGCACCTGATGGCTTGGCTCTCCAAGACCCAGGAGTTGTCCTGCCACAGCCACTACTGCCTGTGCCTCTGTCTCAACAAGTGTCCTAGTTCCTGTGTGAAGGGTGTAGATGGCTATTTAGACATCTTGGACCAATGCAGTTGTCCCTTGTAGTTCTTAAGAGAAAACATAGAGGTGATGAGTATGTAACTCCACAATGGATCCCTTGCTTTACATGGGAGAGGAACCTGTGTTCAATCCCCAGTACTGCACAACAGCAAAACAACAATAAAAGAGCAACCGTAGCTGAGTGTAGTGACACACACCTACATGTCAGCAGATAGTGACGCCGAGGCAGGAGGATAGCGAGTAGAAAGCCAGCGTCAGCAAATTAGTTAGACCGTAAGCAATTCAGCAAGACCCTTTCTCAAAAAGTTAAAAAAAAAAAAGGACTGGGGATGTGGTTCAGTTATTAGACACCCCTGGGTTCAATCCCCAGTACCAAAGGAAAACACACACACACACTTACACACACACACATACACACACTCACATACATATACACACACACACACACAAAAAAAAAAAACCCAAGCAAATAAAATAAGCAACTATAAAATGTGTGATGGAGAATGAAGACCAATCCCATAAAGTCAGTGGCCGAACTTCTTGCATCTTGGAAAAGATGAAAAGGAAGGCAAAACACAAGAGGTTAAGGACATGAGAAGCTTATGGGTGGGTATAGGGGGCATTGGCCTGGGGTCAGCCTGGTTGATTGGGCCTTGTTTTAGTCAGTTTTTTGTCAGCTGTGACTAAAAGACCTGTCAAGAACAATGCTGAGGGGGGATTGTTTGTCCCAGGCACAGTTTCAGAGGTCTCAGTTCATAGACATTCCTGTCCATTGCCCTGGGACCAAGGTGAAGTAGGACATCTAGCAGAATGGATGACCGAAGAAAGCAGCTCCAGACATGGCAACAGAAAGCAGAAATAGAGCTCTGCTAACCAAAAATAAACATAAATCCTGCAGGAAAGCCCCCAGTGAGCCAGCTCCCCCAGCCACACCTCACATGCTTGCAGTCACCAAGAGTTCATCCACTCAAGTGGGTCGATGCTCTGCTTGGGTTACACACATGCTAGGCAAGTGCACTATCACTGAGCCCCAGCCCCAGCCTCTTGATGACAATTCTTAGCCTAAAAAATAAGAGAGGGAAGTGGAAAAGGAAAGCAGGAAGGAAGCCATAAGTAGGAAAGAGGTGGAGAGGAATTAAGTGTGAGCAGATTTTTGTAAGGAAAATTGAAATTGATGAATACAGAAGACTGTTGTGTGGTGAAATAAGACTCTTTCTCTTGAAGTAGAATGTCAGATTGTTCCTCAATGGGCAGGAGGCAGTAAGAGTCAATACTGCTGACGTATGCACATTGTAGGTGTAAAAAAGTTATGACACTTGATGTGTCCTTCAGAATTCATTAAAAATTTTGAAGCAAAGTTCTCTTTTATGTAATGGGTTCACTTTATTTTTTGAATGTGGGGGATTAGGAAAAAGTTAAAAGTCATCTAATGGGCATTTGGCAGAAAAATTATGATAGTCCAGACCTTATGGAATTCCTTCACTACATCCAGGATATTCAGGGGATGCCACATGGCTTGTTAAAGAAATTCTTGATGACTTCAATGGTTTTAATCCTTGGAATACGTTAAAACATACAATATGGTAAATTCTAGAATTTTGTGTTTGCTACTAGTTCTCATTTGTGTTATAACGATAAGATGCCACATCTTCAGATAAGAAATCTGACAGCTCCAAATAATAACAAAACATTTGTGGTCAAAAAATGAAAAAGGAGGAGATGTGGAGAGAGGTAACGTTCTCTGATTGCATTGTGGTTGTGGTGCACTTGCCCTGGGAAATTCCTGTGTAAAAGTCCAGATCAAGATTTGCCCAGTTGCTCTGGTGACATCCTGCCTGAAGAGGCTCTGTGAAGAGACACAGAGTCACATCAGTCTTGACCTTGAGATCACACACCACCTCCCAGGAATAGAGAATTCTGAATATGACAAAGCCACAATGTTTCACCCATGCTGTGACTTCTACGCCTGCCCACTTAGCAGAAACTCTGGCCATGGGCTTCCTGGGTGTTAACAGGATGCCCCTAGGTTTACAACAGTAGAATAGCTACAAGAATGTTTCTAGTCTTGTAACTTTTTAATGCACAAAGAACAATGCCTCTACAGTCTTTAACTTCCTGATTATGAGACACTATATAATACATGTGTTGTGCCTGCTGTGGGTCACTTCTTCTCCATTAGAGATGAGTGCTTCACCTGATGCCAGATTTCTCTCTAAATGTGTGTCTTTCCTAATCCCCCCTCACTGGTTTTTGAATTAAGAGCTATGCAGATGATAGTACAGAGTTATTGGAGATTGTCTATATCAATTTTAGGTTGATTCTTTTTTCCTTTATTTTGCATAGAAATACCATTGGGATTTTTGATAGGATTTCATTGACTTTGTAGGTAAGTTTTGGATAGTTTTGATTATATTATGACCTTGGAAATGTGAATACTAGCTGTCTTTCCCTTTATTTGTATATATTTTCATTTCTTTCAGGATCATTTTATAGTTCTAGGTGTATAAGCCTTTAATCTTCTTGGCTAAGTTATTTCCCAACTTCTATTCATAGTATTTTTTTTTCTTTCCTTTTCAGATTACTCATTATTAGTGTATGTTAATGTACCTTAGTTTTGCAGATTGAGTTTTATGCTCTGCATCATTGCTGAGTTCATTTATTAGTTTCCTTAATTTTAGTGTATTTGAATTTGTTGCTCTTTGTTACTCTTTTTTCTTCAGTAGATAATTTGCCATTGGGTATGGTGGCACTCACTTGTTATCTCAGCTCCTCAAGGGGCTGAGGCCAGCCTGGACAATGTAGTGAGATTTAAAAATAAAAATATAAAAAGTGTGTAGCTCACTGAAAGGTAAAGCTGCACTAACAGAATGTGATTTGGAGATTTAGGAAACTTTCTAGGGGTGTCCCTTGGAAGGTGTCATCTTGTTGACATTAGTTGTTTCTAAATCCGTGCTATATTTTCTCTTATCCCACACTGTTTTAACTTTAGTTAATAGACAGCTTCATGTTGTTCTGTTTGTTGATCATTACTCTTATTTACTACTTGGCAAAATGTTATCTGGAGTAAGCCACTTGTTACCTTCAAAATGTTTTTGTTTATTACTAATCAAATAGTTTGAGATGATTTCTACAAATCACTATTTGTAGAAATATGATCTGAAATATGATCTTCTGGGCAGCTGGTTAGAGACTCTGCCTGGAGCATGGGCTAGCGGGGAAGCTGCTCATGTCCTCAGCACTGGTGTAAGAGTGGGACAAGATGGTAGAGTTTGAGAAGGAAAAAAGAAATCCAATAAATACTGTCTGGCTTATATAAATTCATTAGGAATAATGAGCCACGCTTCACCATTAGAGTGGTATAATCTATCCAAATCCTGATTTCCCATATGGCAGCAAGGTTCAAGTTTGTGTGCAGGCTTTTCTGAGGATATATGAGTTCACGAGTGCTAATAGGAAGAAGTCCTTTCTTCTTAGCAAGCAGATGGTTGGAATTTGTTTTTAGATGCATTTGAGGCACAATCTGCAAAGGGAAATTTTGGTGGCCCAGGGTAATATCTTTCTCCCAGGACTCTCCAGTGACAAGGGTATTCTTGCTCTAGTACTGCTTTTTTGTGTAATTTAATTCTAGTGTAGGAACGCCTGCATTTGAGGAAATGAGTGTGATGAGTTCTGAGTTTTGGTGACCAAATCACAGAATAAGTATTTGGAGAGCACAGAGTCATGTGAACACCATCATGTTAAGAATATTTATTTTTTAGTTTTCGGCGGACACAACATCTTTGTTTTGTATGTGGTGCTGAGGATCGAACCCGGGCCACTCTCATGCCAGGTGAGCGCGCTACCGCTTGAGCCACATCCCCAGCCCCCAAGTATAGATTCTTAGTAGCTGCCAACCTCACAGCCCTCAACGACACATTTGTGGGATATATTTAACTCAGTTGCCTTTGGGGATGTGGCTATGAACTTCTTTCACCCAGGAGAAGTGGGTTTTGCTGGATCCATTGAACAAGAATGTCCACAGAAATGTGATGTAAGAAGTCTCCATGATATTTCTTTACTCAGTCCAATAGAGAACATGTGGGCCTTTGCTTTTAATTATTTTGATGTCTTCAATTTGAAATATGTAAAGGTAATAGTATAGTAAACAAAGGAGTCATGATTCTGTGGGAGACCACTCAGAAAACACACAAAGTCTGAATTTGAAGCTAATTAAAGAATTTTTATTTTACCTATCTGATCCTGGCCAGGCACACTTTTTAAAAAATATTTTTATTTGTAGGTGGACACCATACCTTTATTTGTTTATTTATGTGGTGCTGAGAATCAAACCCAGGGTCTCACCTGTGCTAGGCAAGTGCTCTACCACTGAGCCACAACCCCAGTGCCCTAGGCACACTTCTGACAGAGCCCTAGTAGCTCTCTGAAAGAAGCATGCCAGGCTCTCTGTGGTTGCAATGTTTGAGAAAGAAAATCACATCCTATGAATTTTGCAAATTGCAAGCAAGTAGAGTACAGGGGCTGAAAATGCAGTTAGCAGAGCAAGTCCAGACAACCACATCCGGGGGACTTTACAGTTGCAGGCACAAAAAGTGCAGGGGGGTGCACAAAGTGCAGAAATACACATTTTTATCATCTTAGAAATATCTCATATAATTGTTTCACACAGGAACCATAAAGTTGGAGTACTTCTTCTATCTTACTGTTACTTCTTCTATCTTATAACTAGGGCAAACCAAGGTAACTTAACATCCCTAATTTTATAACATTTCTCGTATAATCCTATTATCCATGCTATTTCATTAATCTATATTTCATAATCTATAATCTATAACCTATTACTTGTATTGATTTAACTCAGAGCATAACACAATACAGCAGAAGTACACTAAAATTTTTGTAGCTCATTGCAATTCAAATGATTTTACTGGATCTGCCTTTTAGGCTGCAAATACAAATACCAGAACATTGATGAGGAGAACAAAAATTCTGGGAGAAATCAAAGGTAATTTGTAGTCATTCAGCATGGAGTGACCCTTCAGGGAATCATAGCATGATATGGAATTTTTGGGGGGTGTGAGCCATTTCAATTGAACCGTGGTGGACCTTGAGCACAGTAGTCAAGCATTCTATCATTAACCTACATACCCTTTTCATGTAAATTATTAGAAACATAGAACAAATAATCAGAACTTTAAATATATTTATTCTTTTTATTTTTTCACTATTGTTATATACATCAATACAACACAGATGTTCCAGAGTTTACATTATAATTGAATTGCAAACATTGCTATGTAACTACATTCACAAATATCACTGTTTTAAAAATATATTTTTATTTGTAGGTAGACACAATATATTTATTCATTTATATTTTTAATATTTTGTTTATATGCTGGTGGACCTTTATTTAAAAAATATTTATTTTTAGCTATTGGTGGGCACAATATTTTATTTTTACATGATGCTGAGGATCAAACCCATTGCTTCACACATGGTAGGGAGCATTCTACCTCTGAGCCACAACCTCAGCCTGGAGGACCTTTATTTTATTCATTTATTTATATGCATTGCTGAGAATCAAACCCAGTACCTCACACATGCTAGGCCTGTGTTCTACAACTGAGACACAACCCCAGCCTGCTTATTCATTTATTTTTATGTAGTGCTCAGTATTGAATCTAATGTCTCACATGTGAGGCAAGTGCTCTACCACAGAGCTACAGCCCCAGCCCAAATATCATTGTTTTGATAATAGCTATTGGGAAGCCATGTTACAAAGTAATAAATTCATTCACTTTTTATTAATGTATACATGATACAAAACCTAGGCTGGGCAGCCTGGCACATGTCTATAATCCCAGTGGCTCAGGGGCCTGAGGCAGGAGGATCTTAACCTCAGCAAAAGTGAGGTGCTAAGCAACCCAGTGAAACCCTGTCTCTAAATAGCATATAAAATAGGGCTGGGGATATGGCTCAGTGGTCCAGTGCCCCTGAGTTTAATACCTGGTACCCCCTCCCCCAAAAAAGTGTGTCTGAGTTTGCTATTTGTATTTCACATTTAACTGTTTGGATATTGAACAACAAAGAGAAACTAATGAGAAGCTATATTGGAAGCATATGTGAAAATTTCTAAGGCATTCACATAAACTTGAGCACACACAACACAAACTCAATTAGCTCAGCAATGTTGCAGATGACAAGAGGAATACACACAGAAACAGAAGATTTTTACACTGGAAATGAACAATCTCAAAATGAAAACAAGAAGCAGTTCTATTAAAAATTGTATGAAACAAAAAATACTTGGAAATTAAATCTTACAACAGAAGAAGGTTAAGACCCATTGACCAGAAAGGTAAGACAGAAAGTTGAAAGTAATCAAGAAAGAGCTAAATAAATGGGAAGTAGCTAATATTCAAGCACAACAAAACTCAATAGTGTTAAGATCATGTTATTCCTTATTTACTGCATCCAACAGAATAAAACAAATATGACAGTATATCATTGTGCATCTTGGATCCAAAGGTCTTGAGTGCTTCTTGTCTTCCTAGTAGAACCCTCTTTCTCCATGAGCGCAAAGACTGTGTTGCTGATGGAGGAGGAGATACAATGGGGAGGAGAACCAAGGTGCCCCAGCCAACAGCCAGTTCTCCCCAGAAGCAGAGTTTCCTGGTCAAGACGTAGAACACAGGCCCGGTGGGCCCCACTGTGCCCAGATTGCTGACCAGTCACCCTTGAGCTGGTACCTTATGGAGTGATTTGTTCTGCAGTCAGAGACACGTGACACATAGACTCAGTGCAGATTGGAGGCCAGGGTTCAACAACACATTCACTGGGAGTTACTGGCCAACAACAGGAAGCCAACAGGAACTGAGTTATCTTCCCCTTGTTTAAGGTTGGGTTTCCTATTAGATGGTGTTGAGTTACACAGGTATGCATATGAACATCTGTACATGTGATTGGTAGTCACAGGGCACTCCTCCTGTGAAGAGGAAACACACAACCACAGCCTGCAGATTAGAGCCAAGCTACTGGCAGGGAAGGGATGTTCCCTCATTATCGCATAAAAGTAGGTGGATGTTATAGGTCCTTTTCTGCTGACAGACATCAGGGGGTCACAAACCTCACAGATGCACCTATGTGGCAGCCACAAAGATTAGGTTGGACTCCTGAGCACATGGAATGTGGCTGGTTTGCATTGAGCTACTGAGAGAATACAGTATATTTTAAAGAAATAGTACCATAAAGACAAGTAGTTAATTAATAGTAATTGAAGGGTTATGGAAATTAACATTCCTATGAGAGCTCACCAAGAAAAAATGAAAAGAGTGTGGCTTGGGAGGAGGGAGAGGAAATTAGTAAACATTTACAATGGACACTGAGGAAAAAAACCAAAAATTCATCCCTTCTTGGATTCTTCCCCAGCATTTCCACCAAAAGCAGACATTACCCCTGCTCAACCATAATTGGCCCTGAAGGAAGGAAGCAAATACTAAAATACTGGGGTCTGGACTTTTTATCCTTTCCCATTGCAGATGAGTCCTGGAAGGAGAAAAGCAAATAGTCATGCTCTAGTAACAATGGGTCCCAGAGATAAGCAGGGAACACCTGGTTGTGAGCTTTTCCCAATGACAATAAGTTTTAAACTTTTTACAACTGCATTCGTGAGTTAAAATTTTAGCTTGCACTACTAGGTCCCTGAGCAGCCAAACTGCATGTCTACAATCTCCAATGATTAATTCATCCTCATTGTAAACTATGAAACCCAAACTCCTGTAACCCTGGGGAGGCATTTCCATACCCAGAAAATAAGCCCTCCTATGCCTGATGGATTGACTTCCCTGCAGAATAAAGGAAAGTTGCTGACATTAAAGAGTTGCTGTCTCCTGCCTCAGTCATTTGTGGGCACTTACAGTAATACCTCATTGCATCGGTTGCATAGAAAAATAATTATATTTTACATATATTGCATTAAAGAAATCAACCATTTCACCTGTGACTCTCTCGCGTTTTGAATCTTTATTTATTTATTTATTTATTTTTTGCTGGGGATGGAACACAGGGCTTTGCCTTTGCTACAAAAACACTCTACCACTGAGTTATGCCTGAGCTACTTTACATGTTTCTTTTTTGTTTTTATGTGGCTTTCAGAAAGTTTAAAAATACATAACACATTTCATTTCAATTAAACAGGGCCTTCCTTTCCATAGCTGGGGCTGAGCCATCTAAAAGAACACAGGTGAGGAAGGTCATGCAATTTTAAATCGTAATAAAATTCTCAAGTTACTCCCAATCGTGAACAGCACAGTTATTTGTACATATCGCTGACATTCTTTAGTCCTCTTCCCCTGTTGCCATCTACACCAGGATGAATATAAACGTTTCCCGCCAGGCTCAGGTCCCAGCTAGCCAAGGAAGCCCTGCCTGAAAAGGGCTGGGCCAAGAGCCTGTCATCTGGACTGTATCAGCCAACGATTGGGTTAGAATAGCTGTCACTCAAGGCTGCTACAGTACCTGGAGGCGGAGCAGGAGAGGAACTGTCCAATCAGGTGCGCAGAGGAAGGTGAAGGGCGGGCTCTCGCAATCTCGAGGCTTTCCCTCTCCCTTGCTGAGCTCCTTCCTCCATTGCTCCTTTGTCCTCTTCTCCGGATCCCCGGGGACTCTGCGTAACCTGGGGCCCCGAGGAGTTCGGAAACCAGACGTCCCTAGAAAGGACGGCGGGTCACCCTGGAGTCCCCAAACGGTGAGTGTGGCCAGGACTGGCGGGATCCGGTGAGCACTTGCTTTGGCGACCAGAGTGCCACTGGTGGACGACCCTGGGCCCTATCCCTAGTCCCGCGGGGTGGGAAGTGCTTGGTGGCAGGTCCCTGAGGTCACCCTGCTGGCGGGTGGACCTTGTCCCCGTGGTCCCGCGGAGTGGGTTGGGTGGCAGGTCCCCGAATTCAGCTGCAGAGGGTGACCCAGTCCTCTCTGGCTAATCGTCCTGGGTCTCTCTCTCAGGGCTGGTCCCTGCCTTCTTCTGTTCCCTGTTGGTGACCTCCCTGGGTCATATCTAGGCAGCACGCAGCCTGACGCTCCCAGAGTGTGAGGTGAGCAGGGGAGGGTAACAGGGAATCTGGACTCAGGTGGTTCTGTCAGTGAGAAGTTGGCCTTTGGGGGTCCCGGTCTGTCCCTGTTTTCTCCACAGAATTAACCTGTGCACCCTTCAACACATACTCCTAAATGTGCAAGAAGCTGGGTATGAAATCCATTTTCCATTGGGAACTTTGCTCCTGCTAGAGTTGGCAGCAGACCCCTACAATTCCAGTTCCCTGCCCGCATTCCCAGATGGCAGCACTCTCCAGGGCGCACTTTATCATCGATTTGCTCCACAGCCTACTGTTCAAGTAGACAGTGCTATTTTTTTCCTTTTCTTTTGGTTCCAGGGATTGAACTCTTGGGCACTTGGCCACTGAGCCCCATCCCCAGCTCTATTTTGTATTTTATTTATATACAGGATCGCATTGAGTTGCTTAGTGTGTTGTGGTTGCTGAGGCTGGCTTTGAATTCGGGATCCTCCTGCCTCCATCTCCCCAGGCACTGGGATTGCAGGCATGTGCCACTAAACCTGACCAGATAGTGTTTTAATTGTGGTAGTTTCACCTTTTAATGAATGGCACTTTTAAGGATTTTCTTTTCTTTCTTTTTTTTTTTAATGTGGGCCAAGATTTCCCACGAGTGGAAAGCAAAGAGGAATTACCTGGAACTTGAGTTTTTGTGTTTATAAAGCACTTATGCATCTCTTTATCTTGCCCAGGTACAAACACCTGTGCAGAGTCTTTGAGCAGAGGTGTCCTTTGGATACCACACAGGGTCCTGTGTCTTGTCTTTTCCTGGGGCTGCTGCAATCCTATGTTTCAGTGTGCCTGCAGCACACAGGTGTCCTGTGTTCTGAAAGGTGCAGGCAATTTTAAGCTCTGCATCAGCTCCTCCTAGAGGACAGCCTGAGATGTGGAGTGCAGCCTCTCAGGGGAGCAGCTGGAGACACCCAGGTCAGGCAGTGAGATGCTGGTGTTGAGGGAACATGACATATATGGTTCCTACCCTTTGGATGGGCTCAGAACTGTGAAGGAAGAACAGTTATCCTAAAGAGCAGGGAAAACTGACCCCAGCAAGGTGGAGCAAAGCCCTACAAAGCTCTTCAGCAGCAGGAGGGAGGTGGGAGGATGTGCCTGGTGACAGAAGCCTGACCTGAAGCTGGTCAGTGTCCAGTGGTGCTGCAGCTCCCCGGGTTTTTGCCTTGGAAAGACTGGCTCAGGTATTTTAGCGTCAGTTTTTCTATTAATTGTAAAATGTAATTTATTAGTAGGGTTGATTAGGAAATATTCCTAAAGGGTAAGAGAGAGAGAGAATTCAAGGGGAAGAAAGAAGGTTAGAAACAGAAAACAAGCAAACACTTGGTCCTATATTATTTTAGTTAAACATTCTTAGGACTGTTTCTCTTCACCAGAGTGAGTTTACTGAGTTTCTCAGATGCCTTCTTTTATTTATTTATTTATTTATTTATTTATTTATGTGGGGGGGCGTGTTCTACCAATTTAAAATAGAATTCCAGGGCTTTGCTTTTGGAATGTTATGTGGGAATAGAAAAAAGGGAAATCCTATGTTGCAGTGTGCCTGCAGTAGATATGAATGCATTCCCAGATGAAAGTGTGGTAGAGAACTTGGTTTCTTTCTTTCCTTTTTTTTTTTTTTTTTTTTGTGGTGCTGGGGATTGAACCCATGTCTTTGTGCATTCGAGGCAGGCACTCTACCAAATGAGTTATATCCCTAGCCCAGAAGTTGGTTTCTTTTTTTACAAAATTCAACCTCACAAGGGCTTTGCTAACTTGCTGAGGTTGGATTTTAACTGGTGTTCCTTCTCTGTCATCCTCCAGAGTCACTGGGATTACAGGCCTCCACCACTGCACCTCTCTAGTTAAAATTTCTTATATATCTTTTTCTCTTTTCAGATGTGTTTTTTACTGGGGTTTTGGGGGTGGAAGAGTGGTTTAAAATAGAATTCCAGGACTTGGCTTTGGAAATGCTACCTGGAAAAGAAATAGGAAAGATCTTGTTTCAGTATGGTTGCAGAAAGTGAGTACATTTTCCCAGTACCTATGGTAGAAAAGTTGATTCATTCATTACAAAGATTCACCAAAACATCCGCCCTTGTATTTTGGAGGGGAGGGCAGCAGAGTTCAGGGTCCTGGATTAAGGAGAGAAACTTGAGTCAGTTTTGCTTAAAAAGTATTTTTCTGATCCCTGAAAACGAAATTCCTAATCGCTTATGAGAAAAAAGAAGAGGGGAGGGATTTTCAGGATCAGTGTGTTTCTGCCATGGGCTAAAAAGGGAGCATCATTTGAGTCATAATGGGAAGGGGGTGTCTGTGCAGGAACTGCTCTAGCAGAGTGCAGAGGAGGGGGATTTATTCAATCATAGATTTTTCACAGGAGTCCCTTTGGCACTTTCTTTTTCTTACATATCTTTTCCATTTTGGCCAATCCTAAGTTGAGTCTTTTAAATTGAACATAAACGATGTGCTTTGTTAAAATCAAATCATTGAAGTTGAATAGGGGGTGATAGGAGTCCCCAGTTTGTAGTTCTTTGCTCTCAGCAGGACTGGCCCTCCTGCCCTGCAGCTGGCATCTACAATGGGGCAGTGTTGTGGAGCTGACCCTGAACTAGGGTTTGTGCTGACTGGTGGTGTCAGAATTGAACTTTTGAGTGACCAGTAGTTTTGGAGAATGGATTGGTGTTCATCAAACTCACGTTGTAGGTGTCAGAAGTGGTTTCTTGGAAAAGGTCTCACAGGCCAGAACCTCCATGTGCCTGCTGGTGGGTGCTTGGGTATCAGTGAGAACTGAGGTCCTGCAGGAGGGAACATTCCACTCTAGGGAAAAGAGAACACAGTGACCTTCCAGAACCAAATGTCCCAGCTGCTCATGTTTTCCTCATTTCCTAGGAAAATCCACCTGAGCTGCATCTACTGTGAGGATGGTCCCCAAGCTTAGGGAAGAGTTAGTCACAAAGTGGAGATTCCTGGTGTACTGTGGGTGAGAGGGTGCTTCCCTGAGCTGGTTCCTGTTGTTTTCTTTATCAAATCTTGGTGCCATAAAATTCCACTTTGTTCCAAGAATGTAGGAAGTTCTTTTTTATTTTTTTCCCCCCTCTTAGGTACTGGGGATTGAACTCAGGGACACTCAACCACTGAGATATCCCTGGCCCTTTTTTTGTATTATTGTTGTTGTTGTTGTTATTTAAATGTATAGACAGGGTCTCACTGAGTTGCTTATGCCTCCCTGTTGCTGAGCCTGGCTTTGAACTCATGGTCCTTCAGTCTCAGCATCCTAATCCAGTGGGATAAAAGTCATAGCCATGTCACCTGGTCAAGAATTTTATTCCTTCACTGAATGGAAGATTTTTATATTATGGATTAATATTTATTTGGGTGCAGAAATTTGATGTTGAAATATTATTTTAATGCTCAGTTTAGTAAGAATCTATACACCCATATATTCCTG
Source organism: Marmota marmota marmota (assembly GCF_001458135.2). Taxonomy (NCBI): domain Eukaryota; kingdom Metazoa; phylum Chordata; class Mammalia; order Rodentia; family Sciuridae; genus Marmota; species Marmota marmota. The sequence goes on from NW_025999869.1 coordinate 137,276, forward strand.
TCCAAATAGGGATGGGTTGGCCCTGGGCAGGCTGCCCTCTCTCCCTGCTCTCTCCACCCTCTGCCTGGAGGTGAGTGCAGTGCCAATTCTGTCATTCCTTCCAGTTTAACCAGCTGTGAGGAAGCAGAATTTTTCTTAGTTCTGTCTTATTGAGTTTTCAGTACCTTAATGTTACCATTAGTGCTCTATCACTGGAGTTCTATAATGTGCAATGTGTAGTTTCTCTGCCTCAGTTGGTTAGACTCCTGTGATGTCTGAGTCTTTGGGTCTCCCAGTTTCCTTCCCTGTTCCTGCTTCAGGAACTTCACTTGTTTCCAGTTTCATTTTTACATTTTTGACAATGTCATTCTATTTTTAAATTTGGTCCCCAAGTGTGTACCCTTTATAATTTTGTACACATAGGGAAATTCTCAGGTTATTGATTATGGGTAAACTGCTGCAGTGTGAGGAGCAGCTGTCTCACCATTCATCCATTTACCCTCCTACCTGTCTATCCTTTTTTACTTCCATGTGGCTATATATTGCTTTTCACTGAATACCATTAGTATGAGCATTTTTCTGTGTATTTCCATGGTCTTTGAAATGGTTTTCAGTCATTTTCTCATGGAATTTATTTTTAGGTTATATTTTTATCTTTTAATTTTTCCTTCAAATGAATTCATTTCTCTTTGTAAAGACTGCAGACATCTGCCCTGAGGTAGGGTAGCCTTCTTGCCCCCTATTGCAGTTTGATGGAAGAGCCCCCTTTTTATAGATGTATCATTCTTTTTTTCCTTTGAATTTAACTTATTAAGTATATCTATAGAACAGGAAGCATGGTGGATTTTGAGAGATAAATTCTTAGGTGTCCCCTCCTGGACACAGGGAATGAGCCTTTCTGGGGCCACATTTCAGCAGTCAGAGTCTGGCTCCCAATATGGGAATGTGATTACCCCTTTGCAAGTGGGTATTTATTCTGAACTGTGAGTGAGGCAGGCTCTAACCTGAGCTGGTTCAAATGTTTGCTTGTTCTTTCACTGAGTTTTTTTCTAATTGTCATGTAATTCGTTTTTTATGCACTTAATACTTGTACTTCCTGATTGCCGTCGTCGTCGTCTTCTTCTTCTTCTTCTTCTTCTTCTTCTTCTTCTTCTTCTTCTTCTTATTATTGTCTGAAAATGAGTTGACAGAGTAAAAGTGTGAGGAGGCTTTGCCCAAGAAGCCCCGACCTTTTCCCAAGTGATTTATGGCTGGCTTCCTCCTTCCCAGTCAGGCCTGACCAGGCGGCACACACCTTCTCTGAGGTCATGGTAGGCTGCCTTGGAACCAAGGCTGTAATTCCTCACATATGCCTGGGACTCTGTGCCCAGAAGAGCTTCCTAGCCGACAGGACCTGCTATGGAAAGCCAGGCTCAGCTCTGCATAAGTGGAAATGTCCCCCTGGTGGGGCAGGTCCCCTTGCAGGGAGGAAGTCCTGCCTGAAAAGGGCTTTTGCCAATACCTTGTCTTCCTGGCCTGTGTATCCAGGAGCATGATACATCTCCTGTCAGGCAGGGCCCCAGAGTGTGCATATTTGTGTTGGGGAGAGAGAGGGGTCTTGTGGAGCCTTGGCTACTTAGCAGACAGCTGGTGGGAGGGGGTGGCCTTCCACAGTCTCAGAGGCCGGTATCTCTCACCCTGTGGAGCTCAGAATCCATCTCCAGGACTGTGTCTTCTCTGCTGTGTGAGGCCCAAGTGGCTCTGGCTCACATTTGTCTCCCTGTGACCTGCAGGTGCTATGAGGTCCATAAGAAGGATGTCAGGTCTCCCCAGAAGGCGGAAAATGGTGAGTGTGTGGGGCAGGTCTGGTCAGGTGGGAGGTAGGCTTGTTACAAGTGATGAACCAGCTGTGGCTGGCCTCTGGCCTCCCACTGTCATCTCTATAGTCAGCCAAGAGTACCTGAGTCAGATGCTGCTTTAGCACAGCCCTTGATGGCCATGGTGTGGGCTGGTGCAGGTGGGTTCCCAGTGTACTGCCTGGTCTGCAGCCACTTTGGCAGAATCCTCTCTGCCCAGCTGGACCCCAGCCCTAAGTACTCAGTGTGAAGTGAAGGCAGCGGGTCTCAGGGGATCCTGCCTTAGGTGTGGGGCTCCTGGGTAGAAGATGCTGGTCTGAGGGATCTGTGTTTCTTCTTCTTAAGGAGTCACCCTCCTTTCCCCCTCCTATGCCCTACCAGGGCTTTTGGTACATTCTTAATATTCCTGTCCTTTTCTCATATTTACAGATCTGACTCTTCCTCCAAGTTCACAGCATTTTCATCTCTTTTTGTGAATTTCCCATATGATGAAAGGAGAGAACAGTCACCTGGAACTTCACTGTTAAGAGAACTTGTGCCCCCCCCCCCGCTCTCTCTCTCTCTCTCTCTCTCTCTCTCTCTCTTTTTTTTCCTTCCCCAGGAATTGATACCTTATCAAATTGTGGAGAGGTTTCCTTTGGACCCCTGACAGGGTTCCATGTTTTCAACCACTGTATTGCCCCGCTTGTGGCTGTGTCAAGTCCTGTAGGCTGCCCTGTGTCCTACAGGAAGCAGGCAATTTTAGTCCCTGGGTCAGCTCCTTCTAGAGGACATTGTGAAGTGTGTCATTCAGCTTGTGAGGGGAGCAGCTGGAGGCCCTTATGCTGAGGAATCTCTTGGAATAGGCCTCATCTAGACAGCTGCCTCCTAGGGACACTGTCTCCCCCAAGCCCTGTTCCCATTCCTTGGAGACAGGTAGACAGTGAGCCTGTGGATGCTGGTGCTGAGGGGCCAGGTCAGCAGTGATTCCTGCCCTTGCATTCTCTCACAGTTGTGAAGGAGGAAAACTCTCCCAGAGCATAAGGACCACCCACCCCAGTGCAGTGCTGTTCAAACCTGATAAGACTTGTAGCCTGGAGTCATGGTCAGGTCTCCTGGGAGGGTGATCATGGAGTGTTTCAGTGAGCAAGACCAGGTGTGAGATGTCCAGCTGGCAGGGACCTTACTGCCCCTTGAGCCTGACACATCTGTGCTTCCTTAGCACCAGCCCTTTCTGTCACTTCAAATTTGTCTGCTTACTTATCAGAGACCTAGGTATTCCTTAAATGTCAAATGTATTTATTCAGGGGTGAGGTAAAAAAGAAAGAAAGAAAGAAAGAAAAAAAAATCTTCTATTTGATCATTGTTTTCATTGGACTTGTTTTAGGACTTTAAGAAAAAAAGCTCCTAATAGGTTATGTTTTGTTATTCTCATTTCCTTTGTTGTGCTGAGTGTCTAACACAGGGCAGTAGTTCTCATATATTCTCAAATTGTCCCCCTCCCCCATTTGTATTAGTATATTAGTTATATATAATATTAGGGTTTGTTTTATTTATTTATCTTTTTGCTGTCAGGGATTGTACGCAGAGGAACTTTACCACTGAGCCACATCCCGGGCCCATTTTATATTTTATTTTTAGACCATCTCCCTAACTTGTTTAGGGCCTCACTACATTGCTGAGGCTGGCCTCAAACTTGCATCCTCTGCCTCAGACTCCTAGGTTGCTACTGTTACAGGTGTGTACCTCCTTGCCTGGCTAATGTTGGGTTTTATTTTTTACATAATGTGCAAGCATTAGGTTGGTGTAAGTTACTCCACTTCAGTCCCCAGTAATTTTCCTTTCTCTCCTACTTTCTTTCTGTTTCCTTACCTCTACTCACTGGACTTCCTACTATTATATGTATATATATACACACACACACATATACATACATACATACATATATATACATATATATATTTCAAATTTATGCTTTATAGATCAACATAATGGTGGAATTCTTCATGATATGTCATCTATGTGCGTAGGATGATCTGTTCAACTCCACTCCGGTATTCTCTCATTTCCTGTTTCCTCCCTTATCTCAGTCTCTGTCCTCTTCTTCACCTCCCTCTCTTCTATTTTCACGGGATCCTGCCTACCCCACTTTTTGTCCTGATTTTGTTCTAGCTTCCACATATGGGAAAGAAAACATTCAGCATCTGAGTTTCTGGCTCTCACTTATTTCACTTAGTATGTTGTCTTCCAGTTCTACGCATTTTCATGCTAATGACATACTTTCATTTTTTATGACTGAGCAAAATCCCATTGTGTATGTGTACCTCATTTTCTTTTTTCTCTTGATGGCATCCTGGGCTGGCCTTGGACTCGGGGAACTGTGGTGTGACTTTATCACTGTAGCATGTTGATGTTGCACAGGGCGCTCAGGCTGCTCCCTGCAGGATGGTGCTGAGTCCCAGGGTTTGCAGTAAGGACTGAGGTGCATCATGAAGTTATGTGAAATTTGAGGCTGTTCCAGGGTCACGTTTGTTCTGCTTCATTTTCCCTGTTTCCATGTGGAGCAGCTCCACTGCTATTTGGCTGACCTTCTTCTCCCTGAGGCTGCTGTCATTTCTCTTCTACATGGTGTTCCAGGTACCATTACTGCACCCTTGATTACACCCGACTTAAAGTGAGCTTTGTACTCATGAAGTGCTAGTCAGACTGCTGTTCTCGTTTTCAAAGTCCTGTGGTATTCTGGGTCCCTCGTAATGTTGAATGACATTTTCAATTTCTAAAAAGGAATCATCACCCGGGATTCTGATGGGTTTAAATATAATTGGTAGATTCTTTGGGAGTATCACCACCTTAATAACATTAAACCTTTAGTCCATGAGCATAGAATGGGATTTATTTGGATGTTGAGCAACTTCCACCAAGCATTACAGTTTAGAAAATAAGTTTTATATTTTTCTATTTGCTATTTATTATGTATGTATTATATATTATTATTATATTGTTTATTCTTCTATATTTATTTTTTGAGTGTCATTGTAAATGAACTTTTTAAGTTCCATTTCAGAATTTTATGAGTAAAAAGTTGATTTTTTTTGATTATTAAGTTTCTGAGTTTTGTTTATTAATTTTTTCACTCCTGACCTTGGGAACATGTCTTCCTCTTGGGTGCTTCCAGGTTTTGAAAATCATGAGTGCTGGTGCGCTGAACTTTGTAGGGCAGGATATCATGTGGACCTACATTGTGAACTCATTTGGGTTTCCCCAACTTTGCGAAATGGCTTAGGGTCCAGGAGCCACCGCTCTGACACGTGAGATAGGGTTGATCACTTCAGCCTGTGACAGTTGAGTGGCTGTGGGCCTGTGAGGAGGTTTGTGTGAGGCCTCTGTGTGTTAGAGCCCTGGGACTTCTCAGGTATCGATCTCCCCCATGTCGAAGGCTTTCTGGTAGGTACAGCAGTGAAGAAACCCTGTCAGATGTCCTTTTCCACTTGTAGTAGAGACTGTAGGGAGCAGGAAGCCAGAAATACAAGGCAAATGGGCACTGTGTCAGGTAGTCACTGTTGATGGGGTGAGAGGTGGTAAAGGGTGCAGAGGTGTCCCTCTCTCCTCCTGTCTTGGTGCCTGTGGCAGCTGTCTCAGCCCATGAGTGGGTCTGAGTTTTTACCTTTCCCACCTTTATATGGTGGAGTCCTTGGTTTTGCCTCAGTATCTGGTGCTGTGTGAGTCAGCCCTGAGGTCTGGAATGCTGTGATTTTGTTCCTGGCTTCCCTGGGAGCCCCCCTCTTGCTGTGTTGTCTAGAAGTAGTGAGAGCAGGAATCCTTGACTTGTTTTTCTGTCATGGAGACAGGGTTTTGTTCTTCAGTGTAGCCTTAGGTTTTATAGATCCCTGTGGCTTTTTAGGGTTTTTCATTCTTTTCCTGGTATGTGCATGTTGATGTCATGAAGATGGGTTTGATTTTTGTCAGCTGCTTTTTCTAGGTATCAAACCTTCTCCAGAATCATGATGCACCAGTGTTTTCCACATTTCTTTGGGGTGCCATTTCACTCTGTTGGTGGTATCTGATAAAGGATAAAATTTTCAGTTTAGTATTGATTCGCTTTTAAATTGCACATGTGGATGAGGTGCAGTGAGTTAGTTTCACGTCTGTTCCAGTGTGTCATGATAAGATTAGGGCTTTAGCCCTTCTGACCCTTACATTTATCATTTCTGGGTGTCTGTGGACTACTCCCTCTGCTTTGTTATGAAATGCACAGTGACATGTTGTGCACTACATGCTCTGGACACTTTACTGTTCTGGAGAGCAGTCCTGCTGGCCCCTCCTGAGTGTATTTTAGTACCTGATACACAGTCTGCTCTTCCAGTCCTGCCCTGTCCCTTCTCCTCTCTCTTCCTTGCCTCTGGTGACTATTGTACTTTCTGTGACTTCAACTTGCAACTTCTCTGAGTGAGTTTGTACACACAGATGTCTCTCTCTGTGCCTGGCTTGTTCCACTCAGTGTGGTGTCCAAAGTTTTACTCTCATTGCTGCAAATGACACAACTGAAAGCCATTTGGTGAAATCAAGTTCATCTATTCTTTCATGAATCACATGGATGGAAAAACATCCCAGAAACCATTCCCAAATCCATTGTTGTGAGATTGTGCTCTAGTGTTGTGAGATTGTGCTCTGCATTGTCTTCTAAGAATGGATGAGGTTCACATCTTCAGGGCTTTGGTCCATGTAGATTTCATGTAGGCATGTGCTGTGAGAGGAGGGTCTAACTTCACGTGTTGACATGAACACACAGTTTCCTGGCCATTCATTTGCCTGCATGTCCTTTTTTCCTTGAATGACCCTGGTTGTGCAGCATCATTTCCTTCTGCGTGGGTCATCAGTGTCCTGATCCGGCATTTTTCTCAACTCCTGTGTGTGTCTGCCTTTAAACCAGTGCCACTGGGTCTTTGTTAGTGTACTTTGAGGAGGTTTTGAAAGCTAGAAATGTGGTGCTTTCCAGTTTATTTTTCTTCTTCCATTGTTTGTTTTCTTGTAATTCCATGTCAACTTAGAATGATACTTTTTATTTTTATATAAAAATGTCATTGGTATTTTGAAAGTGATTGAAGTGACTTCATGGATAATATTTGGGTAGATTTACAATTCCTTATTCTTGCAAATGCCAGATATCTTTATATGTATCATTTCCCTCATGTGGTTTGTAGTTTTAATTGTCAAACTTGATCATTTTTTAATGTGGTTTTTACCTTCTGTTCCGTGTCCTGGCTCTTTTCCATTTCAGTTGTGCATTTATTTATCTCACTATGCCCCCATGCCCTCTAATACACATCCCATGTATTTCAGGCTGCTTCTTGATTTGTTTTCATCTTTTAATTCCTCTAATTTTAATGCATTTGAATTTCTCATTTTTAATTATTGCTTATTCTCATGTAAAAATGTTTTCTGTTTCTCTAGAAAAAAATTTTTGAAATTGTTTTAGTTTTGTTTTCACACAAGAATCTGTAATGAATTAATATTTGTGCATGGAATGAGGAAACTAATGCATTGTTTTCAATTAGATAACATTTTTTCTTGACTCATCTTTGTAATTGAATGTGAATGTCTCCACTTCTGCACAATAACTACTATGTCATTAGTCAATTTTCCATATGAATATTAAACCACTGAAAACTTTTCTCTTGGTCCATCTCATGGTTCATCTCTCTGCTAACTGTAAAGAAGTGAACAAAGGAAATGTAGACATACAATGCAGAGGAAAAAAAGTGGCTGCTCTCTCCATCAGCCCTGTTTATTATCTCAACAGTTACATAGCTCATTGTTACCATAACTAGTTATGACTTAGTCTTCCTTTAATCCCAAGTGCTAGCTAACTGAGATAAGGTCCAGGTTAATATAAACACAGAGCCCCTTTTCTCCAAGGATGTAACCATAGAAACTAGATAGTGTGCCTTTATAGTTATCTTAATGGCTTCAAGGAGAAACTGCTGGGCATTACAAGCATGGGAAACAGAGTGCTGTTACTCCCTGGGAGTTTGCTCAAGAGAAGAATGCTTTCCTGTACATTTCCAAGGTCAGAATACCTACAGTTACCCCCGCCCCCTTTAAGGCCTTTTGCATGAATAATATCTGTTCTTTTTTCTTAATGCTGGTGGGGGCAAAAAATAGGGTAGGTATTGAAAACAGTAAGTGCAACGTAACAATCCCAGTAAACATCCACCTATGAGTAATTGTTTGATCCAGATGAAATTGGGTAACCACAAAATGAGCCAATCCAACAAGTCTAAACCTCCATAATATTGTTGGTATCTTTAAGGTAATCTAACTCCTTTGAAATAGAATTATCATTATCACTTAAATTGAAGCAATACATATTATTAAGCTCCTGACATCCTTTATGATGTAACAATAACAGTTAATCAGTTGCAGCCCTATTGTCGAGAATGGCTTGATATAGTTTTTGTTCTTCATTAAGTATTTTTTTGCTGTTATTTAAAAATTTTTTTTTAGTTATACAGGACAATAGAATGCATTTATGCACTTTGATATATCATACATGGATATAATTCTCATTTTTCTGAGTGTACATGTTGCAGAATCATATTTGTCATGTAGTCATTTATATACATACAGTAATAATGTCTGTTTCATTCTACTGTCTTTCCTATCCCCACATTCCCTCTACTTCCCTCCCATCACTTTCCTCCACTTTATCTAAGGTAATGCTATTCTTTCCTAGTGCCCCCTGCCTTATTGAAAAATTATATCTGTATATTGCAGAGAACATTCATCCTTTGGTTTTGTGGGATTAGCTTATTTTGCTTAACATGATATTCTTCAACTCCATCCATTTACTGGTGAATGCCATAGTTTCACTCTTCTTTAAAGCTGAGTAATATTCCACTGAGTATATATACCACGTTTTCTTTATCCATTTATCTACTGAGGGACACCTACGTTGGTTCGATAGTATAGCTATTGTGAATTGAGCTGCTATAAACATTGATGTGGCTCCATCACTGTAGTATGCTGATTTTAAGATCTTGTTCTTTGGGTATAAACCAAGGAGTGGGATAGTTGGGTCAAATGGTGGTTGCATGCCCAGTTTTCTGAGGAATCTCCATACTGCTTTCCATAGTGGTTGCACCAATTTGCAGTTCCACCAGCAATGTAAGAGTGCACCTTTTTCACCACATCCTCACCAATATTTATTGTTGTCTTTATTCTTGATGATTGCCATTCTGACAGGAGTGAGATGAAATCTTAGAATAGTTTTGATTTGCATTTCTCTATTTTCTAGAGATGCTGAACACTTTTTTTTTTTTTAAATATTTGTTGATCAATTGTATTTCTCAGTTCTACTCAGTTCTCAGCCCGTTTATTGATTGGGTTGTTTGTTTTTTTGGTGTAAGTTTTTTGAGTTCTTTATATAAAGAACTCATTAAGCATATTAATGGCCATAGAAGTATGAGATATATATATATATATATATATATATATATATATATTTTTTTTTTTTTTTTTTTTTTTTT
>NW_025999869.1:147023-150258 GCF_001458135.2 Marmota marmota marmota
ACCATAGTACAGGCCAGTTTCATAATGGTTTTATAAGCCCTGACAGTTAGTCCAGGGATACTCACAAAGGATAATGTCAAAGCATCAAATTTTGCATTAGAGAGAAGGTTTACTGAATCTTCACAGTTTTTATCACAGGGAATAGACCTTTTAAGAATACATTCTGCAAGATGGTGGCCTATTAAATTGTTTGGGGATGGTAAGAACACAGTTAGTCTGCTAAGACAACTATGGGTACTGTGCAACATTCTAGCAGGTATATAATTAAAAATGTATGTTCCACAAGAAAAGAACCATCCTGGTGGTAAAGGGACATGACCATTTCCATACATAATGGGCTCCAACTTGGTACAATTAAATGAGAGTCGTCCCAAAGAAACATGTTTATGCATAGAACCTTGAATTTCAGCATAAGTGTTGGTTGCATTTATAGCCATAGTGAGGGTAAGTAACATCATAGCATTAGAAGGCTTAACATTTTGAGGATTTCCCCAATTTTAAGGATCTTTATGGTATATTGGTTTTTGGATACCCCGTTGGAGAACATTGTCATACTCAAAATTTCATGTGCAGGTCGGTACACAGGAAGAATACAGGAGCCCAGTACATTTCCCATACCAATATCTTGGAGGATACAAATCTCAGATGAATTAATAATTTCAGCCAAGTGATTCAGATATTATAATGGATTCTAGAAGTTAGGGAGTCTGGATTGTATTGGATTTCCCACGGCTTGAGTACAACAGAACAGCATTATTATTAAGACCAAAGCATTTACAGAGTTTTGTGTGAGTTTAGCAATCAAAGCAGTAACTAAGTTTTCTGGAGTGCATTCTCACCCCATTTGAGCCAGCAGCTATTGAGCTAAGGCTGTTAATGATTTTATGTCCCCCCAAGTCACTGGAAGTCTAGTATCTTGGGATCCTCTTTTGATGTACCTTTTAATGTTTCCTCTCTTTTGAGGAGACTCATCATTGTCCTTTTGTTTGGTGGGACTTTTCTCATCCAGGATCAAACAGACTTGATGATCAGGTTTTGATGCCAGCTCATGATTGGCAGGTCTCACACACTGAGATGGAATATGAACAGGATGTGTTGGTGTAAGCATAGCAGTCTATCCCTTTTCCCATGTGATCAGAGGCATGGGGTCTTGTCATCCTGGGTAAGGTGGGACCCTATATTTTACATAAATTTTTTGGTAATGGCTGTTTGGGAATAAAATGTGTATCCAAAGCAGATGGCCAATTATGAGTAATAACTTTGTATTGTATGTTGTTCATTATCTGTAATTAAAACAACATTTATGCATTATTAATATGAGAGCTGCTAAGTCCCTATTTTTGTTTTTGTTTTAAAAGGCAAGCTTTAAACATATGATGCACTTGTTGAACCAAAGCTTGTTCAGTAGGATTTTGAGAATTCCATGATTTAAATTTACATTGATTACATAATTGTGCAAAAGCACAAGATGTATATACAGGGACATTATCTGTCTTTAAATGAATAGGCTTGCCCATAGTGGCAAGGCAAAGCAATGAATGAGAAATGCAAGCAGATACCTTTTCAGATCTGTGGGCACTAGCACAAATGAGCCCAGTATGGATATCAGTGGAAATGTGAAGAAAGGTACAAGGATGAAAAGGAGGGAAATGGATAACATCCATTTGCCAAAGTGTATTAGGATTTATAGATTTACAAATTTTCCACAAGGGTGCACAGTGAGAACAGTGGTTGGCTCTAGCAGAAGCCTGTTGAGAAAGATAGAAACATTTTCATTAGTGATTGAGCATTTTCATGAAAGAATCCATGGGATTCCATAGTGTCTGAAAACAAAGGACAAAGGGATTTCACAGTTCATCTGCGAGTGCGTTACCCTTCGTCAGAGGTCCAGGAATCTTGGTATGGCTGCGTATATGAGCAAGGAAGATGGGAGAGTATGACATTGTAAAAGAGTTGGAAGGGCTAAAAAAAGAGATACTAAGTTGGAATCCAAATAAGGGGCTAACAAAGACATGGAAATATGAGGCACGAGCTTAGCTAAATATTGAGAATCTGTGATAATATTTAAAGTAGTAAATAACAATCTTACTGCTGAGATAATGACAGCTAATTTGGCTTGCTGTGGAATGATTTGAGGTTTAGTCCATTTATCATTAATTAAAAGTGAGGCATAAAACATGAGTGTCCATGCCTGTTAATGATAAAATTTTAGTATAACCATCAGAAATTAATTTAGTGTACATATCAGCAAAAGGCAAAATATTACAGCCTGAAAAAAGACAATGATATGTATAAAGTTTCTGATTAATATAGTAAGTACTGCTGTAAAAGCATAAGGTGTTTTAACAAAAATTATTAATGACAATGACACATTAGATACAGGATGTTGATTCACCATGACTGTTGATAACTTTTATCAATTCTTTTTAAAACCCATTTTAAAGAAGGAGTCAAAGAAAGGAGGCAGCGTTCTGTTTGTTGAACAACTGGAAAAAAAAGATCAGTTTGGTATCAGCTGTAATTTTTAATTAATTTATTTAAGAAACCATACTTATTTTTTTATTGGTTGTTCAAAACATTACAAAACTCTTTTGACATATCATATTTCATACATTCGATTCAAGTGGGTTATGAACTCCCATTTTTACCCCAAATACAGATTGCAGAATCACATCAATTACACATCCACATTTTTACATAATACCATATTAGTGACTGTTGTATTCTGCTACCTTTCCTATCCCCTACTATCCCCCCTCCCCTCCCCTCCCATCTTCTCTCTCTACCCCATCTGTTGTAATTTAATTCTTTCCCTTGTTTTTTTCCCTTCCCCCTCACAACCTCTTATATGTAATTTTGTATAACAATGAGGGTCTCCTTCCATTTCCATGCAGTTTCCCTTTTCTCTCCCTTTCCCTCCCACCTCATGTCTCTGTTTAATGTTAATCTTTTCCTCCTGCTCTTCCTCCCTGCTCTGTTCTTAGTTGCTCTCATTATATCAAAGAAGACACTTGGCATTCGTTTTTTAGGTATTGGCTAGCTTCACTTAGCATAATCTGCTCTAATGCCATCCATTTCCCTGCAAATTCCATAATTTTGTCATTTTTAGTGCTGCGTAATACTCCATTGTGTATAAATGCCACATTTTTTTTATCCATTCATCTATTGAAGGGCATCTAGGTTGGTTCCACAGTCTAGCTATTGTGAATTGTGCTGCTATGAACATCGATGTGGC
>NW_025999869.1:153020-156227 GCF_001458135.2 Marmota marmota marmota
TTTTAATATTCTCTCCTTGTTCTGTATGTTGGATATCTTCATAATTATGTGTCTTGGAGTTGGTCTATTACGGTTTTGAATGTTTGGGGTCCTATAGGCTTCCAGGATTTCGCAATCCATTCCATCTTTCATATCTGGGAAGTTTTCTAGGATTATTTCATTCAATAGATTGTTCATTCCTTTGGTTTGAAGCTCTATACCTTCTTCTATCCCAATGACTCTCAAGTTTGTTTTTTTTATGACATCCCATATCTCTTGGATAGATTGCTTGTGAATTTTAAGCATTCTTTCTGTGTTGACTATATTCTTTTCAAGTTGATAAACTTTGTCTTCATTACCTGATGTTCTGATTTCTACTTGATCTAGTCTGTTTGTAATATTCTTGTTTGAGTTTTTAATTTGGTTTATGGTTTCCTGCATTTCTAGGATACTGTTTGATTTTTTTTTTCAATCTCTGTCTCCTGGTAGAGCTCATTCTTTGCCATTTGAATTTGCTTATTTAATTTGTTTTCAAAATATACTTTCATTATTTGGACTTGCTGTCTAATGTCTTTTCTAAGATTCCGTTCCATCTGTGTTAGGTATGCATTGATTTCTTTCTCTGTCCATTTTTCTGATGCATCTAGGTTCTCCTATGTCTTTAAGTTGTCCTGCATTGTTTGTAATCCTTTTTTCCCCTGTTTTTTCATGGTGCTCAAGTTACTTTCCAACTCTGTTTGACTGCTGTGTTTCTGTTTTCTCCTTTAAATTTATTTTGGTTTTTATAGTTCCACTATCTCTCCTTTGTGTTAGGAGACAATGTTTAGAGATGTTGGATTTAATTGTGATTTAAGGCAAATTCATTAGTTTCATTAAAGGCCTTCAGATTTTGATGGCGTATAGAGAATTGAGGTTTGGACTTAGGATTTTATGTTAATGTCGGGCGATTTGAAGGTATGGAGGTTAGTATATGTTAGCTTCTTTGGAGGGTTGCTCAAATGCAGGCGGATATTAACAAGAGAATAGACAGGAGTACTTGGGGGTAGTAAAGGGCTTAGGCGTACTATAGACCTATTCCTAGTATTCATCTATTTGCATTTAGTAAGGTATACGTAATCTGGGTGTTCATGCTTAACAGGAAATATGGGGAAAAGGTAAGGACGCAAACCAAGAAAGTGAGAGGGAGAGAAGAAAGAAAGAGAAAAGAATAGAAAATAAAAGAAATGATAAAAAAATTAATAAAATGCAGTAAAATAAAAATTACAATTGAAAAAAATACAATTAAAAATAATTTAAAAAATAAAATTTAAAATTAAAAAAATTAAGAATTTAAAAAATGAAACAAGAAAAAAAAAAAAGGCACTGTTAGGTTTCTATTTTCTTCGCTTCCAGTAGGTGGTGCTGTGCCTTCCGGGCCGAGATTTTGCCCTCTGGCTGTAGGATACAATCCCTGTGAGGCCGCTTCCTCCTTCTGCTCCTGGTGTCTCTCAAAAACCTGTTAGCTTAGGTTTATTCCTGGCCTCTAGTCCCCTGGCTTCTCCTGCTAGCCAGCCCTTCCCCACTGTGATGCCTCTCGGCAGTTCAAACTCTACTCTGGGCCTGCAGTTTGCTGGGTGTGGAGCGTGGCTATTGGGAACCGGCACCTTATTGTTTGATTCCTTCCGCTTGCCCCTCCCCCAGAGCTGGCAAGACAGGTTTTGTTTTCGACGCTGAGGGGATGGGGAGTTGGAGGTCAAGTGCCTTTACCTTTCACCTCTATTCATGCTCACTCTGATAATCCTTCCCCCAGAAAGCCGGGGAGAGATTTTATGCGAATTCCCCGCTGTATGGGAGATGGGCTGAATAACACACACCTGTTCTATTGCTGCGATCTTTCGGAAACTGGTGATGGTGACGTCAGCTCTCCATGATGGTGGCCGCTGGCTTCCATGGTGGACTGTCCAGATTGGGGGACAGAACTGGACCGCTTCCTTCCCCGTCTCAAACCCCGAACTCAGCTGGGAGCTCAGTGAGGGCACAGCCGGCAGGACTCCACAGAATCCGCAGCGCCGTTTCTGTGTGTTGCTGGCCGCTTCTTGGTGCCCCGCCGTCTCTAGCCGCGGGGCGGGCCATGGATCAATCAGCCTGGATCTCCAGGTGCACAGTTCACTCGCAGTTGAGACCCAGTAACCGGTCCTCGGTGATGGAAATCCTTCCTCTAGGTTTCGGTGCACCCCAATTTTGCTGGAAATTCCTAACAAGATAGCTTTTGGTCGTTCTAACTCGTTATTCACCTGCGCAGTGACGTGGTACACGGGGGTGATGCACTCTATTCGCAGCCATCTTCTTCATTCTCAAGAAACCATACTTATGAAGATTAATTGCATTTGTGTTAAATTGAATATATCTATTTTAATTGTAACATAAAAACATGATTAACATTATTAATCATCCTTTCTCTGTTGAAGAGACATTTTAGAAGTAATGTATATTATAGTTTAGATACTTTTTAGAAATTAAGACTTTATTCTTTGGTTACATAGAAAAACTTGTGAGCCATAACTTTAGAGACATCTATATATTTGTTTGTTTGATTTGAATTATTTAGATCCATTTAATTCTTTAATTTTCAATTGATGAACACTCATTTGTTTAAATGCCAATTTAATACCAAGTATACAATATGTAGATGTAAGAGAGGCCTGTTTAATTGGAAATGTCAGGTATAAAATCCAGTAACCACGATGAACACTGAAATTAAGGTTTCAGATAGTCTTGTTTTTGTCCTTGATGGTTATTGACATATTCCAAACAAAACCATGTTTATATCCTTCTAAGATTTTATTAAAAGAAGTTTTTGAATGTATTTGAGAGTTAAGTCTGGAGAATTTGGCCTTTGGACAAAGACAGAATGTGAAAACCTTCATAGTTAGATAAAGCAAGACTGATAAGAAAAAATACATTAACATATAGAATATTTTAAAACTTACTCTACAAAATACTAACTTCTTTATTACATCAGATTGTACCTTTAGCTCATATGAGAGCCAGTTGGAAGACTGAAATTCTTAAAAAGAAAGAAAAAGAAAAAAATCTTCTATTAGATCATTGTTTTCATTGGACTTATTTTAGGACTTTAAGAAAAAAAGCTCCTAATAGGTTATGTTTTGTTATTCTCATTTCCTTTGTTGTGCTGAGTGTCTAACACAGGGCAGTAGTTCTCATATATTCTCAAATTGTCCCCCCCCC